>NC_048595.1:386666-695833 GCF_003668045.3 Cricetulus griseus
ACTCAATACAGAGCAGCACACCCAGGTTGATGCTGGCCCAGCGAGGATCTGGCTGGCCACAGTCGCCACACTGGCTGTTGCCAGCCACACTCTGCACACGCTGCAGCACGCTCTCGCCCTTGACTCCACGTTCCCGAGAGTCCGTGGTGGAATCAATGCTACTGGTTGATGGTGACGCTGTGCGGTCCAGCCTCTGGTAAATGGTGTGAGGAGCCACTCAGACCATCAGGAGCTTGTCTCAACTCCCCAGAAGATCCCCAGTTAGAAGGGTTGGCATAGACTGGTACCCCTCAAACACAAATCTGCATGCATGTACACATGCAAACGCAAACACTGCACATACACACATGCACACACTAGCTGCACAAGCATGAAGTAGCCTACAGGAGCTGTTTGGGGGGTACACAGATATATACACATGGAAGGAGAGAAGCAGCACACCTCACTATAGCAGCTGTCTGGACTTTCCCGGTAGGCAGAGGCAATGCTAGCCTGCACAGCTTGAACCCAAGCCTGTCTTAGCTTCTCAGAGTCAGCCTGCAGCATACAGCTCCTGTAGGGAGGGGCTAGTCAGCCTGGGTAAGCAGGGCTTTCCCCAACCCTTCCTGGGGTTAGGCCTCCTCACTTGGTAGGTGACACAACTTCAAAGCAGAACCTCCGTTCAATGTCCTCACATGGCTTCACCGAACACAGACGCAGGTCATCTACCACCACAGTCAGAGCATCCTGTCGGCAGTACAAGGTCACCACTCTCATATCATTTTCTCTTTTATCTCAGACTCAAGCAATGTGTTTCTAACTCCCTGCTCCCTTGACCTTTTACACTTTTGTGCCTGTCTGTGCCCTCAGCCCTGTGTCGCCGTCATCCACTAAGCAGCCCAACCCATGGTCTAAATGGGAAGGAGTCTGGCCACAGGTGACCCTGTCCCCAGCACACCTTGAGTTTCTTCTGGTAGACCAGCTGGCTGTTCTGAATGGAGAACCATCGTCTGGGTGAAGAAAAATGTAAGACAAGAGGTCAGGCCAAGCTGGCTCCATGTCCACTCTGCCCTCAGCCCTGCCCGAGGAAGTCCCTTACCGATTCCATGTCTTGAAGGCATTGCTGGCTCTCTTAAAGAGGTAGCCCTCCATTACTACCCCACTTGGTGCATCCACATCGAACTCCACTTTTGGCTCATCGTAGGAAAAGTCCTAAGGATAGAGCTGGCCCTCGGGGAGTGCCCATCCTTGAAGGATCCCTTCCCCTCCCAGGCTCATCCCAAACAAAAGCTAAAATGAGGCACGTGCTCAGGGAACCTCTGCCCACCACAACAATTTCCTGACCAAGCAAGGCCCTTTGTCTAAAGACCCTATGGGAAGATCCCTTGTGTTCACAGCTGGTCCTCAGTACTCCAGCCCCCACTACTAGGCTTTCAGGAACAAGCAGGCTATGATCAGGAAGGAAGCTGCACTCCCTGTCTGCCCCCCACCCCATCCTGAGTGTTTCATGCACTTTGCCAGCTGGGCCTTCTCCAGCTGCCCGACAGAGCCCCATTCAGAAGCCAGAGGGCCTTGAGTGTCCTGTGTGTCCTGTTGTCTGACAGGCTAGGCCAGTAGAGGGAAGAAGGCCTTACCACCTGCTCTCACCCTGAGCAGGGGCAGGAAGATACAGCTGCCACCACTCCTGTAGGCAGACTGGCCAGATTCATCTTGCTGGTGCTATCAACTAGCTGGCCTACAGGTTCCTCCCAAAGGGCTGCAGGAGCACAGAGGTAGGGAGGTATCCTCGGTGCTGAAACACCCCAGAAAGAGAGCATCTAAATAACCTACTGGATACCCCAGAGTGCAGCTCTCTTACCTGCAGCAGTGTCTGAGGTTCCCAAGCAAGACGGAGGGGAAAAGAGAAAGAAAAAGCCAGTGAATGATGACTCTGCGCCCAAAGATTGCCAGGTTCTATTATCCCACCTGCAGTCAATCTCTGCCCTGAGGGGTAGGGTGGATGGGACCACTGTTCACCAGAAGGAGCCCATGACTAGTCATAGAGGCACCCATAGCCTCTAAGGGTCAACCTGTGGGTCATTACCCATTTGGAGGTTCTGTACCAGATATCCTGTGTATCAGATATTTGCATTACATTTATAACAGTAGCAAAATTACAGTTATGAAGTAGCAACAAAATAATTTTATGGTTGAGGGCCAACCATAAACACGAGGAACTGTATTAAAGGGTCACAGTGTTAGGGAGGCGGAGAACCACTGCTCTAAGGAGTGAAGTTCCAGGTCCCAGCTCCAGGCTTTCCATAAATCAGGCTCACTGTATCAGAGTCAGCCAGGAGCATATGGCTCCCGTAGAGAGAGACTAGTCAGCCTGGGTAAGCAGGGCTTTCCCCAACTTAAAGATGGGGTCCCTCCCTCTGCTGCAGATTCAGACAGCAGTTGTTGCAAGGCCTAATGGGTAATAAGTGGACAGTCTTAAGAAGAAGGGCAGAGTTTATGGATGTGTCTCCTGGAGCCCTGGATCAAACTTGTGGAATGGTGATGACATTCTCTCATATTCAGGGAGATGGGGCTGCAGGGCCTCACCCGTTGCTGGATGGCAGCATGCTTGCGTTCCATCTCACGCTTTTCCACTGCGGAATCAATCACAAGCTGGTCCAGCTGTGAGAAGGGCATCACAGGAAGACAGTAGACCCCTTCCCAAGACCTCACCCAGGAGACCCCACTGAAGGCTATCATTGAGCTACTCCTGTAGGCTCACCTCAGCTGCCAGTTTCTTCATGTAAGGGTCCAGCTGGTGTAGAAGGCTATATCCCTGCTGGAAGAAGCTGTACTGGGCATGCATGAAGGACAGCATCTGTAGGTGAAAGTAGAGCCCAAGTGAGGCCAAGCTCCCATTGTTCAAACCATACCCATAGGTACCTCCCAACACAAGCACTCACAGAATCTAAGATCTCAAACTTCTTCTTGGCCTGGAGAACATTGATCTGCCAGAGAAAGAGCAAACAGGTGAGGTATCAGAGCCCAGAAGCCCGTGGCCCATACTTTTCCGGAATCCACCTGGACTGCTTATAGATCTAAAACCCCCAGGTAGTTTTTAGGTCTCTGTGTGGTATTAGCTTCGTCCTCCTCTGGATCCAGTCTTTCCCCTTGTCTGAATATGAGGTTGCAGCTGGATGAAACCAAGAATTCTCATCCTTGCCCATATTCCTAGAGGCTCCCTGTATAAGATCAAGGCATCCACCCCCTACTGCTTACCCTACCTCCAGGCCTTTGCAGGGTGTTATCCCTACCCATTGGAGAAGACACATCTCGATTGCCCACAGCTAACCTGGAGCACATAGTCCAGTGCCAAGTGGCGGAAGCACTTCCGGGTGAGAGTGAGGGCACCTGTGGCCTCCTCTACTTCATGGGGCCGGTGCCTTGGGGCTTGGGCATTCCTCACCAAGGACAATTCCATGTCCTCCCGCACTTTGTCAAATTGCTTCTTTGTCTCTTTGAACTTCCGCACATCCCTGAGTGCCAGCCAATGTAGGTGCCAAGAGTCAGAGGTCAGAAAAGGAGCAGGACACAGTAGGTTTCAGTTACTTTCTTTCTTACCAAACACCCCCCAACTGGTCCCTGAGAAGGGTCTTTTTCCTAACCTCCCTATGCTAGGCTCTACCTAGCTTTTTCCTCCCGTTTCTCCATTCCAGGACTTCTCAGCCTTCTCCAGCTTAATCTACATCTGTCCAGCCTACACTCCAGCCTTATCCCTAACTCTAGACCCATGTGACAGCCTTCATCTACTATAGGGTATGAGGATAAACCAACTCCTGCTTCCTCCACCCTGCCCTGTCTATCCCATCTCCTGAACCTCCTGTCAGAGGGCAAAGACCTCTCTCACAGTCTGAAGCCTTGGCCAAGAACCTGATGCCCTTCTTATCCTGAAGATGGACCGTGGAATTCAGCTTTCACCATGGCACTTGGCTATAGGGCTGGGGGCTTGGCTGGTGGCTCTGGTCACTCACTCTTTGACAAAGTTGTGGAGCTGCTGCCTCACCGATCTCTGGGCCTGGTCAAACAGGATCTGGGATAGAGGCAGGATAGAGGTTATTTGGGTCACTACTGACAGGACAAAGACAAAGTCCAATCCCCTACCAGGTGAGAATTGGGATCCCTGCCCATCTCTTCCTGGGCCCCCGGTCTCTATAAAAAACACTAGCTACAAAGCCTATCATGTACTAGGAGCCTCTTGAGGGCTAGGGGTAACAGCTGTAGCCACCTGCTCATCTTCCCACCTGGCTCTTAGCCAGTCTGGAGGTCAATATGATGGCAGGCAGGCCTCTAAACTCCACCCTCAGCTTCTGCATGGGCTGCCTCAAGCTGATTACCAGAAACAAGAAGGACTCAGGGCAGAGAGCTCCCACAGGGCCTGGCCTGGAGAAGGTGGTAGCTGATTGCTGGGAACTGGTTTCATATCACTCTCCATACATTCTCCTGACCCACAGTGACACATGGAGGAGGGCTGAGCCAAGCCAGGGGTAGATAGACAGACCGGCAGCTGCCAGGATGAGCCATTCCAAGCTGATTTATTTCTGAGCTTCCCCTGGTCTGGCCAAGTAAAGGCCCCTTGTTTAGTCTGGGACTCTTGATTCCCAGGCCATGGTCTACTCCCACCCCACTGAGAGTTGGCCTGCTCTATGTGTCTATTCACATCAGTGCTGGTGCCCTATGAGGCTACCAAGCCCTACCCAGATGACAGTGAGGATGTCACCCAGAAATAAGTTGGCCTGGGGTGGAAAGCTCTGCCCAGCTTCGGGTAGAGATGAAACTTCCAAGGTTTCCTCACCGCAAGACACTGCTGCTCTCAGGTCTGAGCTGTGTGCTGCCTCCTCTGCCCTGGGATTTAGTCTGGCCACACCTGGGGACATGGCAGCTCCCCCTGGAAACATCCCTCACATTGCACTGACTCATAGACTTGGAGTGGCTACCATTTCTATAGATTAAAGGAGCAGAACATGGCCTTTCTCACTCATGGCCACCAGTTCAGCTACCTAAAAAACAGCCAGCTTTACTCTGGGCTAGGCAGGGCCTTCAGAAGACATGTTGTGGACTCAGATGGAAACAGAGACCCCACATGCCCCATGGGGCTCACCGTATGATAGTTGACCATCTCCTGCAAGCTGTCTCCAAACCTCTGCAGGCATTCCTGAAGAAAATCATGGGGAAGACCATACTAGGATGAACAGTGGGGCTGAGGCCATACAGACCATATAGGTAGTGTCTCCTTCAAGTCCTTAAAGACTCCTCCCTGCCCACCCGTTAGGGTTAGGTATACTGAAGCAGAGTACAGACACCCAGTATTCATGATCTAGACACCCTTTAGGGGGCTTTCTCCCTTCCCCCACCCCCACACTGACACCTCACCGAAATGACAGTGTCACCCTGGCACTGCTGGGACAGGTCTCGGACACCGCTCACAAAGAGCCTGTTGGTGGTAACGTAGGCTTTGCCAGCTTCAATCATGCCACTGCACAGTTTGACCAGCTGCAAGTGCGATAGAATAGGCAAGTTGAAGGCTTGACAGTTTCTCTAAGCTGGTAACTTAGATCCACCACAAGGCCAGGCCATAGAAGATACACTTCCAGCCAGAGGCAGCCAGAATTCAACTCAGGCCCATTGGCATCCAGACATAGTTGCCCCCCTTCAGTTCAGGACTAAGGACAGACTATCGTATCTGCCTGGTATTCAAAGGGACACTAGAAAGAAGAGGTTGGTGTTATCTGAGCCTGAGCTCTGGACAGAAGGGCTGGCAGGCAGAGACACCGCAAGCAGAGGACACAGGGCTGGAGTGTGAGTATGGCCCCACAGGGTCAGAGGGCCAGACAACACATAGCCCCTGCCTTCTCTGGCTCTGAAGCTTGCTCCCTCTCCCCTTCCCTACCCTTATCCTTGGCCCCCTACCCCAGTCACACTAGACACAACAAGCACAGCAGTTGTTTCCCATCTAATAGATGTCTCCGACACAGGCAGATATACTTGGAGTCATCCTCTATTTCCAGACTGGGCTTGGAATGGGCCAAGCAATGCTGGGCCCTTTATGTACCACCAGATCTCTTACCTTGTCCAGTTTAGCCTCGATCTCAACCACATCTGTTTCTACCTCATCAATGGTTGCCCTACAACAAGAATTGGGTGGTTAGATCAGTTGGAGTTTCATTTCCTGTTGCCTCCCCCCTGGGGTTTTTGCTGCCAGAAAGGGGGCTCCAGGAAACTGAGGCTGAGGCAGGCAAGCACCCTGCCTGGTGGGCATAACTAGGATCCAGGTCTAGCACTTTGGAGCTACCCAGAGCTCACCAGACAGGCTGAAGCCACCTGGCCATATCACAGGGGCTATCAAGCATCAAGCATCTCTCTCTCTCTCTCTCTCTCTCTCTCTCTCTCACACACACACACACACACACACACACACACACACACACACACCCTATAGTGTTGGTATGCCCTATGAACACAAGTTCATGCAAGTCCTTAGTTCCTAAGCATAATAATGCTCAAGTCTCATGCTGTGATGTTGGTGCCCATGACAGTCCTCTCTGGGGCTCAGAGTTGAACTTGGACCCCATTTGGACAGCTCCTCTTCAACTGGAAAGGGTCTATCCCTCACTTCTTTGCCCCAACTCCAGGCCATTTTGGCCTGCAGCTAAGGGCACTAAAGAAGGCTGATTATGAACCAACAGCTAAAGGGCAACACTTCAAACCAGTGAGGAAAAGCTTCTCCATCTCCCTCAACCTCAACATTCCATCTAGCTCAGTCCAGCCAGAAGGAGGTCTCTTTAGAGCCCATTCCCACCAATCCAGCCTGATAAAGAAGATGCCCTGGGGAGGGAGGAGTTAATGATGACATCACCAGGAGAAACCAGGGAGAATCCCGGAAGCCAAATGCAGATGGACCAGGCACGTGACCCCCCCAAACTCCAACTTGGGAACAGGAAATAAGGAAATAAGGGCAGGCTCCCAGCAGTCCCTCACCTCACACAATCAGCTCAGCTGGTGAGCTGTGCTCATCTGGCCTGTGTGGGAAGAGGCACCTTGGGAACATAATAGGCCAAGGGTTTAGACAGCCCTCTAAGAACAATTCTTATGCTGGTGGTGAGTTATCAGAGAGGAAGCCATCTAGTTCTAGCAGCTCCTTACCCCTTTCTGCCCTACTCTTTAGAAAGGCGAGGAGAAAGCTCTGTTCTAGGGTTTCTCTTGAGCAAAGGGCTTGAGAAACACTTGGGGCATAGTTTAGTATGTCCTCAATTAAGACCTGGGTCTGAAATGCCAGGCTGTCCTAGCCAGGACCCTTAAAGGTCCTGGCCATCAGACTCATCTCTTCTTGAGGGCTAGCTAAGGCACCATGAATCCTACAGCAGAGAAGAGGCATGAGTAGAGCTGCAGCATCTGACTGAACCATTGGCATCCATGCCTGTAAAGGATACTCCACAGCCTGCCCTGCTTGGGAAAAACACCCTTTAGCTACAAGCCTAACACAGGCTGCTACAGGAGGCTCTGGCCCAGAACTCTGACCAATATAAGAGCCAGAAGTTCCCAGAACACAGATGTAACTATCTGCCTAGGAGAGCACACACGATTCGGACTTCCCCACGCAGGCCTGACAGCCCAGACAGCTGCATGGAGAGAGCTGCAGCTGGCCAGGGAGCCAGGAACTGGGAGGGGCTGCACCAGGAGCTGACATATGTGGGAACATGGTGGGCACTTAGTGGAGCCTCAGGGAGCCAGCACTCTGTCCTAAGAATCTTTCAGCACTCCCTTCCTCAGCCAAGGATCTGAGGCATCTCCCTCCTGCACTATGCTTGTCTTGACTACCAGGGACTTCCTCAGCAGCTTGGAGGTTGGGGAGGAGCCCCCTCACCAAAGCCATGACTCAGCGCTTGAAGCACCACCCAGGGCAGGGCTTGCAGCCAAGGCTGGGCGGCTTCTCTTCCGGGGCTCCCCTGCACCCCCACCCACAGCTTCAGGGACTATGAGACATTCCTAAGGCTGTCACAAGCCCTTATCCTAGGCCAGGAGCCCCAAAGCAAAACTCCCACAATTTCCAGGTTAGGGTCTGGTCTCCACCTCACATCCACATCCTTCTGACAGGCCCACCCTGCCCCACCTAAGGTTCTTGGCCAGAAAGATCAAGTTATAACCTCAGTAACACCTTAGATTGGACAAGGTACTCTTCAAACCCATCAAATCTCAGCCCACCCAAAACCACTGAGCCAGGTTTCCATGACCACAGAACCAAAGTCCAGAGAGTCACCCCCTACCCCAGCACCCCCCCCCCCACCATAGAAGCAATGTTAAGCCTAGGCAGCTGCCACATCTACTGCAGCCTACAAGTCCAACTGGCTGGCTATAGCAAAGAAGGCCCAGAAGTGAATGGATTTCTGCTTAGGCCCAAATCCCTCCACAAGGCAGGGTGGAGCCAGAGCTCCTCAGAAAGGGTTCAGGACAAAGATAAGAGTGCTTCAGCTGGGGCCAAGTCCCCAGCATAGAGGCCTTGTCTGTGCTTCCTATCAAACGTGGATGCAGAATTATGGGGTATCTGAGTCTCTCAGAGCGCTCAACCATTCAGCAATAGAAAATAGGAAAGCATAGATGATTGCCTCAAGTACCCTGCCTACAGTCAGTGAACACTCTTGGCTAACACTAATGCTCCAAGGCTCCTGAGGTATTTCTTGCTGACTCTTTTGCAAGGTGGTTTTGAAAAGAGCTGGACTGGGGTAGGCCCCCAGAGACCCAGCATGCATGTACATATGTGGTTAAGCACACATGTGCAAAGGCATGATATAAGCTCATACATGAACATGCATGCATGCATGCAGTAGTACTGAGCACACAGACATGTGTTCCAGGGACATGGTGCACACATGTGTATGGACATGTGCACCCATGTTAAAACACACACCTGCATACATTAACATGTGTCTATTAGCATGGCAAACATGGCTCATGAATCCACAGAGAAGTGGCACATGCACATACATGTGTGCACACTCACTAGGCTGTGTGCACACATCAAGCACACCAACCCAGTGTCACAGCTTGCCTACACCTACATGTTCTTGGTCTGTCACCTCCTCCAAGGAGGGGCAGAATGGCAGAATACATTCCCCTGTGTATATGCATATACAGAGGTAGGGGATCCAGTACTGCTTGCCAAATGTCACCCAATGAAACAGATGTATGTCTGTGTGGCCATGTGGTTCACATAGATGTGCATGACTGCAAGTCCAGGAACAATAAAAGCAACAAACTCACAGGTGAACAAGGCCCATACCCTCCCACTTAAACCTGACTTCCTCATCCTCATAGCCCCAACCCTCCAGGCTCCTGGGTCACCCACTCTCACCAAGGTGTCTGTCTCAAGCTCTGATGGCTCCAGTTGGCTGCACCCATACACTGCTCTGGACATATGGGCCAGGACAGAAACCAGGGACAGGTGAAGCAGGGTGCCAGACAATCGGAGCCAGAACTGAACTACAGGGCCCAGGGGGAGCTCAGTACTTATGGCATATGAAAGCACAAACACAAAGGAGAGTGGACAGTTCTAGAGGTGGCACTGAATGCAAATGCCCAGTGGTACACGACTGCCCAAGACAGTCGAGCTCTCACCCCCGCGCTCGAGATGTTCAGTACAGGGGCGTCTTTTGTTCCGGTCCCCCGAGGCCGGAGGCGGAGCTGCGCGCCTTGGGGACCACGACTCCGGCTCCGGCCGGTTTATCCAGGCCAGGTCTTTTGGTCCATCCAGGTGGACCGGGAGCGGTCACGAAGCTGGGCATCCCTTCCCCGCCCCCGGCACAAAGGCGGCTCCCCATCCCCGCCTGTGCCCTACCCCAGGCCCGCAGCACACCTGAAGCGCGGCGAGTCCTTGATGCATTCTTCGAACTCTACCGTCATGGCTGCGGCGAGCGGCGCTCACTGGACCGAGGACCACGACACGTCGAGCGGCATCCCCGGCTGGTAGACGGTCCGTCGCGCCCGCGCAGCGCTCCGCGCCCGCCCGCTTCGGAATGAGGCCGGCGCGCCGCTGCCCCGCCCCGCCTGTCACCGCTGGGGAGCGTCGCCAAAGTCTGCCGCCGTTTGCACCACCCGCTGTCACCTCCGGGGAGCGTCGCTAAATGCGTCGCTGCACTCCGTTGCCTGTCACTACCCTCTGTCCTCAGCCACCAGGGTCAGGGAGCCGGCCTCAGCAGCTGGGGTTTGAAGTGGCTGATCCAGCTGCGGGAAAGGGAAGGGCGCGGTTCTCTCACTTCAGGCGTCTGCCATGGTTAAAGTCAAGGAGTTTACAAAAAAACATTTGGAAGCACTCCATCAGAACGCTAAGACAGACACATTCTGGGAGGACGGGACGGCGGCGGGAAGATCGGGATTGAAGGGGTGAACAAATTAAGGAGGACACTCGTGTGGAAACAACCCGTCGCCGCGCCCTTGTGAGACAGAGGACAGTGAGCCCAGTCGGGCCCAGAAGACAGCACTTCGTACCCGCTCCCTAAGCTTGGTCCCGCCTCCGTTTCTCGGTCCCAGAGGCCGGGCGGGGTGAGCCGAATGAGTGCGCAGGCGCCGTCGCAGCTGGGCAAGGCGGACCGCGGGCCACGTGCAACCGCCCCGCCCTCCAGCTACTCCACCATGGGTTCCTGCGGGGCTGTGGGTTCTGTGCGTGCGCGCTACCTTGTGTTCTTCCAGTACTTGGGCACTGACTTCAAGTACGTTTCCCCGCCATCACCTCCGGTTCCTCCACTCGGGCTCGACCTAGATCGGCAGCCTGGACATCTGGTCTCGGGATGCGCAATTTTAAGAGCCTGGGCGGTACGAACGCCCCTGGGGGCGAGACTCCAGGCGGGACAGCTCCCACAGTCGCTTCCGATAACTCCTTCATGTATCTGTCTCTCCGCAGTGGGGTCGCGGCAGTGAGGGGTAACCATCGCGCTGTTGGGGTGCAGAACTTCCTGGAGGTGAGCTGTTATCTCTCGGTTAGAGCGATGACTGGTTGGGTCGGGGGGGGGGGAGCAGCCGGCAACCCCAATCCCTGCCCACACTCTGTTCCACGGGCTTTGGCCTCGGCTGTGACCGCCTGCCTGCACCCTATCCCTGCAGGAGGCCGCCACGCGGCTGAACTCGATCGAGCCCATCAGGTTTACTATCTCCAGCCGCACTGATGCCGGTGTGCATGCACTGAGCAACGCGGCGCACCTGGACATCCATCGCCGCTCAGGCCTGCAGCCTTACACTCCGGAGGTCGTGACCCAAGCTCTCAACACCCACCTGAAGCACCAGGCCATTCGGTGAGCCAGGGATTGAGTATAGTTCTGTTCTTTGTTCTTTACTAATATACCTCACACCCCACTGTGAAGGAAGGCTGAGGTCCAAAAAGACATTGTATTCTGGGCATCTTGGAGGTGAATGGGAGATTTCCCTGGAGTTGTGTGGACAGATGGGCACACTCATTCCTGCGATGAGCCAGATCTGCTTGCCACAGCGTACTGAAGGCCTTCCGAGTGCCCAATGACTTCCATGCTCGCCGTGCAGCCACCTCCAGAACCTACCTGTACCGTCTGGCCACAGGCTGTCGCTGGCCTGATCAGCTGCCTGTGTTTGAACAAAATGTATGCTGGGCTCTGCAGACAAAGTGAGTGAACTAAGAATGGGGAGAAAAGGCTCACCATCCATCTGGCTGGGCCCTCCTCAGTGCTTAATTGGCTCTGCAGGTCCCTGGATGTGGCTGCCATGCAGGAGGCTGCCCAGCACCTCATCGGGACACACGATTTCAGTGCTTTCCAGTCTGCTGGCAGCCCAGCCACAAGTACTGTGCGAACACTACGAAGGGTCTCTGTGTCTTCTGGTCCAGCCAGCCCATTTGCCCTCCCCCAGGAAAGCAGGTGAGAAGAGTGGCCTTACGCTGGTCTAGAGGCAGCCAGAGTTAAATTAGTTCTCATAATCCATAAAAGTGGAATGATGCCCCAGGCATGGTAGTGTACACCTTTGATCCCAACACTTGGTGGGCAGAGGCAGGGGATCCCTGTGATTTTGAAGCCAACCTCATTTACAGAGTAGTTCCAGGACAGCCAAGGCTACACAGAGAAACAAGAAACCCTGCCTGTCTTGAAAGCCAAATCAAAACAACAATGTGGGATAATGCTAAACTGATATACACTGGTCATCCATAAGGCCTGGAGGGTGGAAGGTGCTGGCCACTTTAAAGGTATGAGCCAGTATTTGTGCCTTCTTCCAGCTGGGGAGCACAGAGTAGAGAATGTTGCCTTTCTGAGGGCCTTGCCATACCCATAGCTCTTTGTAGCAGATGGGTTTGGCAGTCACTGAAAAGGTTTCATTGGAGCTAGTGGTTCCAGTCCAGTTTGGCAGACTGGCAGTTCTCTGCACTGTCTAGTGGACTTCCCACTGGGAACCAGCTACTGACCTTGAGCACGTTGCAGCTGATATCAAGTTCCTAGGGGAGGAGGGCTTCAATGTAGCTAGGCACAAAAGTACATGGCCAGGGTTCCATCTTGATAGGTGAGCTGGCTATGTCCATTTCAGCACCCATACTGTGACCCCTCCACGTAAAGGAAGGCTCAAAGCAATTGTTATCCCCTGTGCACAGGCACACTCTGTTGTTTTCTGAGACAGCATATATAGACTCCAGGAAAAGTTATGCAATACCCACTCACCCTCTGGAACTGGTGGTCAGCTAGGCAAGAACCTACCCTGGATAGATGAGCATTTAAATCTGTCTTGTCTGAGGCCACATGGGTGGCTGGGGCTGCCTGTAGCTTGGACATCAAAATTATCTGTGTTTCTAGGAGACTGCAGTTCTGGACGTTGGAGTTTGAAAGCCAGTCTTTCCTATATCGACAGGTAGGCTGTACTAGACCCTCCCAGGGTGCGCTCAGGTAAATACCTGTGACTATCTCAGCTCTCTGCTGTAGGTACGGAGGATGACAGCTGTGCTGGTGGCTGTGGGACAAGGGATTCTGACACCCACAGAGGTAAAAGCGATTCTGGATAGTCAAGATCCCCTGGGAAAGTATCAGGCTCGAGTTGCCCCAGCCCGTGGCCTGTTTTTGAAGTCGGTGCTATATGATGACTTTGGTAAGAGGGGTGGGATACGAAACAGCTGGGCCCTCACTGAGGGGAGGGGGCTTTTGGAGGCAATCAAACCCCCCATTATACCAGATGAGAATCCAAACACCTAGTGGGGAAGCCAGTGACAGTGGGAAAAGGACTTCAGTTAGGTAGGATCAGTGATCAAAAGCATGGTGGCATGGATTGAGTGATCCATGGGTTCAGATTTTAGGGGGTATGTGGGGGTCTCTGGATGCAACCGTAGGAAGAGTTCTACTGACCTAGGGTCTCTCCATAGGACCAACATCCTGAGCCCTGTAAGGTCCAGTGTGAAACCAGCTAACTTGTACACTCAGTGGAGGTGAAGAGCCACACGGCACACTAAGTGGCTGTCAGCCTTGTCCAACACTTACTGCACTCCGCAAAGATTAATCCACAGCTATGTGGGGTCTAACAGCCCTGCCTACCTTCCAGCAGCTCCCACCTCCCCAGTCTTTCCACTGTGGCCATCCCTTTGTCACTAAAGGATGGGGTACCAAGCAGGAAACAGAGCCTCTGGTCCTGCTTTTCTGGGAGCCCCATCTTGGGGCAAAGTAGGAATAAAATGCATAAAGAACAAAAAGACCTGTTTATTACTTTAACCAGTCTGTGTGACTCTGGCCCAATACAGTGTCCATTTACTCAGGGCACCCACCTCCCAAAGCCAAAATCCTGATCCTTCTGCTGAGCAAACAGCAAGAGACAGAGTGGTGGGTTGCTGGTGGTTACATGTCAGCTGGGTGCCTGGGGAAGGCCATTTTTGAGCAGTGCTGTGAGAAAGCTTCCCAGCTCTTCATCCTACAAGGAAAGAGGGAAGCTCAGTTACCCACAGACAATATAATACCAAGGAAATGAGGTCTCCAGGCATACATACCACTGATGCCCATCCTCCTTACCTGGTAGGTCCAGGAGACCAGTAGTACCTTAGTACCAGGGTCCTCCGAGTGGGCAGCAGCCTGGATAAGAATGGACTCCACAGTCACAGAGCCATCAGGGAGATGCTGTACACAGTGGTCCTTGAGGGTACTGTGGAAAGGCATAGTAAGATCCCTGCCTCACCTTGCCTGTAGGGGTGGGAGCAAAGCCAAAGCGCACCTTTTGAGGTGGCTGTACACACGGAGGGCTGTTTCTTGCTCCTTGCGTGTGTCCTGCAGGTGCACCCGACAAGTGAAACGCAGTTGATGCTCAGCCAGGCCCAACTCCTTAAGGGCTTGCTCTGAGGATACCAGCCGGAAACTCTGTAGGGCAAGGGCAAGCAGCAGGTCAGGGGAAGTAATGAATGTTATAAACTATCCCCACTCCGTCACTCTTTACACACTTACACTGTCTTTCATAACCAGTGTGCCATGCAAGAGCCGAGGTTTTTTGGCCTCAGGGAGCAGTCCTATGAGGAAAGGAGCCCTGAAGTCAATACGAGCCACCAATAACCTGCCTCCCTCAGCCCGCGCCCCAGGCTGCCCTTCATACCCTGCACCATCTCCCGCTTCAGCAGCCCCAGGGAGATGCCCACAGGGATGCTGGGGCTGGTGGGCAGCGTCACTGTCTCACCATTGGCTGGCATGTAGCAGCTGACCCCTGAGAAAGTGATACAGAGCTTCAGTCTAGGCTGCCAGCCTGGCCTGTACCATCCCACAGGCCATCCCTGCCCACCAGTTGCCTACGGAATTCCTGTTCGATCTTCTGCCTCAAGAACTCCATCTTCTTGGCCTCGCCATGCACCAGCAGCACACTCTCCGGCTCTGCTTGTCCCACCAGTTGCATGATGCCCTTGGCATCAGCATGGGCACTAAATGACATGTATTCCACTTGCATCTTTACCTCCAGCTGTGGTGTCACAAGATGCAGACTTAGCAGCAGCAAGAGGCTGGAAGCCCTGCTGAGCCCAGGACAGAAAGGTACTCACCACCTGACGCCCCTCCATCTCCAGCTTCCGTTGCCCACTAAGGATCTTGTGGCCCACAGTGCCTTGCACACAGTAGCCAGGCATGATGACCTGAAAGCATAGGTGAGGTTCAGCTACAGAGCCTCCTAATGTAGACACTTGTTCTTGGGGCAACCCCTGACCTGAATCCTCAGGAGGCTAAGAGCCTATCTGGGCTACTGGTGGCAGAACACAGTAATAGCAGAGTCATCATGGGGTCAACACACAGAAAGTTCAAGGGCCAGTCCTTTTGTACTCCAGTTTCCTAAGACTATAACGAGCCCCTGTAGAATAGGAAATTGGGGGCTGGAGAGATGGCTCAGAGGTTAAGAGCACTGCTCTTCCAGAGGTCATGAGTTCAATTCCCAGCAACCACATGGTGGCTCACAACCATCCGTTATGAGATCTGGTGCCCTCTTCTGGTGTGCAGATATACATGGAAGCAGAATGGTGTACACATAATAAATAAATAAAATCTTAAAAAAAAAAAAAAAAGAATTGGAAATTGGCTTCAAACCCTCACCATGTTCTTCTCGTTTCCTGCCCACTTTCGGAAGATCTGCAGAGATTGGCCAGCATGAAGCATTCCAGGTGTGGCAAACACAACCTGCAGGGTTGACAAGGGTCAGGAGAGTAGACTTTACCCAGGGCTGCAATAAGCACCAGACCTTTGGTCAGCAGTCTTTCCCAGAGCTCCACGGGCAGGGATCCTTGAAGGCCAGGTGTACAGAAGCTGCATTGCCAGGGCCTTACCATGGGACCTGGGTTGTCAGCAAATGTCCGGTCAAAGGCTTTGATGTGCTTGAACTCAAACATGTTCCTCTGGACAAATGTCTTGCGGATCTTCTGGTTGGTCCAGGTGATGAAGAGCTTATAGTAGTGGTTGGCCTTCTCTGTCAGGCCCGTAGAGAAGTAGATGGGCACCTTCAGGTTCATGCGTTCCCTGTGTGTCCACCAGCCCAGTCAGTGCAGGGAGGCCAGAGTTAGCTTGCAACATGTGGCCCTATGCCCTCTACTGCACTACTTAGTAGCTATGGCCACAGCAGAGTTCAATATCCCTTGAACTGAACCCCATGCTGTCTCCTTATGACCACTGGGCCAGACCTCTCAGCTTGTGTCCTATAAAACAAACATGGGAGTGACAGGGGTCCCTAGAGTTCATATGAGGAGACTCAGCATTCATGCAGTGACCCATACAGCCAGCAGATAATGGTTCAAATGTGATATCCCAACACATGGACAGCTCCACCAAGACAGCAGGGCCAATGGTACTGTATCCTGGACACAAAGTACCTAGTGGTAGTCATTGTGGCCTTGACTTCTCAACAGTTCTGCTGTGACTGGCATTGTGAGGAACTTACTCTCCTACACAGAGGCTTTTCCATCCTTTCCTGCCCACTTGTGGAATATTCCTGTTTGTACCTACCAGAAGGTCTCCAGCAGGATGCAGAGCTCTTGTGCCCGGCCCAGCGCAAATACAGGGATCAGCACCTGATGGTAGGTGAGGCTGATTCAGGTGGGAGCCACTGGCCACACTACCTTTCCCTGAACACAGCAGGTAGCAAGATGTTTGCTATACTCTTGCAGGCAGGTAGAATGATAACATTCAGAGATAGCATTACTGCAAAGGAATAGCCAGACATCTAAGAACTACAGGGCTTTTTGTATATACCCCTGTAGAGATAGCAGGAACTGTGGGAGGCTCTTGAACAGCCCCTTCATGGGAGGAAAGCACGAGGGAAAGGAAGACTCTCTGGAATCCATCTCTCAGTGCCAAATAAACAGTAATCCCCACACCCAGAGACCCTGTCCACAGGTAGGACAGTAGAGCCTGCTGGGAGACCTATACAGTGTAGCCACAGTAGGCACACACCGGAGCCTGCACACAGTCAATACCTTCCCACCACGCTCCACAGTCTCATGAACTTTCTTAAGGAAATCTCGTTCTCTGCAGCGTTTAGAGTCTCGAATGGTTGTGGCATATGTGGATTCTGTGATAAGCAAGTTGGGGCGACACTTGTCAATCCATGCAGCCCTAGAACAGAGGTAGGAATGGGGTCAAGTGGATTGCTCATGGCTACAGAATTGGGAGCCAAGTGGCAAAGTGGACTGTAGCCCCATCACAGCACATTTCTAGGTCACCCTGACATGAGCTCCTCCATATGGTCTGTCACATACTGCATGGGAGGACCAGGTAGGGTGCTGAGCATTTAGATGCCAACTATCTAACTCCCAGGAAGTTCCCCCAGAGTGAAACACAGGCCTACTCACCCCAAATGCCGGTCTGGAGTCATGTTATAATCACCCTGGTAAAGAAAATGGCAATAAGAAAGGTGTCTTTCTGCCCCCAGCAATTTCATTCAAGCCAAGTACTTCCACTGACCGTGTAGACCACAGACTCTGAGCCGACTTTAATCTGGAACATAGCTGCCCCCAGCACATGGCCTGCATAGTATGCCTTGATTTCCAGTTCATCATCCACCTGCAGAAGAAAGAATGTTCTCAGGCCTGCAAGGCAGGGAGGAAGTAGATGATTACTTTAAGCCTATTCAGTCCATTCATTTCTCAGAAGTCTGGGACTTAACCAAAAGCAACTACACCTAGGGGTTGTAGTACAGTCAAAACAAAACCAGGTAAGTAAGGATCTAGAAGCCACTTCTAGACTAGACTAAGTGTACAGATAAGCCCCAAACATTATAAAAAAGAAATTCTAGGGACTGGAGAGATGGCTCAGAGGTTAAGAGCACTGGCTGCTCTTCCAGAGGTCCTGAGTTCAATTCCCAGCAACCACATGGTGGCTCTCAACCATCTATAATGAGATCTGGTGCTCTATTCTGGTATGCAGACAGAACAATGTATATATAATAAATAAATCTTTTAAAAAAATAAAAATAAAAAATAAATTCTAAAATGAGGAACTACAGTAACCCAAATTAACATTTCAATAAGTACACCAGGCATGGTGTACTTTAATTGCAGTACTTGAGGCAGAGGCAGGTGATCTCTGAGTTCAAGGCCAGCCTGGTCTATGAATTGAGTTACAGGACAGCCAGTGCTACACAGAGAAATCCTGTCTTGAAAACAAAACAACAAAAAAAAAATCAATAGGTAGAGTTGGTTATTGTGGTACAAGCCTGTAATCCCAGTACTCTGAAAGCGAGGCAGGAAGATCACCGAGTTCAAGGTCAGTCTGGACTACACAGCGAAGTCCTAACACAAAAAAGAAAACGAAAAGAACTCGGTAGGATTTATAACAGTGAATAAAGTCAAGAGAATGAATGACTAAAATGTTGAGGAAATGCACGTAGTGACATACAACTGTTCTCAGTTCTTGAATTCTTGGAAGGCTGAAGTAGGAGGATGGAGAGTTTGAGGCCAGCCTGGGCTGTGCAGTGAGACTGCTTCAAGAAAACTTTTTTTTTTTTTTTTAATCCAGTATGAAGTATAACACAAAAAAGGATGATGGGAGGCCTACAGTGAAAAGATCTAGTGTTAAGCTACTCATAGCCCCAGGAGCATAGGCAGCAAGAATTAAGGACATCAAGCTCCAGTACCAGTCCAGAAGGTGGACTCCAGCAGACAGATCAAGGCCATCAGAGCACAGGTTGGGAGGCCAAGAGGAGAGCAGCCTAAACAAAAGGAAGAGACAGTATTCCAAATAACATGGGTAACGTAACTATCATCCTGGAAGAGATTCATGGAAGACAAGACCACAGAAAGCAGAAGAAAGGCACTAAGTTGTATGGCATGTTCTTTGGAATTGGAACATTATCTACAAATTGAAATATTTGCCCCAGGAAAGATGGGGAGGCTCAGAGCCTTGGGTAGTAAGCAGAAGGTAAATAATTGAAAGGTCACATTCTGGAAGAACACAAGTTTGAAAGATCCTTCACAGTCTCCACCAACAGTATAAAAGGGAGAAAATAGTTGCTGAGATTAGAGACTCTGACCAGCCAAACTCTGGAAAGAAAACAGAGAAATATCTGAATGTGGAATGTTGAGAGCCAGACAGATATATCCAAGGCCTTCTCAGATGCCCTGATGAAAGGGGCAAAAGGAACTAGTTCTGTGTCCTTCCCTAGGGACAGACTTGTTAAGGCCCAGTCTGGGTCTGGGACCTAGGCCTAAAAGAAGTTAAGGTTTCAACTCCTGGAAACCTGTCTTTTCCCCCTGAAGAGATACAGCTCCAAGGCTGCTGGGTGCTTAGTCTACAGTGCTCTTGAGATACCCTGTATTTTCTTAGTGCAACACTGCTTGATTAGCTTCCTGCTGACTTCCTCCAATTGTATCATAGTTTCTGCTGACTATTCCTTTTCTCTCCTGGAAATAGTATGTAAGATGCTGTACTTCTGAATAAGCTTGCTTGGCGTAAGACAGCTTGTGAAAGACCTCCTGATGCCAAACTTGATTTCCTGATTTTCAGGGGATCCTGGCTTGCTGGTCCAGGTCAGTGGAGCTGCTTCTAAGCTGTACAAAAACCTCCAAGAAGTGGTCACATGTGAGTTATCCCTGCTCCTTTCAAGTAACCCTTCACCATACTCCTGTTAGTAATCACAATTAAAAACTTTCACTGGAGCCGGGCACTCAGTAGGCAGAGGCAGGCGAATCTCTGTGAGTTCTCGAGACCAGCCTGGTCTACAAGAGCTAGTTCTAGGACAGCCTCCAAAGCCACAGAGAAGCCCTGTCTGGGGTAAGTGGAGGGGAACTCACTGGATCAATAAATTGGACATTGGTGCAATTGTTTTGTTGTGGCTCCTTTTCTAGGGTGAGTAATATGTGTGTTATATCTCCCCCAGGAAAGTCTGGCACACAAAGGCTGTTAAGAGGAATGTCTCCCAGGGCATGTAAGATTCCTGTACTCTGTAATATGTAGTCTTCCATAGGCGAGAGCACAGGGATGTTCCCCAACAGCTGACCAGACCTCACTTTTCTTATTCAAAATGGGCCCTTCAGCATACAGGCCTTTCCCACCTAGACTCAAAAAAAAAAAAAAAAAGAGATCCCAGCAGGCAGTAATGACTCCCACATTTAATCCCAGCTCTCAGGAGGCACAAGCCAGCCTGGTCTGCAGAGAGTTCTAGGACAGACCAGATTATACAGAGAAACTCTGTCTCAGAGAGAAAAAAAAAAAGGGGGGGGGGTCCCAGATGAATGAAAGAACAGAATCCAGTTTCTAAAATTCTAGCTGGCCAGCCCTTCCAAAGGGGAAACCCCCTGATCCTTAGCAGCATGCAACTGGCTTAACCCCAGACTGGCTTGGCTCCCACAAGGTCAGCAGGAGGAGGGACAACTGGGCATCATCATGAGGCCAAGACTTGGGGCAGCAGTTAGAAGGGATTCCTGGAAGGGATACTCAAAGAATAATGGGATTGGGACCAGTTCCTGCTCTGTGGGCCCCAGTAAAATCTCTGTCCTAGTGGGGCAGTGATGGTCTACCCCTTTAATCCTAACACTTGGGAGGCAGAGTCAGGCAGATCTCAGTGAGTTCAAGGCCAGCCTGGTCTACAGAGTGAGTTCCAGGACAGCTACACAGAGAAACCCTGTCTTGAAAACAAAACAAAACAAAACAAAAAACCTCTGTCCTTCCCAGACACCCTGGCAAACATCCTGGCAGTAGAACAGAAAAACTATGTATCTCCAACCACCGTCTCTAGGATGATCAAAGGAGTCCTCACAGCAAGGTTACCACAGAAGGCAGTGTTTCAGTAGGCAGATTAGAACAAGGAGTGTCGGCCTGGCAGGGTAGATACCTATAGTCCTAATAGGAAGGACACTAATGCAGAAAGGAACATCACAAGTTCCAGGCCAGCCTCAACAACATAGTAAACCATGGTCTGAGAAAACATCACACACATACAACACACACACACACACACTCACACACACACACACACACACACACACACACACACACACACGGAAAAAAAAATGAAGAAAATCAATCACCAGCAAATCCACTGGCAGATAAAAGACACCAGGTAAAAAGAGAAAGGCTGACCAGGTGGTACACATCTTTAATCCCAGCAAAGGGGGTTGGGGGAGACAGAGGCAGGTGACTCTGAGTTTGAAACCGGCTAACCTGGGTCTACAGAGCAAGTTCCAGAATAGCAAGGGCTACACTGAGAAACACTGCAGGAAGGGAAGATGCTCAACAGAAGAATAAATTTATAGACAAAAATATGCAAATATTGATTACACCAAATAATTTCTGTCAGGGTTAAAAATACACTGATAATTCAAGTCTGGTAAGACATTCAGCAAGCAAAGGAACTTGCTGACACCAAGCCTAGTGATCTGAATTCTATCTCTAGCATCCACTTGGTGGAAGGAAGGAACTTATCCCTCCCTATAAGTGGTCCTCTGACTCCTATGTGCTGTGGCAGTGCCCCCGCCCCCCCAAAATAAAAACTCTTTTAAAAAAGTTTATCTACCTACCTGCTTGCCTACCTAATGTCCTGGTTGGATTTTTTTGTCAACTTGACCCAAGCTAGTCTGTTGAGAAATCTAATAGGGCACTTAAGGAGACGCTCTGGAACTCCTGCCCGGCCTGCCTTCCCGAGGGTTTTGCTACTCCCGGCAGCACTTTGCAATTTTCGCCACAGCTACCTGGCATCTGCCTAGCTGCTGGCGGAAAAACCGCGCGCCCAGCTAGCCCAGTTGGTAGAACATGAGACTCTTAATCTTAGGGTCGTGGGTTCAAGCCCCACGTTGGGCACCAAGCATTACGGCCTACGGATCATCTGTGAGCACGCAACACTAGTCATCTGGGAAGAGGAACTTGAGAAAATGTCTTCATCAGATTGTCTGTAGACAAGTCTGTGGGGCATTCTTTTAATTTTAAAAATTATTTAATGTCTATCAGTGTTTTATCTACTTGTATGTGTGCCACGTGTGTGCATGATGCCTATAAAGGCTAGAAGAGTTGAGTCCCCTGCAACTGGAAATACAGACAGTTGTTTGCCTCCATGTGGGTGCTGGGAATCAAACCCAGGTCCTGTGGAAGATCAGCCAGTGCTCTCTTAACAGCTGAGCCTTCTCTCCAACCCCACCATTTTCTTGGTTAATGACTGATGCGGGATGGCTCAGCTCACTGTGGGTGGTGCCACCCCTGGGTTGTATTAAGAAAGGACGCTGAGCAAGTCACAAAGAACAAGACATTAAGCAGTGTCCCTTCCTAGTTTCTGCTTCAGTTTCTGCTTCCAAGTTTTCCCCTTGAGTGCCTGCTCTTACTTCCCTCAGTAATAGAGCATATCCTGAGAGTTGTAAACTGAAATAAACCTTTTCCTTCCCAAGTTATCACAGAAATAAACATACACACACATATGCTTTCCCTCCCTCTCCCCTCTACATATCAACAGAATCAACATATATACATACTCAATATACATATACATGGAAACATTCCTTTAATCCCAGCACTCGGGAGGCAGAAGCAAGAGGATTTGTGTGAGTTCCAGGCCAGCCTGGTCTACCAGGACAGCCAGGGTGGTTACACACAGGAAATCCACCCCATCCCACCTCACCCTCCCACCCCCCCTCTTAAATTTTTTTTGTTTTGTTTTAAACTAAAAGGATGGGTGGTAGCAACATATAAAGCAAAACAAAAATTCTTACAAGGAACAGACAAAGGGGTTGGAGAGATGGCTCAGTGGTTAAGAGCTGCCTGCTCTTCCAAAGGTCCTGAGTTCAACCCAGCAACCACAGGGTGGCTCACAATCACCTGTAATGAAATCTGGTACCCTCTTCTGGCCTGCAGGGATACATGCAGACAGAATACTGTATACATAATAAATAAATCTTTAAAGAAAAAAAGAAACAGACAAATCCACAATTTCTTGGGAATTTTGCTAAATTTAACCAGTCACTTGGCTATTTAATATCCTTCATTTCTTGACCCATATATTAACACAGCCTGGTACTGGGTACTCAACCAGACTGGTCCATCTTGCTGTCTTGCCTGCCTCCTTACCAATGACACATCAAGATATCCAAGAAGTTGCATATACCTCAGATCTCTCCCTTGGGGCGGGGAGAAGGCAAACTGGCTTATGGAATGTTGCTTGGGCAGAGCCAAGAGGGAAAAACCCTTGATTACATAGGTATGTGCACAAACACACAAACATACCACATATATTTCCCCCAAGCTAAATGCCAAATATGGCTGGACACCGGCCCACTGCTGCTTCTTGGAGACTCCACAGAGCTAGACAGAGGAATAAGATGAGGTAGCCTGGGACCAAGACCCCAGGGCCTTCCAGACTATGTACAGAATGGGCCAGGGATCCTGACCTGAACCGTCTGGTGCAGGTGAACAGCCACCACCTTCTTCATACAGTCTTTGATCATCTGAGAAGTGAAGAAGTTTGCCTCTCCCTTCTTGTCCACTGCGATCTTGCGGTAGTCTTCCAACAGGATGGGGCAGATGGCCTGGGTGGGGTGGGTCATGTAGATAGGCCCATCGTAGCCCACCATTTCACTGAAGTAAGGGAGTGCCCCACAGTGGTCCAGGTGGAAATGGCTGGTGGAATGTGACACTAGTCAGCCCAGGACCACTCTTTCCCAGCCACCCCACTTCTCAGCCCTCTGCTCACGATCCACTCATTTACTGAGACCTAATGTGTATCACTATCATAGTATTAAAAAGTCAAAAACAAAACAAAACACAAACTCTACAGTCTAGATACCCAACAAAACAATATGAAAATCAGTAATTAAACCTGAATTGGAATAGGTCATGGTGGCACATACTTGTAAAGTGAGCACTTGGGAAATGCAGACAGGATTAGGAGTTCAAATCAGCCTGTGCTACACGAGACTGCCTTAAAACAACAAAAGAGGCCAGGTGGTGGTGGCATATGCCTTTAATCCCAGCACTAGGGAGGCAGAGGCAGGCAGATCTTTGTGAGTTTGAAGCCAGCCTGGTCTGCAAGTAGTTCTAGGACAGTTAGGGCTGACACACAGAAACCCTGTTTCAGAAAAAGAAAAGGAAAAGGAAAAGGAAAAACACAAGGGAGAGTAACACCTGAGGTTGTCTCTGGCCTCCTACACACTACATCTGAATCAGACGGAAACAAGTTGGTGAGGCCAGCAAATACAATAGCAGGAAAAGAGCCACTATCTGTCAGGTAGTCAGAAAGTCTTCCTGATGGAGGCAAGAGAGAATTGAGACTGCTCAGGGCAAGGCCTAGGAATATCCTTCCCAAAAAGAGTGGGGCCAGTCAACCCAAAGCAGGCAGGCAGTGAGTGATCCATGTCTAGAAGGGACCAAAACACCAGAGCCTGAGTTACTGAGAACACATCTTACCAAGATGGACTGTTTTAGGCCCAAAGGACCACTCTGGCTAATGGCAGCAGGATAGGTGTTGAGAGGGAAGTGCTACGGTCAGAATGTGGCCAACTAGGAGGTGACAGCAGGATTTGTGTTGAGAGGGAACAGTTGGCAGCCTATCTGGACAGAACATGAAAATGGGAGCCAAAGTGGGAAGAAAGATGTCTCCCTTGCTCAGCTCTACCGAGCTGAGGTGGTAGCAACTGGCAGCTAGACCATTAACTAGGACATCAGTAATGGCCAGTGAGCAACAGGGCTTAGCACTCTTGAGACAGCAAAGGAACAAGAGAAAAGGAGGCTTAAGGAACCAGAGTTAGAGGCTGGAAGAGGATGTAGAAGCAGAAATACACCAGATGTACTTAGCTAGTAAAATGGGAAGGAATTGGTGAGAGAGTACAATCACTGTTGCCAGGTACTGTTGGGAAAAGGTCTCATGGGGTCATCTAGGCTGGAGAGACCCATACTTAGCAGGTGAAGGGCACATCTTGGCACTGGCTACCCTAGTTAGGTCTCTTACTTCCTGGGGCACCTGCTAGGCTTTATGTCATGACACGAAAGGGCACAGCCAACAGGTACAATCATCTTCCTGGCTCTGAGGGGATAATGGCCACTCAAAAGAATGAGTCACAATGTAGCTTGGTTAACATAGCCTCTACAATAGGGTATAAAAAAGGACATCAAATTCCTGACAAACCTACCTGATGATTACACAGTCCAGAAAGTCAGTCAGCCGGCCACTCTGGGTGATGTAGGAAAAGTCTGGAAAGCGCCTCTGATGAGACAAAAGTGGGAACACAGCAGGCTACCCAAGGTTCAAGAAGCAAGAGTGGTGCACCCCAAGGAATGACCCCAGCAAACTCTTACATCAGTGGGTTTGCTATTGGCTATTCAAAACCTCATGGAAAGGTCAAGCTACTAGCTGACCTCATGAACAAGCAGCAAATAGCTGAGCCCAAAGGGTCCATATGACCAGTCTCAAGGATCCTCAAGAGGTTCATCTCAGCTGGTCTCTATTTTTCAAACACCATGTGACAGGGCCACCTGTCCCCACCCAGCATGGGTATAGCTGTCCAGGAATGCCCCCACTGCCCACTTGCCCCATCTGTCCCCTCTCTGAGGTCCCAGGATTCACATGGCTAGGCAGAGCATGACTAGAAAGTAGATTGTGGCCCTTGCTGCCCTCTGGACCACCCGCCCAGAGTACTCACGTCATCATTGTAGCCCATGTGCATCCCACAGTCCAACATGACATTCTTGCCCGAAATGGAGACCAGGATGCAGCTGCGGCCCACATCCTGGCCAGCCCCTGCTCAAGAAAGGTAGGTAAGAGACAAAGCCATGGCTCCTCCCTCACTTTTTCTCCACTTTCTTTCCCTCACTATTGGAAGGGCTGACCTCCACTGAACTACTTGTTACCGTTGGCTCTACAGGATCTAAGACTGTTGGGTAGACAGACACATGGGCTAGGCAACAGGTACCTTCACATGCAGATAAGAGGAATGCACAATGGGGAGACAAAGCACTATGCTAGGATCACATGCCCTCCCTTCTCTATGCTTTACTTCAAATCTCAAAGTTGCAACAAACTCCTAGCAGAGCATTAAGCACTGGCTGGCTGTGGTCCCCAACACTGAACAGAAGCAAGCCACAGCTACCTCTCTGTGGAATATCACTGTTGTTTCCCCAGACCTTAGTCCAATTACTCCTGACCCTCAATGGGGCTGCAAATCAATGAGGCTTCTTCCCTTGGATTTCTGCTTGAAGAAGCTGAGACCTGGATCCTGAGGTTTGGTGTTGAGTGGTATCATATCCACATGGCTTCAGCCCAGCCATAAAGAATCATGACTCTGACCAATAACTAGCTGCAGCACACATGGCCCACTTTAGTCAGTGTGCAGCACAGGCCCCATACCACTGAGCCCCTAGCTCAGCCTCAATAGGAGTTCCCCCCATGGTCTTGATGACTACCAAACCCTGCTAGCTATTCAGCCCAAGATACTGACCACACTTGACACACCTATCTTCCCCATTTAGCTGTTATCTCCCTGGAATCTGGGTTCATAAGAAGAGAGATACAACAGGAGTCTGAGAACAACAAACAGCCTTGTACCCATCTTGGATCCTATAGTCTCCATCTGCCAACTTCAAGCACCAAGCACTATCAGTACCACAAACATCACCCATGGCCCAGTCTGCCTTCCTTTTGTCGTCAGGCACAATGAGGCTGGGGATGAGTTGGCCTCAGGTTCTCCCGCAGGCCTGTTCCTACTACCTCCAGATGTGTGTTCCCTGAGGGAAAGTTCTTCGCGTCCTTCCCCATAGGACCTCTAGCCCTAAAGCTGTGTTAGGCCTTGAGACCCTTGAAACATTTATAGAAGGGAAATGGCTACACCCTTGCAGGGGAGGACCTCACATCACAGGCATCCATAATCACACACTACCAAGAATGGTGAAAAGGTATGCTTTTTGGAATTATAAAGTTCCAGTTCTTGTGAACTGGTAAATGTTGTCCCCAAAGAGACTTACAATTCCAAGAAAGAACAGAAGCCCACACTGCAGAGACATTAGACATGGGAGGAGACAAAACTGAGAAGAAAGCAGAAGATACTACCTTGTCAATACATCTCTGCACAATACAGATTTACATCCTTGGGGAATGAGGTGATTAGACACTGAGTACATCAGGTGGAGATTAAACAACTGTACCAAAAAGTTTCAGAACTGTGGCAGAAAACAAACTTTTCCTAGTGGGAGGGTAGGAGTCAGGGAGCTGGGTCTATGAATATGCTTGCTCTTATTTGATCATGTAATCTAATTAGTACCTAGATGGGATGGGGGTAGCCAGTATGAGAGGTTGCTCCTGCTAAGGTCCTGTGATGCAGTGAGTTGGGACTAAGTTCTAACCAAAATGGCCTAAGGATCTGGATCATATGAATGAGATGGTGCTCCAACACCTGACAACACATGCATGAGGAAAAGCCCAAGGAACATTCAGCAAGGTTCTAGAACCCCAGATCTCAAATGGTTGTTTCCTCCAACACACCATACTATGCTGTTAGGACTTTTAGAAGTCTAGACTTTTCTTTTTTCTTTTCTTTTCTTTTTTTGGCTTTTCGAGACAGGGTTTCTCTGTGGCTTTGGAGGCTGTCCTGGAACTAGCTCTTGTAGACCAGGCTGGTCTCAAACTCACAGTGCCTCTGCCTCCCAAGTGCTGCGATTAAAGGCGTGCACCACCACCGCCCAGCTAGATTTGTATTTTCTACCACGAACAAATATACTTTTTTTAAAATTCGGGATGGACCAGACACAAAGACTGAACTGAGGGGTAACAACAAGCAACCTGGGCACGATAAGCAGGTCGGGGAGATGGAAAGAAAAACAGAAGTGAGGAAGACGCCCAAGCAGAGGGAGTCTTGAAGCAGCAATCCACGTGCAGGACAGGAAAGTCGCCAGGACGAGTTCTGTGGTTCTGAATTTAACACCGCTAACAAGCTAAATACAGAGGCAACGCCTGCCCAAAACTCATTGCGCCTCACAGACACCTTGGGCTTCAGGGTCTCATTCTCGTCTCGCTGTTTGGCAGCCTACAGTCTAGGCACAGAAGCGGGGCCTCCATAACTCATACCGAGCCCCAGGGCCAGGAATCAACCCCAATCTCTTCGACCCCGGTGCCAGGCAGAGGTGAGGAAGCACCAACTCGGAAACGTTCCACCACACCTTTCGCTCCTTGGGACACACAGCTGGGGCTGACCGCTGGTTGTATTGCTAGACTGCTTGCTATGAAGGGACCGGCCCGACTCGCCGGACGCCGCAGAAGACGCTTCACACTCGGACTCACCCAAGGGAGTGACTCTTATTTCAGGCATCGTCCGGGAGGCAGTCTCGAACTGCGTTTCCACAGCCCGCGTGCACCGCCCGCAGGAAGGCCTCCACCTCGCGCGCGCGGCTTACCCCCCACGCCCAGCCACTGCGACTCCCACACAATACGGAGGGGGCAACTGCCAAGACGCCGGCTTCCTGTCCTCGCGCCGGAAACGCGGGCCGATAAGTCGAGTTCTAATTGGGTGATGAGCAGCCAATTGGGATGAAGTAGCAGCGAAGGGCGGGGCAGCGGCTGACCCTTGGGCTGCAACTCAAGACTTCTGCCCAACCGCAGGCTTCGAGCTGTCTCGGAACAGGCTCCGGGCGTGGGAGAAGCATAGGGACGCCTACCTGACGAGATCCAGGCCGCGGAGTCGCGCCTCTGTAGACAACCGGGACGGACGGGCAAAGATTCGGCTCCCACAGCAACCTTATTGTAACTTTGGTCAACTCTCCCCATCACTGACCTCTGCCACACCTTTGACACTTCGCCACAGGAATCCGTCCCAGGTGAGATTTGCGGACCTCCCTGAACGGCCTTGGCTCACTGCTACGCCTGGGTGTATATGCTGTGTGCTAGCTTGTGAGTTTTCTGCCGGCTGTCCACCCTGTCTAGCTTGATCTTCTGTAGGAGGCTTAGACGTATCCTGCATCACCTCCCGGGAGCTGACGAGTCGCCCTCCCTTCCTTTTCTTTCCAGTTTACCACGGACAGCAATAAGTGGCTACTTGACTCCTGGGTTAGGCTCTGAGCAGGAAGGCCTAGCTGCAGGATTGTTAAGTGGCAAAAAAAAAAAAAAAAAGAAAGAAAGAAAGAAAGAAAGAACTGTAGGAGGCTTCAGAGACTATTTGCTCAGTGGACAGCAAACAGGCCCTAAGAGAGGGTGTGTGGCAAGACTATGGGCGTCGCCATCTTTCTTAGGCTGTCCGTGACACCTGAACACAAGGTGAGCCCATCTCCAGGGTCAGGGTCTGGAATTTGTGATGGGAGTCCAGTCCAACCCATGGGACCGTATCACAACTGACAGCCTCAGTTATGGATCGGGAAACATTCAGACCACATTCCCAGAGCTGGAGCACTGAGTCATAGGACTGTCTGAAGAAAAAAAAAAAAAAAAAGAATTTGCACACAGATCCAGGTACCCTGGATGAGGATGGTTTTGGGGGGACTTTGATGGTACAGCAGTTAGGGAAGGGATCCAGCGCTAAGGGACACAGGAACCTGCAGAACTGGTGTTGAGTGTCCATGCTGGACATGGATGAGATGCAGCCACCTCCCACAGGCTTGATCCTGGACATAAAGTCATGGCTCTATGGTACCAGGGAAGGTGGGGGCTGGATGCTTGGAGTTATTCATTCATGGTGTGAGCACAAAAGGACCCATGGGGCACAAGCTTGTAGTTCTAGCTACTCAGGAAGCAGGAAGATTGAAAGTGAAAGCCTAGTCAGGTGTGATAACACATGCCTTTAATCCCAGCAATCAGGAGGCAGAGGCAGGCAAATCTGGGTTCAAGGCCAGCCTGGTCTACAGAGTCAGGTCCAGGACAGCCAGGATTACACAGAGAAACCTTGTCTCAAAACAACACATTAAAAAAATGCCTAATTTAGCCGGTCGGTGGTGGCCAACGCCTTTAATCCCAGCACTTGGGAGGCAGAGGCAGGTGGATCTCTGTGAGTTCAAGACCAGCCTGGTCTACAAGAGCTAGTTCCAGGACAGCCTCCAAAGCCACAAAGAAACCCTGTCTCGAAAAGCCAAAAAATAAAAAATAAAATAAAATTAGCCAGACAGTAGTGGTGCATGCCTTAAGATGCATGCCTTTAATCCCAGCACTTGGGAGACAGAGACATGTAGATCTCTGTGAGTTCAAGGCCAGCCTGGTCTACACACTGAGTTCCAGGACAGCCAGGACTATTACACAGAGAAACCCTGTCTCAAAAAAAAAAAAAATATGGGAACTAGCATGTTTGTGGAATGAACGTAAAAATGCCTACTGTATCCAGAGCCCCACCTTACCTTAGGGCCCCTTCCTATCCTAGATCACTTCCAGAATGTTCTATGGAGCTGATGGGAGGATTTATAGCAGTCCTTTGTGTGTGGTAAGACCTTTGGCCCAGCTACCCTGTTATTTGGGGATGCATACCATTTCAACAATAGGAGTGTCCATCTGTCTGTCTAGCAGATGCCAGCCCACAGCCTCTGATTTAATTTGGGGGATACAGCCCTGATCAAGGAAGGGAAAGCCTGTCTAGCCATCCTTTTACTCATCCCTGTGTGAGAATCACTTGTTTTTTTAAGAGTCCTGATCTTTGTTTTGGTACAGCTTCCCATCCGAATGCTGCCTTGATACAGTGAGTTCCAGGTATGGCCAGGGTCCAGGACTATGCCTCCCTTTTAGAAACATTACCCTAATGTGTGAAACAGATGCTCTAGGAAGAGAAGAAGCAGAAAAGCAAGAAGCAGTAGCAGATGCAAACAGTGCAGCCATGGGTTCTCAGGTCAGAAACTGACCAAATTACTAGCCTGAAGGGCCAGGAGCAGCCATGTCACGATCTGTGGGTACAGAATTCATCAAGGGTATAGCAAGGTCAGATTGGCTTGTGTGAGAGCTTGCAGCTCCTGAGGAAAACACTTGGGTAAAGGGATGATTCTCAGCAAAGAGTTTTAGAATCCCACTTTCACTTTCAGACCTTCTTGAGACTATAAACCAGAGTGAGATGACTACAAGCTCTGTGTGAAACTATTTCAGCTCATTGTGGAAGATGGATGGCCCAGAGACAGATTTCAACCTTAAAGTCGTCCTGATCAGCTTCAAGCAGTGTCTCAATGAGGAGGAAGAGGTGCTGCTGGACCACTATATCAACAGCTGGAAGGGGCTGGTCAGGTGCGTTTATTGGGGCTGCTGAAGATAGTGGTTTTGCCAGTCAGAGCTCACATGGGACACCAGCATTCCACATGGCACAGGAACATGGGAACAGCTAGCAGGCAGTTTCCTTCAGCCTCCCTGCCCTTGCCTCCAGACTAACAAGTGCTCTAGCAGATTCGAGGTAATATCTCCTCCACTACAGCATGACTGCCAGTCTAGGTAGGGCCTCAAATGTATACTTCCTTGCACAGGTTTCTGAACAGCCTGGGTGCCGTGTTCTCATTCATTTCCAAGGATGTGGTCTCAAAGCTGCAGATAATGGAGCACCTGAGGAAAAGCCCACAGTATGAACACTACACTAGCTTGCAGTCGATGGTGGCCTATGAGGTGGGCAACAAGCTGGTGGACCTAGACCGCCGCTCCCGTTCCCGATACCCTAACTCCGGCTGCCGGACTGTGCTGCGCCTGCATCGCGCTCTGCGCTGGCTACAGCTGTTCCTGGAAGGCCTGCGCACCAGCTCTGAGGATGCTCGTACCTCGACACTCTGCAGTGATGCCTACAATGCCACACTGGCTGCCTATCACACCTGGATCGTACGTCAAGCGGTCACTGTGGCCTTCTGTGCCCTGCCCACACGCAAGGTCTTTCTCGAGGCCATGAATGTGGGGTCCTCTGAGCAGGCAGTGGAGATGCTGGGAGAGGCGCTGCCCTTCATTGAGCACGTGTATGACATCTCCCAGAAACTCTACGCTGATCACTCCCTGCTAGACCTGCCCTAGTGGTGGTGCCCATACCGTCTGGGCTTCCCCTGCTTAGAACTGGGCTTGGGTAACCTGGGACTACTCCCACAGCAGTGCTTTCTGGATGCTGTCACCCCTGAAAGCTGAGCTTGTTGAGAGCCACAGGCTGGTGGACAGCTGAACCCAGTTGAGGTGCATGCCAGTCATGCTCTTTTTCCAGTATGAGACAATTGAACTCCAGTTGTTTTTTATTTTAATAGTCATTATTTTTTTTATTAGAAAGAAAATTATTTTACATGTCAATCCCAGGTCCCTCTCCCTCCCCTCCTCCCCTGCCCCCAAACTCCAGTTTTGCCCTCTACTTTAGTTATGTGTGTGTTCCGTCGGGCCTTATTGAAATGCAGATGGCAAATGGAGAAGATGGGGAAGGAGGGTCATGTTCTACCTCCCATGTGTGGAATCTGAAATGGTATAAGGGCACAGGACCCTGGAGCTGAGGTTCTGGCTCTCCCACAGTCAACATGCCCAGCCAATGTGAGTCCTTCCTGTGCCCATCTTGAGCCTGAGGCATGGATCAGTGCCAGACAAACAGACCTGGGCCTGCATGCCTGGGGCCCCTTCATATTCCAAAAGCTGTCCTTGGGTAAGATGAGGTTCCTTGGCCGTGGCATGAGTACTGAAGACTTCCTTGCCCTTCCCCTGCTTCCTTGTCAGCCTCTGCATATCAAACAGGCCCTTGTCTCCTTGGAAATAGAAACTGTCTGAAACTGCTAGCTAAGACCTCCCTAGGAAAGCCTGCTCTGGTCAGTGCAGCCTGCTTCACAGCTTCTTCGATATGGTAGCATCACCCTTCAGAAAGTGGCCTCCTGCAGTGGTGCTCTTGCAGCACAGGCACCCCTAGATTCCAAGATGTCATTACTAATTGGCCAAACCATACCTCTCTCTTAGCCAGCCTTGCTGCTCCTGTCACCATGGTACTCAGGTGACTTAGCTAGGATATGACTTGTGGAAGGGGACTGGGCCCCTTGTATAGCTGTCAGATGACCATACCCAGCATGGTAACACCCAGTGCATAAGACCTTAACTGGGTCTTAATGTTAAACCAATGTAGGTGACTTGTATAAATGCAAATTTGGGGACATATCTCTTTCTTCAAGAACTATGATATATGTAGTATTCCAACATAAATAAATTACACCTACATGATTGGGTATGGTGTTCCTAGGATGGGTCACAGGTGTGTCAGGTGCCTGATTATGTGAAGGAAGAACATAAAAGTACCTACTCATATGGGTGGGGAGGGAGCTAACCCTCGGGACAAGACTGAATCATGTGTCCCCAATCCTGAGGGCTCAAAGGGCACTATGAGCCATGAAATCATGAAACAGTGTCCAGAATCAAAGGAGTTGACATGCAGTTGTTCCTGATGTGTCTTAACTTTATCACACACATACACTGAGATCTGCATTATCTACAGATAAGAAACACCTGGGTCACCCACCTTGAGGGGCTAGGTTGTTAAAAAAAAAAAAAAAAAAGTCTAAAGATACCCAGACACTGTGTGACAAAGCTGGAGGAAAACTAGAGCTACATAGATAGAGGGCACATAATGAGTGGTGTCTTCCTGGTACTCCATACCCACCTCATCTGCTTAGGCTGTATACTATCCAGCCATGCCTAGACCCAGCTAAGAACCAGAGGCCACATAGTTCTAGCCAAGGCTGATGACTTCAAGAGACTGGCCAGAAAAATAAGTATATGATAATAGGTACATGTGCTACATACAGATCCATGGTGTACATGTGTGTTGAGTATGTCCATGTGCTTTGTGGATATCCTCACAGGGCAGCAGGGAAATACAAAGGTCATTTCCATAACATTTGATGGATGCCATATGACACTGAGATTACCCAGGCACCTATTCCAGCAAGAGTCAACAGCCTCCCCAATGTTTGGGTGCCAGAAACCTGCTATGTTAGCAATAACTCCCTCACACCCCAACTAAAGGGGGATGTCCTAGCTAGGCTTACTATTGCTGTGATGAAACACTACGACCAAAGCAACTTGGGGAGGAAAGGATTTATTTGACTTATACTTACATAGCACTGTTCTTATTCAAAGGAAGTCAGGATGGGAACTCAAACAGGGTAAGGACCTGGAGGCAGAAGCTGATGCAGAGGCCATGGAGGGTGCTGCTTACTGACTTGCTCAGCCTGCTTTCTTATAGAACCCAGGACCACCAGCCCAAGGGTGGTACCACCTACAATGAGATGGCCCTCCTCCATCAATCACTAAGAAAATGCCCTCCAGCCAAATCATATGGAGGCATTTTCTCAATTGAGGCTCAGTCCTTTCAGATAACTCTAGCTTGTGTCAAATTGACATAAAATTAGCCAGAACAAGAGGCTAAGAAGGAACTGTTGACTGCATACAAACACACACCTGGCCCTAGCAGCTGCAGGAACCTATTTGTTTATGGTCTTTTTCTCATTTTCATGGAACAACTGTGAGCACTCTGGTGAGGGAGGTACCTGCATGACTGCTAAGGCAGGATGGCTTACACCAAGGATCAGCAGAATGGGCAAGGGTCTCCACAGCTTCCAGAATGCCAGCAGAACAACTGGGACCCATGCAGGTTGGGACACCCAAGAAACTCAGCCCCAGCTCTCCCTACCTCATCTGAAGGGTAGAACCCTGGCTAGCCAGCTGTCTACTGTCATTGTTGAGACCACCTCTGCAGCACTTACCTATTGACAGTACTGCCTCAAATCAGAAGCCAGAAGATAAAAGGTGTCTGTGTGCCTCCAAGAATACCTCTGGTATCCAGCCCCCTTATTCCACAGTCAAGGGAAACCCTAAGACCATGAATGCTTTACTTTCCTCTTTCTAGACTGCCAGGCTGCTCTAGGAATGAGGGGGGCTGAGGGGATTGGGCATAGGCAGGTGACAAGGCCACAGCCAGTGGGCACAGTTGACTTGTTGGGTCACTCCTGGACACAGCATATTAATGACAGGAAGACGAGTCCAGTATATACAAACCATCAGGTCTGAGCTATTGAGCATATCACCGGAGCCCCTTGGGGCTTGGCAGCCAAGCACAGCAGCAGTTTTGCTAACCAAATTCTCTGCTCCCTCCCTTTGAACTCAGTATATCTGGGGCTCCAGCCCAACATAGCCACCTACTGTCTCTGCTGGAAGCTTCTACCTACCATGCCAGGCCTAGCTGTCCTGGGCCTCAGCCTAGCTGCTCTTCTGGGCCTTGGGATGGGGAAGTCCTTGTGCCTGTCACAGCAATTCAAGGCACAAGGGGACTATATACTGGGTGGGCTATTTCCCCTGGGCTCAACTGAGGAGGACACCCTCTACCAGAGAACACGACCCAATGGCATCTTGTGCACCAGGTATGGAGTCTGGTAGCTGGGATGGGTGTGGGCTTGAAGCCTGGCAGTCTTGCGTCTGTGGTACTCCCAAGCTGGGGGGGATAAGGTGGTGACCATCTGCAATTCCATGTGGCCTCAGGTTCTCACCCCTTGGTCTGTTCCTGGTCATGGCTATGAAAATGGCTGTGGAGGAGATCAACAATGGATCTGCCTTGCTTCCTGGGCTGCGCCTGGGCTATGACCTATTTGACACATGCTCAGAGCCAGTGGTCACCATGAAGCCCAGTCTCATGTTCCTGGCAAAGGTGGGCAGTCAAAGTATTGCTGCCTACTGCAACTATACACAGTACCAACCCCGTGTACTGGCTGTCATTGGGCCCCACTCATCAGAGCTTGCCCTTATTACAGGCAAGTTCTTCAGCTTCTTCCTCATGCCACAGGTGAGCCCACCTCCTTTGTGTTCCCTCAACCAATCGTGCTCACTGAGCTCTCACATCAGGAGGTGCTTCTTGATCACCACAGGTCAGCTATAGCGCCAGCATGGATCGGCTAAGTGACCGGGAAACATTTCCATCCTTTTTCCGCACGGTGCCCAGTGACCGGGTGCAGCTGGAAGCTATTGTGACTCTGTTGCAGAATTTCAGCTGGAACTGGGTGGCTGCCTTAGGTAGTGATGATGACTATGGCCGGGAAGGTCTGAGCATCTTTTCTGGCCTGGCCAATACACGAGGTATTTGCATTGCACATGAGGGCCTGGTGCCAATGCATGGCGCCAGTGCCCAACAGCTTGGCAAGGTGTTGGATGTACTATACCAAGTGAACCAAAGCAAAGTGCAAGTGGTGGTGCTGTTCGCCTCCCCTCGCGCTGTCTACTCCCTTTTTGGCTACAGCATCCATCATGGCCTCTCACCCAAGGTATGGGTGGCTAGTGAGTCCTGGCTGACCTCTGACCTGGTCATGACACTACCCAATGTTGCCCGTGTGGGCACTGTGCTTGGGTTTCTGCAGCGAGGTGCCCCGCTGCCTGAATTCTCCCATTATGTGGAGACCCGCCTTGCCCTGGCTGCTGACCCAACATTCTGTGCCTCACTGAATGGTGAGCTAGACCTGGAGGAGCAAGTGATGGGGCAACGCTGTCCACAGTGTGACCACATCATGCTGCAGAACCTGTCATCTGGACTGCTGCAGAACCTATCGGCTGGTCAGTTACACCACCAGATTTTTGCAACCTATGCAGCTGTGTACAGTGTGGCCCAGGCCCTTCACAACACCCTACAGTGCAATGTCTCAAGTTGCCTCACATCAGAGCCTGTTCAACCCTGGCAGGTGAGGGTAGGGTTTTTGTTGGGTCTATGCCTGCTCATTCAGGAATACTGAACCACCAGGCAGAGCTAAATCCTGTCTTGACTGGAGAGGCTCATGGGTCAGCCTTTCCCCCACTCCACCCCACAGCTCCTGGAGAACATGTACAACATGAGTTTCCATGCTCGAAACTTGACTCTGCAGTTTGATGCTAAAGGGAATGTAGACATGGAATATGACCTGAAGATGTGGGTGTGGCAGAGCCCTACACCAGTATTACATACTGTAGGCACTTTCAATGGCACCCTTCAGCTGCAGCACTCCAAGATGTACTGGCCAGAGAACCAAGTAAGGACAAGATAGGCAAAAGCCATGGTGGGTACAGGCTTGGGGTTGTCTGTGGGACTTGGGCCAGTGCTAGCCAAGGGAAGCCTAATCCAAGGCTCCATGTCCAGGTGCCAGTGTCCCAGTGTTCCCGGCAGTGCAAAGATGGCCAGGTGCGCAGAGTAAAGGGCTTCCATTCCTGCTGCTATGACTGTGTGGACTGCAAGGCAGGAAGCTACCGGAAGCATCCAGGTGAACCACCTTCCCTAGATAATATGCAGAGTTGGGCTAGGGGGCAGAAGCACACAAGCCTGGCAAGTGCACCCCTCCCCAAGGCTAACAGTGAGGAGCATGTGGGGGGTTGGGCTAGGAAATTCTGTCTCCCATTACTAGCCCCTACTTAGCTTTTTCTTTTTTATTCCAGATGACTTCACCTGTACTCAGTGTAACCAGGATCAGTGGTCCCCAGAGAAAAGCACAGTCTGCTTACCTCGAAGGCCTAAGTTCCTAGCTTGGGGAGAGCCAACTGTGCTGTCACTACTCCTGCTGCTTTGCCTGGTGCTAGGCCTAGCACTGGCCTCCCTGGGGCTCTTTGTCCACCACTGGGACAGCCCTCTTGTTCAGGCCTCAGGTGGGTCACTCTTCTGCTTTGGCCTGGTCTGCCTAGGCCTTTTCTGCCTCAGTGTCCTACTGTTCCCAGGACGGCCAAGCCCTGCCAGCTGCCTTGCTCAACAGCCACTGGCTCACCTTCCTCTCACAGGCTGTCTGAGCACACTCTTCCTGCAAGCAGCTGAGATCTTTGTGAAGTCTGAGCTGCCACTGAGCTGGGCAAACTGGTTATGTAGCTGCCTTCGGGGACCCTGGGCTTGGGTGGTGGTACTGCTGGCCATTCTTGTGGAAGCAGCACTGTGTACCTGGTATTTGACAGCTTTCCCACCAAAGGTGATGACAGACTGGCAAGTGCTGCCCACAGAGGCACTGGAGCACTGCCACATGCATTCCTGGGTCAGCCTAGGCTTGGTACACATCACCAATGCAATATTGGCCTTCCTCTGCTTCCTGGGCACTTTCCTAGTACAGAGCCAGCCTGGTCGCTACAACCGTGCCCGTGGTCTCACCTTTGCCATGCTAGCTTATTTCATTACCTGGGTCTCTTTTGTGCCCCTCCTGGCCAATGTGCAGGTAGCTTACCAGCCAGCTATACAGATGGGTGCCATTCTGCTCTGTGCTCTGGGCATCCTGGCCACCTTCTACCTACCCAAGTGCTATATACTTCTGTGGCTGCCAAAGCTCAACACTCAGGAGTTCTTCCTGGGAGGGAGCTGCAAGGAAGCAGCAGATGGGAGCAACAGTGGGGGTGGTGATGATAACTCAGGGACACAATGAATAACCGCTGACCCAGTGACCTCAACTTTAGTGAACCCAACCCTAGTAGAGACCTTCCAAGCTAACAACCTCCAGACAGTACCTCAACCTGAAAATTGAGACACTTAACTATAAATGACTCCAAGTAATCCACTGACCTTAGCCCCACAGTGACCCCCCCAGGCCCTCAGTGTGCAAGATGGACCCTATGATCCCATCTAGCCCTCAAAGGCAAGATCATTCTTGATCCTGTTATGCCCTATCTAAGGCCTGCTCAGGTGAACGGGATACATCATCTTAGAAAGTGGCCCTCAAAGTGTTCTTTGGAACTCCATAGCCATATCTTGAATTCAGGAATGTCCTAGGCAGACCCTAAGAAGCCAGAAGGTACTACTTGCCTGAATATGCCCAGCCTGGGGCCCTCAGCACCCTGAACAGAAATATAAATATTCTGTTTTTAATAAATATATCCCAGAAATAAAAAGCTAGGCATACGTATGCACTGGGACAAAGCAAGAAAGCCAGCAGGTAGATGGCACTCAATAGGTAGGCCAACACCCACCTCCTCCCTTCCTAGCCCAACCCTAGCCTGCGAGAGAACCAAGTCACTACCAGCACCTTGGACAGAGCATAAGCAATGGTAGGGGTCAGCACCATGGCCAGCACCAGCCACCCAGGACCCCCTAGAGTCTGCTCCTAGTACCAAGGACAGAAAAGTTGTCTATGAGACCCCTGTAACTGGCCAGCACCAGGGACAGTGCCACATGACCAAGTGTCTTCCAACTCCAGGCAGGACCAGACCTGAGTCAGTTCTGGACTGGCCCCCACACCTGAATCCCAAGCAGCTAAGCTGGAGAAAAGAGAAACAGACCACACATCAGTCCCATAAAATTAAACGCTTTTTAGTGTTTAAAATAGCATTTACACAGAAGCAGCATTTACACAGAAGCAGCTCTATGTGAACTACCCAGTTGCTCAGACTTTGACACAGTATCTACAGTGCAGACATGTGGGACTGTGATGCCAGAATGGCAGTGGCACAAGCTGGTAGAGAGCCACCAGGATAGCAATGACAGGACAGGACCTCCATCTCCGTAGCTATTGTGTGCGCTATCACTCCTCCATTGAGGCTAAGACAGTATACAGGTGCCTGGCCTCTCTTGTCTCCCGTACTAGCCATCCTCCACATACTTTCAGTACAAACTGTGCTGTCATGTGCTGAGTACCAAGTGGGGAAAGGGACATGCACCTGCCCCCATTGGGTAACCAGCTGCCACCCTCAGAGCAGGCAGACTAGCAATAAATAAATAAGTTAGACCCCACATGGGCAGCCAGAGAGGTTTAAAGGCTTGGTCTAACCCCTCAAGAACCCCCCACCTTGGCCTGACAGGTGAGGCCCATGAACTCAGTGAGAGTAGGCCTGGGTCCCTGTGCACAGTTCTGGGAGTTTCAGGCTGGGGGTGAGGGGAGAGCACAGAGCCCAAAAGAGTCCGTCTTGTCCTAAATGGAGGTCACTTCCAAAAAAGGAACCAGAAGGTGGTCCCTGAGACTTGTGTTAAGGATCTAAAGACAGAGATGTCCCCTCACAAGACTCTACAGATACTTGGGCCGCACCACAGAGCAGGCAGAATGCCAAGCCCATATCCTAGTAATATGGCTGCTGCCCTCAGCCCTTCCTCTGCAGCCTGCTCCCTCTGCCCTGGCCCAGACCCCACGGCTGATCTATCTTGGCTGGCCATCACTAAGGCAAGCCCATAGAGGTCCTGGCACAGCAGGACCACAGACTCTTGCCACAGGCACCACTGAAAACACTGGTTGATAGTCACATAATGTCCACAAAGAACTCACAGGGATTTCCCATAGCCTTTTGGAAGGACTGGCGGCTACCTGTAAGTTCCGGAGGAACAGCAGCCAGCTCCCGGACAGGTGGCCCTCCAGGTGGCCCACCCACTACTGCATAGGCCTTTGTCAGGGGGTGCAGTGGGGGGAGACCTGGGGCAACAGCTGACGCCTGACTTCTAGGGCTACTGCCATGGCTAAGCTGGCTGACTGGACGCTCCCACCAGCCAGTGCTACCAGACCCACTTGGTGCCGTGTGATCTGATTCGCTGCCACTGCCCCCAGCTCCAGCTGCCCGGCGCTCCTCTCGGCCTGGGGTCCGATGGCTGCTCCTTGTGGACCCACTGCTCTTGCTCCCTGGGAGAAGGGAAGAGACAACCAAGTCCACACCAGGCCTAGCCACTTACAGGAACACCAGCTGCTCCCAGACAGCCAGGGCAGGATCTGGTGAGCCTGGGGGTAGTAGGGGAATGGCAGCCATGCAGATACCAGGAGCAGATGAAAGACAAGGAGCTAGGGGCAAATGCAGACAGGAGAGATAATGGGGACCAGCTTGGCACCTAACCCCAATGCTTGAACCAAGGGCTGATGTTATAGCTGAGAATCCAAGACACCAATGAAGGCCCTGTGTGCTCAGCATTCCCGTTAGCCATCTTGGGTTCACCACCCAAAGACCCACTGTCCACCCAACCCCAGGGCCCTGGTCAGCTAATTTTCTTAGCTTCTGTCCGGAAAGTGGTGGGAACCTGAAAACACGTGCTGGCTGGGGACATGCTGAGAGGGACACAGGGGGACCTGGCTTACCGGCCCGAGGGTCCACTCTGCTAGTCCTTCAGTCTAAGGCTTGCTCAGCACAAAGCAAGGGATAGCACAAGTCACACACCAGTCCAGTGCTCACCAATGGCCAACTAGGACTATTGTGGGTCAAGCTGAGCTTGGGTGCATGCAAGGGCCTGTTCAGGATTAGGAGTCACTCAACAGCTTCCCCTTGGGCATTGCCACCCTCTGGCCCAACCTCTCCTTTCTCCCATCCTATGTCCTCAAAGGTGACTGTCTCGAGTCTTTCTCCAGACCGTGTAACATGGCTGCTGTGCTCCACTCTGCCTAAGATGCCTGCTTCAGCCTATCTCCTCTTGAGGGACACTCACCTTCCAAGATCTTCAATATCCTTAGGATATACTCTAATGGTACTGTTTGCTGTTCTTGTCTAGCACTGTTGGGTTGCAGGTACCATAACTGATAAAGCCCATCCTCTCCTTAGCTGGGGCGTAGAGCGTAACCTACCTGATACCCTTGGCTATTCTCACCCTCATTCTTGCCACATCATCTCCTGGCCTCTTGCCTCTGCCACCTGGAACACCAGGCCTGTCTCCACCAGGCAGTCTTCCTATTCCCAAAGGCCTCTATCCACAGAACCAAAGTGAGTCCCCCACATCAGCCCCCTCTCTGCCCCCCACTGACTCTTGAAATGGGACCCACCAGGACTCAAGCACACAGCAGGAGCACAGAGGGCAGCAGCAAGGCCAGGCAGAGCCAGGAAGTGGGAGTGGAGGAGGGGCTGGCATGACTCTCACCTTCACTCTGCTGACTCCCAGCACTGCCACTGCCATAGCTGAAGCCAGGGTCCTGGTAAGCAGGTGGGAAGCAGGGCGGGGGCCCTGGGTACTGGTAGGGGTAGCCTTGACCCAAGGGCCAGGGTACAGATGGGTGGGGCAGGGGGGCCAGTGTGTCCTGATCTGAGGCTCCACTGGAGCCACTGTTGAGGTTCAGGGATGCAAGGTCTGGCAGGAAGGGAGGGGATAGGTAAGTGAGGGCACATAAATGAGCCCCACGATAAGATAACCCCCACCCCATGACGCCTACTCACTAGTGCACAGGTCCCCAAAGACATAGTAGCACTGCTCAGAGAAGGTGATCTTGTTGACGGTGTGCCTCAAGAAGCCGCGCTTCAGCATACTGCTGGCATACTTCCTCGCCTCTCTTCGCTCTCTGAAGCCCTCCACATGCGTGTACAGCCAGTCCACCACATCCGCCCCTGGCCACAGGCCCACCAAAGTCAGGGTAACCGAGCCCTGGGAAGCTACACCGGAATGAAGAACAGACTGGGCCCTTCCCACACAGCCAGAAACTCACCAATGACAGCATTGGCAATGGTGATCTTAAGCCACATGCGGTCCCGAATCTCCAGTCCTGAGTCTGGCAACTGCATGACCCGGACAATGGCGCTCATGTCACTCTTCACTGTCAGTGGTGCCTCCTCAAGCTCTGCAAGGCACAGTTCTCTAAGCCCAGGCTCATAACCTCCATTCTCCTACCCTTGGGAGGTATCTATCTCTCAGCAATATCTTGAGCTAAAACTGGAATATTTTCCCCAGTTCCACAGTCCAAGTTCACATGACAAACTAGTCCGTTTCCCTCCCACACGGACACCTCCCTGGAGAGCTCAAGCTGTTAGTTATGTTAGGCAGCAGGAAAGCAAAGCAGAGGCTACCATGTCCTCCCAATCCTCAACACAGGCCTGGCATATCCAGATGGCCTGTATGGTTGGGCTATGAGAGATGTATACATGTATCTTTGTGTACACATTTGTGAAGGTTCTGGGGAAAGACACATGACATATAATGGGCCCCAGGAATAGCTCCGGTGAGCACCAAGGCTAAAAGCCGGGGCGGACCCTTGTCCTTCAGCCTCAGTTTCCTGCTGGGGCTCTTGTAAGCTGCCACTTACGTGGGGCGCCAGGCACTGAGCTGGTTAGTGAGGAAGAGCTGGTGCGTGTGATGGCACTGGAGCAGGGACTCGTACCATAGCGGGGCAGAGCACCCGTCAGCGCTGCTGTGTGGGACAGCCAGGCAGCCGGGTCGATGGGTCGCACTGGGTCAGCTGGACAGTTACCACATGGCAACAGATGACAGGTGATAGAAAGTAGGGGGACAGCACAGAGGCAGAGAAGAAAGGCCCTTCAGACTGGGCCTAGGAACCCCACTCTACCCCACCCCACCCCACCATGGGGTCACTCACCCCTTGGGATGGTAAAGTAGCTCCGAGGGGTTGGGTCCCAGCACTTGGCCACTGTGAGGCTGATGGGCCTGCAGAGTTCAGCAAATCACATGGGTGAGGGCCATACAACCCCTCCGATCCCATGCCCTTACCATCCCCACATGGATGCCCCCTCACCCCGTTTGGGATACGATCTCCCGAAGCACCCGCACAGCGTCATCGTTGCTCATGTTCTCAAAGTTGACATCATTGACCTATATGGGGTTGGTGGGATCAGGGATTGGTGGTGGGATGGGAGTACATTTTGTCCCCATAGTCCCCACATGGCTCCCACCTGCAGCAGCATGTCGCCTGGCTCAATGCGGCCATCAGCAGCCACAGCTCCGCCCTTCATGATGGATCCAATGTAGATGCCGCCATCACCCCGGTCGTTGCTCTGGCCCACGATGCTGATGCCCAGGAAGTGGTGCCTCTCTGCAGGAGGGGCCATGAGCAGGCTCCAAAGGCTCCCAGGCTTGTACCCACCCCCACCAAGCACCCACAGCCCATAAGGTCTCACCCATGTTGAGAGTGACGGTGATGATGTTCAGGGACATGGTGGAGTCGGTGATGCTGCTGAAGGAGGATGCCTGTGGAGGGACCCAATGAGGGGCTGTGTGGGACCATTCGGAGCAGACACCCCACCCACCTGCTGCCTACCCGGTCTGTCTGCCTCAAGCGCTGCTTCCGACGACGACATTTGTGCTTACGAATTAGCCGAGAGGAGGTGCTCTGCTCTGTAGAACTGCTCAGCCTGGAACAGGAGACCAGAGGCAGGCAGGAACAAGAAGCCAGGAGACAGATAAGCACAGGGTACAAATGTGTAAAGCCAGCCAGCACTCAAGCCTGAATCTCCAGCACACACAGACATATGCACATGCCACCCACCGGCTTGTGTTATCCTCCTCATCTGAGTCAATAAAGCTGCTAGATTCAAGCTCACTGCTCAACACAGTGGATGCACTGTCTGGAGGCAGTCCCAGATCCCGTCGCCGGTCTCCCCTCGGGTGCCCATTGGTCCGGGAAGCTATAGGGACAGCAGGGTGGGAGCTGGTTGTGGGACTTCAGCAGTCACAGAATGAGGATAGCCTGTGCATTTCAAACTTATGCAATGACTCTGAGCCCACAAGGGCTCAAGCCCAAGTTGGGACCCCTACCCAAGGATCACTAATTAAAAGTATGTGTGGAGTATTTCCAGGGGCTTGGAGTATACCAAAGGGATACCAAAGGAAGTTTGGGGTCCAGATCTGTGCAGACACAGACACAGTACCCTCATCACGGTTTCGACGTCGGGCTCGCTCCCGCCGGTGACTGACCATGGACTCTGTGCCTGTCTCATTGTCCATTCCATCACGGCTACTGGCAACATTTGGACTGCACAGGTGAAAAGCAGGTAGAATTGGGCAGACCAGGTTGCTGGCAGCCAGTACCTCAAATGCTTCCTAGTCCCCAACCCACCAAGTAGGATCCCAGTACTAGAAGGTGCCTCCCACCCAACTGTAGGTCCCTCCTCTGTTGCCAGCTTCACTTTCCCCAGGTGGGTCTTGGGTAGCAAGTACCCAACAGCAGCAGGTCTCTGCCCCTGCTAGGGGCCTTACTGGAAGGAGGGGGGCCTGGAGTCCCCAATGCCGCCTGTCCTCTCAAGGGGTGGGGGCAGGTCCGTGTGGCTGTCAGTGCCCTGGGACCCTGCGTCCGAGTGAGCGCCCTCAGCCAGGACCAGCTGTGGAGGGAGAGTGAGGCCTTGGATGCCCATGCTTTAAGACCACCCCCACAGACACCCAGGGCAGATGACAGCCACCACCCTACCTTTGTCCAGTTACCTTACTTCTCCCAGGAAGACCCCACCTGCATCATTCTGGTGGGGCCACCCATAGACTCACCCAGGAAACCACCCGGCCATTGAAGCAGGGCAACTTGGCATTGTCATCGAAGATCTCCTCCTTCACCACCCTGTGGGCAAACAAGGCCCTGAGGTCACCTCACTTCGGTCCACCAAGGACACTTAGAGACATCTCCCACCCTTGGACCTAACAATGGGGTACCTGCCAGGCCACAGATATTATCACTGAGGGTTTACCTAACACATTCTCTTCTTAGAAACTCTGCTGCCCTCCATTGGCCTTGGGCCCCTGACCCTCAGCACTGGGGTAGACAGATATAGAAGGTTCATGGAAGGACATCCTAGGATTCCTGTTCGCTTTCAGTCAGCCTCTAACCCTAGACAAAGTTAAGGTTTCCTGGGAAAGACCCTAATTCTTCAGCTTCCTTGGCCCCAGGATTTACCTCAGACCTGTCACTATCAATAAATGCCTGGCAAGGGAACCCAACAGCTGTCTCACCACAACATATGCCACTTGAGGCTCCTTTGGGGCCTCCTCTCAGCCTCCTTATTTCAGGGAGTGGTTCTATATCCAGGTGGCTGGGACAGCCTATGGCCCACTGGCTCCTGTGCTCATCTTCCCAGCATGCCCTCTGTGCCTCTCTGGAGCACTTGTAAGTCCTGGTCAATATGATTTGCATTTCATGATGTTCCATGCGCCTGAGACTCTGAAGTTCCTTCCATACTCCCCCATCCCAGAGCAGGGCCTAGACTATAGCAAGGTACAAGGACTACCAACCTCTTATGTAGATGTGAGAGTGCCAGAAGGATACCAGCTCCTGCTGCCCTCAAAGCCATCTACCCAACTAGAAAGACAAAGTGAACCTCATGCGCCAGATCAGTCCCAACTCTCAGAGGGAATGGCTGGTTTCTACTTAAGAACCTGGAAAGACATTCCAGGACAGAGCTAACCAGGCCCTGGCTGTAACTGATCACATCCATTCCTGCTTGTCTTTGGTTGGTTGTTTTTATCCAAGACAGAGTTTTCTCTGTATAGCTTTGGAGCCTGTCCTGGAACTAGCTCTTGTAAACCAGGCTGGTCTCAAACTCACAGAGATCCGCCTGCCTCTGCCTCCCAAGCACCACCGCCTGATTTATCCCTGCATGCCCTAATGCTGCTTCCCTGGCCAGATGGGCTAAAAAAGAGTCAAGCTCACCTAAGCAGGATACAAAGGGTTAGGGAATGAGAACTGGGAAGGAAGCCAGAAAGCCTGGGATCAGTGTTCAAAAGGCATGGACAGCAGCCAGGACAGGTCAGAAGGGGCAGCTATAAAGGAGCAGGCCTCCACCTATCTCCTCAGGCCCTAGATTCCCCACCCCCTCACCATCATCCCAGTACTCAGCTCCACCTAGCATAGTGGGATTTTCCACACCCAAAGCTTGAGTTCAATGGAGCTGGGAAACCAGACTGGTCTTGGAAGTGCACCTGGCAGGAAACAGGCTTGTGGCTTAATGGGCCCAATGCCAGGGGTAGGGCCACCTCTGCCTACTGCTCCAGGCCCACTGGGCAGCAATAGATTACAGGAAGCCCTAGCAAAGCAACATCCCATCCCATCTAGGGGATAAGGCCACTTTCCACCCACTTGCTGGGTAGAGACCTGGAGCTGAGGTGGTGGCAGAAGCAGGGCAGCCTGAAAGTGAAAGTGTATCCCAACCACTTTTCTGATCTTACCATTGCTTCCATGTGCCTATGAGGGAGGGCTCTGAACCAATGAAGCAGGACCCTGACAGCAGATAGAATCATTTTTCAGAACACCTAATATCTGCTGCCCTCAATCACAAGTCACAGCTTTGTGGCTTGCTCCATTTACAAGCCTGGGCCAAGGCAGCCACAAGAGAGGCTGTCATCACAGGAAGACCCGGGGCTAGCTGCCCAGGGTGGGGAAGTTTCTTTTGAGAATCATAGGGCTCTGCCTGTGGCAGCTGGTGGACCAAGGCCTGCAGAAAGCCTGCTACCTCTGAGTAACCTAACAGCAAGAGAAACCCAGACAGAAGTCCTCATCTTAGCCCCCAACCTCAGCCCCAAGTAGACCCACCAACAGCCTTTGCCTTGCCACACCCAAGCTCGAGCCCTCTCTGACTCACCCATGGAAAGACATACGAGCAACTCCTAGCACTCACAATAGGGCCTGCCTGGATCCCCAGCAGGCACTGTGTCCCATCCAGAGCAGCTACAGACTACTTAGCCAGACCCTTAAGGTGACATGGCCAGCTTGAGGTCTTTGTGGTTCCAACCCCTACCAAGACACCCTTCTCCTTAGCCTTCCCAGCCTGAGCAACCCAAGTCCTGCTTTCTACCTAAGGGTCAGGGCAAGAAGGAAGCCCAGGGGACCAGAACAGTAACGAGAGGATGGCACTTGCCACAGATCCCAAGGATAATTCTGGTCCTTCCCCACACCTGGCTAGGCGAGGGGTAAACATCACAATGCCCATGGTAAAGACAGGAATGGGTACCACAGGCATGAGATGCTGCCCGCAGCTATGGTATTGCCTCCTGGGCACTCTATAACAAGGACAGAATGAGGCACAGTCAGACCTCTGCAACATCCTGAGCTTTATGTGCCTAGCCTGTCAGGAGGAAAGCTGACTTTAGTGTGTCTCCATTGACTCTGCACAGCACCCTTGCAGGCATTTTGCTCCAACTTCAAAATTTCTAGAGAGATCCTTGTGGTCACCAGGCTCTGCCTGTCACCCCCAGGGATCTATCCCAAGGAGGAATCTGTTCTAAGGTAGGATCTTTGGAGCCCAGCACAGCGTGGCCAAAAACCCAGGCAGGGTTCCTGGAGGTCACAGTTACACAAAGTCTAACTCTCTAATAACATAGCCCCTTTTCAATTCCATATACAGTCAGCTGACACTGGCAGAGCAAGCAGGCACAGGCCATGGTGATATCTTGAGCTTCAGGGGGCTTCTGCATGCCACCAAGAGTGAGGGTCAATTCCTACCAAGCATTGGTGTGGACCGGGTTCTTGGCCTAAGGAGTCTTAACTGGTAGGTATACATAGGCCCCTGACCATAGCTAGCCACTCTGCTCACAACCCATCCCACAGGGCACTATGCCCCAGAACATGAAGTCCCCTCCCCCGCTGCTCAGGGAATGCATTATAATTACTTAGCCTCTCACAATAAATACTAGGAAGCACATGGAACACACAGAGTCTAAATCACTGACCCCAGGCAGCCCTACCAGGGCACAGGGAGCCCTCAGAACATTTGCCAACAGGCAGAGGATCCGTGGGCTCTTACCCTTGTCTACTTCTCTCCAGCTCAGGTACCTCCATCTCAGAGATTGAAAGGCTGGGGCAACTATCAAGCAGATGAGCTCAGCATCATATCAGGCAAGCTGGCAGCAGCAATACACTACTAGTAGCAGGGACCAAGTGCCAAATGTACTCACTCTGCTGCCATAGTCACCAGATGAAACATCAGACACTTGCACAGGGCCCACCAGAAGCACAGAAGTCCTGCTACTAAACATTGGAGGTCCAGCCAGGGTGAGAAGAGCCACAAGCTGCACATAAGTGGGCATGGAACAACAGACCTTGACCTTATTGGTGAGAGATACATGTTGGGAATTGAGCCCAGCCCAGGGCAGACTCTGCTCCTTATAAAGTAGCCAGCTTTGGTCTCAGCTTTGGTCTGGAGTGGGGCAGGAAACCCAGACTCACTAGGATACTCCTCACAGACTATTCTGAGGCCACTTGCCCAGCTTAGCCAACCCTGCTGAGCTTCCCTCTCCCAATATTAAGCTACTTAGCCTGGTATCCTTGGAGCTCTGTAGACAGAACACAGGCAAGGAAGTGAGGGATGCAGTTATGTGGGGAGGAAGGGCTGCTCTTCCAGGCTCCCAAGGCCACTATGCCATCTGAGTACCAGGTCACAGTTGGGGTGAGGCCTACTGACATGCTGCTTGTGCCTTTCTGTGTCATCCTAGCCCAGACTCTACCTCTTAGCTGCTCTGTCTCCTGGTTCATCCACACACCCAGGACACCCAACTTGCACCTCTGTGCTCTCTGCTAACTCCATACCTCATGCCCCAGCCATTCCCAACCCACCCAAAGGTACTACTCCTGCTTCAATAGCCAGATCTGCCACTCCACCTCCTTAGTCAGGGCACCTGCAGGTCCTCCTGAACACAAACACAGCTTAGTGGGGGCCCATGTAAGCTGATGCTGGGTTACTACTCTTAGCACACCCTACTCAACGTGCATATGAAAGCAGAGGGACAAGTACCCTCAGGAGACACCCAGAATGTTTAGCAAAAAGCAACCCAGGTCTGGGTCTGCTCCTCATCACCACACCCAAGTTTGTGAGAACAAATTTGACTGGTGATTTTTATCTAAAATAATAAATTTAATCCAGAGATGCCCTGTTCCTGAGAGCAGAGACAACAGAGGTGGCCCAGCCAGGACAGTCGGGGAGACCAATCTCCAGCCTCCAGGCAGATGGGGAGCACCAGCCTTCAATTTGTGGGGACATGCTCCCCTTTGCTTTTTCCTAGTGGTTGGGGCACAGGGAATGGGTAAGCGAGAGAGTTTAGTTGTACAAACCAGGTTGAGCCCTGGCTAGATGCCCAGGGTCAGGGAGAGATTCAAACTTGACCTGACCCATGGGCTGCCCAGGGACCCTGCAACCATGAAATCCAGTAAATAGTTTCAATGTCAAAGTCCTGAGATGCAGCCACACAAGGGCACCAAGCACACCTGCTCCACCCACAGGGCCTGAGCATGCCCCCGACTCAAGCACTGCCAAGCCATGGACTCAGGTTTCTGTGGCTATGCCCAGTCAGGCCTCTGTTGCACTGCCAGTCCCTGGCTCATTGTCTCAGAGGCCCAGCTTAGCTCAAGTAGGAAGTCCCTTCTCCTGAGACAGCTAGTACAGCAGTGCAGTTAGGAAACACACTACCTTAGAAGCTGGCTCAAGTCAGAAGATAACCTGAGCACCTCCCAGGAATGCAAATGCTGTGTGGTTCAGTAAGGACAGAAGCACAGGAGCCAGCAACCAAGGGGGCAGGCTGAGTGAAGGTTCTTAGTCTCCAGTGCCCCTTGACCTCTGCCTTGCCACTGGGACTCTAGAGGGACCACGAGGAATCTGCAGGCTTCAGAAACTTTTTCTGAGCTCCAGAAAACAGATGGGTGCCTATGACCAGCCCATTCCACACTACCCCATTTCAACTGAAGGATCCCTGAGTGCTGGGAGTCACAAACACCTAACCCTTTCCCTTAACCCCAGCCCCCATAAAATGCACACCCTCCAGGGCAGCCACCCACTCTATGGTTTCCACCCATAGAAGAGGAATGCAACAGGACCTGTGCTTGACCAGAGACAAGAGGAGGTGGCTTTGAGGGTGGCCTTTGGCACCCCGCCTGGACCAGCTGTGCACAGGGGCACCACTGGATGGCGGACAGAAAGCCTGGGCCCTAACCTGTCCATCAAACAGAACTCTCTCTCTGGCCTACCTAAGAGGGTAGGTAGTCAAGAACTCGGATTCCCAGCTTGCCAGACAGGTGAGTACAAACACCATGGGTCACCAAGGCGCAGAGACTCTACTTACACCTGCTGTAGAGGCGCGGCAGGGTTGCCGGCGCCGGGGGCGCTCTGACGTCCCCAGACCCGAAAGCCCTGCCCCGCACAGACAGGTGCCAGCTCGTGCCCGCACGGGGGCCCGGCGGGCACCGCACACGCGCGGGAAAGGGCCAGCACTCCCGCCCAGGCCGCTCGGCCCACTGACCCGAAGTCCTGGTCCATAGACTTGAAGAAGAATTTGTAGGCGTGCACCGGCCGGTTGCTGAGCACGTTCTTGAAGTCCGCCAGCGTGACGCGTTCGGGAGCTACCGGCAGCTTGACCAGGTACGGCGTCTCCTCCTCGTCCATGTGGTAGATGATCTTGGTCTCCGCCATGGCGCGGCAGCAGCGACGCGGAACCCGCGCAGCGTCAGGGCCCGGCTCACCTCTCGGACGCGGGGCGCCCTCCCAAACCGCCGGCCCGCGCCCCGCCCGGCCGCCCCGCGGCCCCTTTGCGCGCCGCCCGCCCGGTCCCGGATCGCACCCGTCCCCCGCCTGTTGCCCCGCGGCCCGCGGCCGCCCATCCACTGCCAGCCCCAGAGCGGGCTCGAGGGAAGCAGCTGAGAGGGTTACTGCCGCCCACCGCCCCCTCGGGCTGTTCCAAGACAGCCTGGCGGGGTTGGGCCCGCGGCCACCAGAGGGCGCAGCGGAGCCGGTGACGTCACTGGACGCCCGCAGCGCGGGTGGGGCGGGGCCACGCACGCGCGGGGCGGGGCGGGGTGGGGTTACGGCTTGCGCACGGGAGGGGCAACCAGGATGGGACCCGGCGGGTTCGGGAAGCCTAACTGGTTAGGTCACTCCGTGCGGTAGCGTGGGGCGGGGCTTTGAGTTCCCCTAGCCAGGAGCCAAAAGCTGTACAATGCGCTCGCCCCGATTCCCGATAGGCAGGAATTCGTGCGGCGTCTGGGTCTGCGGTTTGTGGGCAAATGGGCACGCTCGGCCCCAGAATAGCAGAGACCCAGAAAAGGTTGTGCCTTGTGAGCCAATATTATCTGCCAGAGAGCTGAGGAGCGTCGTCGGGCTAGGCCTGTCCAGTTATCCCACCCAGTTCCCACAGTGCTGACAATCAGAAGGCGCTCGCTACTCTGGGGGCTTCAGGCGCTCCACAAGAATTTGAAGATACCTATGTCTAACCCAAGACAGCGAGAGCCTTACTGCGCCTCACGCTATTCCTGAGCTCAGTTCTTACGCACACTGCCTTGTCCCATCGGATCCCCGAAGAAACTCAAAGGAGTGACTAGTGACGCAGGTCCAGGTGTGTGCACAGATGTCCAGGCGAGGCCCGGGCTGCGACTGAAGCCAAAGGGATTTTTGCCTTGGACGTTGTAATCAAAATAGCCAGGTGTCTTCCCCAGGCCAAGGAAGACCGGGATGCACCTCAACCTGAGATTTGACCCACTTATTGCCTTGCTAAGCTGAAGGCCTCCCCTACTCCAGGATGGCCTAAGGCCCTTCGTTGGCCATTAATAAGAGTGGGGTAGCCGGGTGTTGGTGGCGCACGCCTTTAATCCCAGCACTCGGGAGGCAGAGGCAGGTGGATCTCTGTGAGTTCGAGACCAGCCTGGTCTACAAGAGCTAGTAACAGGACAGCCTCCAAAGCCACAGATAAACCCTGTCTCGAAAAAAAAAAAGAGTGGGGTAATGCATAGGATACTGGCCAGTGATGGAGACAAGGGTGCCTATTGTGATCTGGGACCAACGCCAGACACTACGCCTGCACAAGGAAAGACCGTCGCACCACTGTTCTGAAGGACCTAGAAGTTAGCACTGAATTTATATTAAAGGCCACTGAAGTCAGCCTAAGCAGAGTTCTTCCCTTTAATTCCTTACTCCCAACAGGGGCCTGCTATCCTGGGAACCCATACTCCCTTTGCCAACATCTGGTCCTCTTCCTTGGATCTCTACAGAAGTAACCCGAAGCAGCTAGGCAAGATGACTTCAGAGAGTCTGCTCAAGGGAGAAGGAAAACAAGCTGTTTTCTGAGTGTTCCTCGGGTCAGACATAAGATCCTACTGATCAGGAGCTGGAGAGATGGCTCAGAGGTTAAGAGCAGTGGCTGCTCTTCCAGAGGTCCCGAGTTCAATTCCCAGCAACCACATGGTGGCTCACAACCATCTGTAATGAGATCTGGTGCCCTCTTCTGGTGTGCAGATATACATGGAAGCAGAATGTTGTATACATAATAAATAAATAAAAAAAAAAAAAGATGGGGCTGGAGAGATGGCTCAGCAGTTAAGAGCACTGACTGCTCTTCCAGAGGTCCTGAGTTCAATTCCCAGCAACCACATGGTGGCTCACAACCACCTTGAATGAGATCTGGTGCCCTCTGCTGGCCTGCAGGCAGAAGACATAATAAATAAATAAAATCTTTAAAAAAAAAAAAAAAAAAAGATGCTACTGATCACTCATATTCAAGGGTCCCCATAGCCCACCTGACACCCCAAATAGGAGGAGCTAGAAGCCAGAGGCCATGGTGCTGATGCTGACAGAGGCAGGTTGGATCACTATAGAAGAGGTAGATCTGAGGCTAGAACTTGTGCCTTTCTAGGAGTGGCCTTGTCTGGTAGCAGTGTGACCACGGCTGGGGCCAGAGGCCACTAGTGTGAAAGGTACATCTTCAAACTAACCCGCAGCATGTCACTGAGGCTCCTGTGGGTGATTGCCACACTTTCTGAGAGCATTGGAGGGGGCAGGAGTGAAGAAACAGGACCAATAAGATGTTCCAGCTAGTTTGAGGCCAGCCTGGTCTCCAGAGCGAGTGCCAGGATAGGCTCCAAAGCTACACAGAGAGGTGGGGAGTTGGGGGGAGGACTGAGGGGGAGGGGAGGGAGAAGGGATTGACATGTGAAGCAAGCTTGTTCCTAATTTGAACTAAAAAACAATTAATTACAAAAAAATAAAGAAACAAAAAATAATTTAAAAAAAAGCTACACAGAGAAACCCTGTCATGAAAAACCAAAAAAACAGATGTTCCAGTTATTGAAAGTGCCTGATGCCAAGTCTGATGACTGAGTTTGAACCCCAGGATCCCCATAGTGCAGGCTGAAAGTCACCTGAGAAAGAAGGGAATAGATCCTGCAAGCTATCCTCCGACCTCCACATTCATACCATTCATTTATCTACAAACATTCATACAACATAAATGAGAAAAAAAATAAAGCAGGGTGTGCCTTTAAACCAATCCCAGCACTAGAGAAGCAGAGGCAGGTAGATCTCTGTGAGTTCCATACCAGGCTATATGGTTAGAACTTGTGTCAAAATAAACAAATAAGCATCCGGGCTTCCATGAGCACTACACACATGTGGTAGACAGATATGTATGTAGGCAAAAACACCTATAAACATGAAATGTATGTGTGAATGAATATATATATATTTAATTTTTTAATTTATCACTTTATGTATTTTACGTGCATTGGTGTATTGTCTGCATGTATGTCTGTGTGAGGGTTTTGGGTACCCTGGAACTGGAGTTATAGAAAGTTGTGAGCTGCCATGTGGGTGCTGGGAATTGAACCGGGGTCCTCTGGAAGAGCAGTCAGTTCTCCTAACTGCTGAGTCATCTCTTCAGCTCCAAATTTTTAAATTTTTTAAAAGGGGGGGAGGGTTAAAGAGATGGCTCAGAGGTTAAGAGCACAAGCTGCTCTTCCAAAGGTCCTGAGTTCAATTCCCAGCAACCACATGGTGGCTCACAACCATCTATAATGAGATCTGGTGCCCTCTTCTGGCAGGCAGGCATACATGCAAGCGGAACACTGCATACATGATAAATAAATCTTTATTTAAAAAAGAGGGTGAGTAGCCGGGCGTTGGTGGTGCACGCCTTTAATCCCAGCACTCGGGAGGCAGAGGCAGGAAGATCTCTGTGAGTTCGAGACCAGCCTGGTCTACAAGAGCTAGTTCCAGGACAGCCTCCAAAGCTACAGAGAAACCCTGTCTCGAAAAACCAAAAAATAAATAAATAAAAAATAAAAAAGAGGGTGAGTGAGAAAAGAAGTCTGAGACCTCTCTTAGCTGCTTTTTCACCTCTGAGTCTGCTGAAGTCCCATAGCCAATGCCCAGTATGACTAGCCCTAGGAGACTAGTACTTGAAAACCAATACCTGATCCTGTTGGCCAACCCCTGCCTCTTGGAGGCTCTTTCTGCCCAAATCTCCTTAGACCTATATCTTTGGGGAGCCTGCCTGCCTATCTTTGCTTCCTCTTTTTACTCCACTTTGGCATCTGCTTCACAAAGAACTGAGCCAACACCATTTCCGTCTATGTCCTATCTCCCCTCTGCCATTTTACGCTCCCGCCCCCACCTCCTTCCTGTCCACACACATACTTGGAAAAGGGACTGAAAGTGGAAAATAGTGACATAGACCTTCCACTTAAGGGAATAGGGAAGGGCAGTGGAACTCAAATGAAGGTTATGAGAGCACCTGGGGGGTTCCCAAGGCCCAGATATGTCCTCTATGAACAGAAGGGGAACAGCAGGGCCAAGACTAAAAATCAGATGTGTTTTTTTATTATGACATGAAAATTCTCCCAGTAGGAGCTGTTTGATGTGGCAGCACAGGCCACTCAGAACTCTCTTCCCCCATCTTCAGCCAAAATGGAGGACAAATGGAGCCCCAATCCCAGACTCCAGCAAAGGGAGAGGTGTCAAGGCCAAGAGTGACATTGTGCCCAGTAACTGCTGGTGTAACTCTTGGAAGGCGTTCAGCAAAAAGGGATCAGAAGCAGAAAATGGGCAACAGGCCAGCTCCAAGTGGCCCAAAGCAGTAAGGAGGGCCAGCCCATGAGTCAGAACATATGACCACAGGGCCCTGTGCAATGCATAAACATGGTGCAGTTCAGGAAGACCCTGGGGGCTTCCCAAGACGGCTAATATGTTGAACTTGTGAGTAGCAGTCTTAACTGGACTACCTTTAAGTGTCTTCTTGACCCTAGCAGGAAGAATCCACGAGAGACTGTGCATTTGGTGTACATTAACAAGGGATCTATGTCTGTTGTGTCAAAGTTGGAGGTATGGCCACCAGTGGGTACAGGTGATTGAAGGGCAGCAACCATACTATGCCAGAATCCCTAGGGAACCCACAGTTGCTCACCAAGATGAGGGTGATTCTTGGAAGAACAAAGTGCAGGCAGCTGCTCTGCCAAGTTCAGGCCAAGCGGGACCAGCCGCTGAGAAGAAGCCAGAGTGCCACAGGAGGGTCAGGAAGACATTCTTTGACACAGAGCTGCTGGCCCAGCCAGAAGCTCAGAATCCATTTATTTGCAGTACTCCTTCCTGAACTCTGGAAGCCAAGAAAATGGCTAATGTCTACTCTCTGTCCCTTAGTCCCAGTGGAAAAGTCAGGGAAGACATTTGGCATGACTTCCCAAGCCCTTCTCAGAAAAGATGGCAGGAGTCTCCTATCCACAGGGTCCTGTGAGCTCACAAAGTCACTTGTGGGATGAAGGGATGGGTGATGGGGTCTCCCTCCACTGCTCACCTTTATCCAGATCCACATTCTTGGCAGGAAGAGGACTGTGGTTCAGCTCAGCCCTCTCCTTCAGGATGTTGTTTTTGTAATCTGGTTAGAAGAAAAGAGTAAGTCCCACCCAAAAAATGCACTTCCTCTGGACCCTTGTGGCCCTCATTCCTACCTAGCTGGATGTCCTCAGTCCTATAAGGAGCCTGGTCCCTTGTGGCCACAGCAAACTCCATCATGTTCACATCTTTCCTAAAGGGAGATGGCAGTTTAGGAGGCCAGGGCAGGGCAGGTCTGGGAGGAAGGTTGAACAGACAAACTCACCCCTTTGATTTCCCAGCTTTTTTGTCAGAGGCCTCGCATCCTGTGAAAAGAGGAGTATTAGGTCAGTTTCACTGTCCTCTGTTAATCCAGGACCTTCTGTTCCAAGGGTCCTATCTCACCTCCACGATGGCGTGTAGCCAAGACTACAGTGATGAGCAGCAAGATGAAGAGCAGCAGCGTGGCCAACACATAACCCAGTTGCTGGAAGAAATGTGCGTGGCTCTCTGGGACAATGACGTTGATGACGCTGTGGCCTCGGGATCTACTTACCAGTGTGGGATCTACAGGTAAGTAGCAAACATCAGAAACCCTCGCCGGGCGTTGGTGGCATACGCCTTTAATCCCAGCACTCGGGAGGCAGAGGCAGGTGGATCTTTGTGAGTTCGAGACCAGCCTGGTCTACAAGAGCTAATTCCAAGACAGCCTCCAAAGCTACAGAGAAACCCTGTCTCGAAAAACAAAAAAAAGAAACCCTCACAAGCCAGGTGTGGTGGCACATGCCTTTAATCCCCGCACTCCAGCACTCAGGAGACAGGGGCCAGCCTTGTCTACAAAGCTAGTTCCAGGACAGCTGAGGTTACACAAGGAAACCCTGTCTCAAAGAAGAAAGAGAGAGTGAGAGGGTGGGAGGGCAGGAGGGTGGGGGGAGGGAGGGAGGGAGGGAGAGAGGGAAGAGAGGGAAGGAAGGAAAGAAGGAAGCCCCCAGCACCCTAGGTCACACCAGGGCCCCTTCTGGGGGCTGGCAGGCTGCACACACACCTGGGCCAGGAGCGCTGTTGTGGCCTGACCCATTACCGGGAGAGGCAGGAGCAGGTGGCTCAAAGGTGGGTTCGATGACCTGTAGGTGGAAGACCCGGCGCTCGTGCAGGCCGCAGTAGTGGTGGTGCAGGTGGCAGGAATAGATGCCTTCATCAGCCGGCTCCAGGGCATCTATGCGTAGGGAAAAGTCGCCGCGTGCAAAAGCATCGGCTTTCACTGCCACGCGATCTCGCAGGAAGGATGGCCCGTAGGCACGGCGTTCACCAGATGCGTACAAATCAAGTAGGCGGTCAGCGCGGTCGTGTGGTACCCCAGGTAGCTGTCGGTCCCAATGGACCACCTGCTGCGCCTCCTCTAAGTGGCGGTCAGTCCACAAGTGCTCACGGTTCACACAAGTCATCAGGGCCGGCATGCCGCGGGCCACCACCATCACTTCCGTCTTGCCGTCCCAGTACGCTCGAGCTAACTGGGCTGCGGATGCATTTGAGAGGCAGCCAGATCACTCACTGGCCGGCAGATGTGAGGAAGGGGAAGACGGGCTGGGGCAGGGATAGAAGTAGCAAAGGAGAGTGAGGGGCACACTCACGATCGTCGGTGACCTTGAGGCGCACCGCCAGGCTCTCGTAGAGGTGACAGTAGTGGTGGTGCAAGTTGCAGGTGTATACCCCTTCGTCACCTTCCTCCACCGCTACTTAGCAGAAGACAACCTCAGCATGTGGGGCCCATCCTCCTTCATGGCCCCTCCCCTAAAACGATTCTGTCCCCTCCATGGCCCCGCCCCTCCAAGACTCCACCCTTATGGAGGCCTCGCCTAGTCAAAGGTATGTATCCGCCCCCTGCCAAAGTTTCAACATCTGCCAAAGTTTCAGCCCCACCACGGTTCCACAGCGTACCGCGGATGAGCAGTGAGAAGTTGCCGTCGTGGAAGGCAGATGGCGACAGCAGGAGGCGGCCGTGGTCGCGCGGCTCGTACACGCGCTCTTCGCCCGCCGAGTACATATCCACGAGTCGGCGCCCTTGGCTGCCGGGGACACCGCTGAGGTCCCAGTGGACCACGCGCTGGCGGTCATGCAGCCGGTCTTGGGTCCACACCATGCGCGGGCTCTGGCATCTCAGCACCGCCTGGGTTCCGGCTTGCCATTTCACCACGGACTCAGACACTGACCCTTGTCGGGAAGGGGGAGTCAGCGGCAAAAGTCAAGATGGGTTAGGAGAGAAGTCGACCCTAAAGGGGCCCTGCCCACAGCTAGGTAGGAGATACTGACCTGAGGACAGAATGAGTGCGGGACCTGTAAGGAGAGGAGAAATAGAGTTGTAGGCATTTTTCACCTTTGTATCCCAGGACCCACCAGCTGGAAGACCATTTGGGACCTCCTGCAGTCATGATGCCCACTAAACTAGTTCTGGTAGGGAAGCTGCAGGTTAACACCATTAGTGTCACCTTCCTGGCTATATAGATAACTCTGGTAAGAGGGAAACAGGAAATCTAGCTGTGTAGTAGAGAAGAATGTGATTCTTTGCAGACTTCTTTCGAAATGTGAACTTGAAGTAGCCATTGTCACATCATAGCAACAAGTCCTTCCGAACTGCTCTAGCATGACACTGAGGCAACCAGCAGTAGTATATGCATCTGTGCTGAACCTTTAGGAACCTCCAGACCTCAGGCATTCATAGCTCTGTCCTACACCCTATCCTAGGTGCAGTGTGGACCTCTGCTACAGTCCCAACAGGTTTCATGGGGAATAAGTCCTGATCTGCCATCACTGGTCCAAGACAGTGCTGTAGAGAAGTGGTTTAGGTTCCAGGCTTCCAAGAAAAATGTGCCTTGTCAGCAGGCCAGAGTGGGAAAGCCTGGGGGCCTGAAGAAGGGGTTGGAACAGACTCTATTAGCCCCTTAGTTGTCAGCCACACTGACTCTCCTCCCCACGTCTGGGAGGACTGCACCCTAAGCAGCTGACCCTGGAGTTACACAGGAGGCACCCTTGGCTACATCCTCCCTATTTCGGCCCTCTGGGGTTTCTGTTAGAGTACCTGAAAGCTTCATGGATAGAAGGTGAATAGTTGTTTTGAGGCACCTGGCCCAGTCCTTTTCTTTGATGAGTGCTCCCTTCCTCTCCCAGCCTGTGCTCCCTTCCCCTCCCAGCCTGTGCTCCCTTCCCCTCCCAGCCTAAACACAGACAGTTCATCCACTCACTGACCCACACCCAACCCCACTGTCTCCTACTCACTCTGAAGAAGCATCAGTTTCCATAGCAAGACACAGGACAGCAGTTCCATGGCGTCTGCAGGGACCGCGCTGGGCTTTGTCTTACTCAGCTCTAACTTTCCAGAAAAACAGCCGCGGCCGACCCCCTCTCCCTGCCAGCACCCGCTGACATCACGGAGCTGTGGGCAGGGTCTGTGCCCCGCCTACTGAACTGCTCTATTGCTTGGCCTCCCCCATCCTTGGCTGGCCTGTAGTGTTTCTGTCCAGGCCCAGAAGGTGGGAGGGTCTGAGTAGATGCTCGGCCAGTCACTGGTCAGTCCTGGGGATGGGCAGTAGCTCAGTCCTAGGACAGATGAAGAGGCCTGGATGTGAGGATTCCTGCGCCAAGCATCTGTAAACTTTCTGAGCTGCAGAAGAACTGGTATTTGAGGTTGAATGATCGGCATCCCCTGCTTTGACATTCTCCCAAGTGATCAGCCAGGCCAGAGCACCTGGGCTGCTTTTTCCATTCTTGTATTCTCCCTGCCAGATCACATGGCTCTTCCAGTTCCAATTTAGATGAGTGTTAATTTTACTATGCCCTTCTCTAGGACCATGGTGGGCTACCTGGGGACAACACAATTGCAGTATCTTTAGGAACAAGAACAGCCAATCATCCAGGCAGGCAGAATGGCCCACACCTTTAGTTCTAGCACTTATGGAGGCAGAGGCAGGTGGATCTCTATGGATGTGAAGCCAACTCGGCCTTCATAGTGATGTCCAGAGCAGTCATGGCTACACATGGTGAGATTCTGTCTCAAACAAACAAAGAACAGTGAACCTAGGAGGTGAGTGGTAGGACCTTTAACACTGAGGACAGAGTATGAGTGTGGTCAGACTTTCCTCATGGCCTCATGACTGGGGCTGTCCACATTCAAAAGGAAATCCAGAGTCCTGAAACTAGGACTGGATTACTATGATCTGGGAAACATGCAGTTGGAGGAAAGGGGAGTGGAATTCTCCCAACAGAAAGTACAAATTTGAAGCCCTGGGAAAACAAAGTCATATAAACAAATGGTAAATAACAGAGCAGCACTGTGTACCAGCCCACTCCTGCTAGTTAAGCAAACCTCAGAACAAGAAAGGAAAATAATCCAAAAAAAAAAAAAAAAAAAAAACCCTCCGAAGCCCTTAAGCAGTCTAGGCCACTTATTTGGATAGTAATAGGTACAGGCCCTATCCCTGGGGGCTGTTGGGGCGGGTCCTCAAGTCCTTAGACAAAGCCAGAATCTCAGCCTAGCTGGCTCTTGGAGGGAGGGGGAAACAGGGAATTGTGAGGCTATAGGAAATCTCTCAGGACCTCTAAGGGAGCCAGCCATCCAGGATCTGGGCCAGGCAGAGCATGAACTTGGCCCCCAGCTCTTGCCTGGGCCTTTTATTCTAGAAAAACAAGTCCCACCCAGCAGGCCATCCCCCAGTCCTCCTGTTCTGGCCTTCCTTTCTGCTTTTTAAGTGTTGTTGATGCCTTACTTGCCACAGCGTCTGTCTCTACCCTACACTCTCCTATATCTGCCTCTCCTCTCCACTCTCCCATGGTTGTCCCAGGCTGTCCTTTATCCTGTTTTTCTCCATGGAGGGAGAGTGTTCAGGAAGTGATGGAAGGACACAGAGGTAGACTATGCCTGATCCTAAATATGAGCAATGACATGGTCCCAGATAGAGGACGGAGGAAGAGTGCACTAGCAGGAGTCTCTGCTTAGGTCTTCCCTTTACAGACTCCCTGGCTTCGGGTCTCCACTTGAGGTTTGGAGAACTCTCAAACTGCAAATCCCAGTAACTTACTTCCAGGTCACAGGCCAGATGCTGATATCTATGGTAGTTTTAACCCCCAAAGACATACATGGGAACAGATGAGCCTTAGCCAATGCTTTCTTCCCCTCATCCTGTCCTCTACTTTAGGCCAGAGGAGTCAAGATGGACAGCAGAGGTCTGTTTGCCCTCCTCCAGCCCCCACCACCACATCCTTAAGCAGGAAATAGCCACAGACAAGAACTGGAGCCAAGCAGGCAGCCCGGGCTGCTAACCAAGCCACCTGCCCCTCCCACAGTCAAGGGCCTGAGCCACTCCAGCTCCTTCTGTGGAGCCCCCAGCTCCCTGCCCCTTGCTCCCCAGCCCCACCTAGAATTGTTGTCCCTCTAGGAAAAGAACAGACGAGGGTAAAACCACTGACCACATGGTACTTTGGCCAAGCTTCAGCCAACCCATAGCCTTAGACCTATCTCCCCTTCTTTTAGGGGTGTGGCCAGACAAGGGGTATCAGCCAACCCACTAGGCACAAAGACTAAGAATCTGATGTTGGCTCCTATTCCTGGTGACTCGGACATTCCAGGCAGACAGGATCATTGGGAAGAAAAAAAACACATAACCAGAGAGTCAGTCAGGCCCAACTCCCCCACCACAGGCTTCTTATGGTCCCAGGGAATATATTTAGACCAGACCCAGGCACAAACGGAGAATTGCTTATACATCCATTGTTACGCATCCATAAAGACCCACATTGGTCTTCATTCATCCAGGACCTACTGAACACCAGCTGTCTACCAAGCACTCAAGATCCAGTGCTAAACTAGATGAATGCACCAGTCCTTGCCCTGTTGGTAGACCAGCATACTTACCTTATATGATCTATTATTATTATTATTATTATTATTATTATTATTATTATTTTGAGACAAGGTCTCTCTACATAGTCCTGGCTCTTGTGGAACAACATAGACCAGACTGTACTCCAACCTACAAAGCCACCTGCCTCTGCATACCAAGTGCTAGGATTAAAAGGGTGCACCACTACACCCGGCTTATGATCATTTAAAAAAGTGTTTACATGTAATTTTGTTTGTGGGGGTGTCTCACATGTATATGGCTGTATACTACCTGCAGTGCACTCAGAGGCCAGAAGAGGGCATCAGATTCTCTGGAACTGGAGCTACACAGCCTTTAGGTGCTGGGAATCAAACCTGGGTCTTCTGCAAGAGCAACAAGTGCTCTTAACCACTAGGCCATCTCTCTAATCCCTTAGGATCATTTCTAAATGACAGAAGTGCAATGGGCATGGTGGCACATGCCTGTTGCCACAGCATTCAAGAGGCTGAGGCAGGAGGATCACCATCAGTAAGAACCTGTCTTAAAATAAATGCAACAGGGCTGGAGAGATGGCTCAGTGGTTAAGAGCAACTGGCTGCTCTTCCAGAGGTCCTGAGTTCAATTCCCAGCAACCACATGGTGGCTCACAACCATCCTTTATGAGATCTGGTGCCCTCTTCTGGTGTGCAGATATACATGGAAGCAGAATGTTGTATACATAATAAATAAATAAAATCGTTATAAATAAATAAATAAATAAATAAATGCAACAAGTATAGGTTGGCCTGATGGCACACAAAAATACTCTTAGAGCTGCCGTGGACAGAGAAGAAAATGGAGGAAATGGTCCCTATTAAATTCTCATGGTGAATAGAATTCTAAGACTCCCCAAGAGTATGGCCACTAGGGTCTGTACCACAGAGTCCTTTGTATTAGTATGAACTGCAGAGTCAATATGAACACTTGATTAGGCTGCATAACATTAAAAGGTAGAGAATGTCCCTGCTTTGGTGACCAAGCCTCTATCAGACAGATGCAAAGAGCTATTCCTTCCAATCCAGCGAGATCAGAGCCCTAGAGTTTAGAGTCCAACAGGGAGCCAGGCAGTGATGGTACAGGTGGTGGTACACACCTTTAATCCCAGCAATGAGGGAGGCAGGAGCAGGCAGATCTCAGTGAGTTGGAGAAAAAACATACTGTCTTTGCCAGCCACATACTTCCATGACAGTGGGAAGTAAAACCCATTGGAAAGTCAGGCTTGCTTCAAAGAGCCATACTGTATCCCACACAGGAGCTTCTGAATTGGCAGTGCCCTGACCAGAGTTCCTCAGCAGCACTAAGAATTCATTTATGTGGACACCCTGCATATTTACTGGTTAGGAGACACACTAGGTACTCAAATATGCTGGTTGTGCTGGCATGTGGTTGGGATAAGCTCACAGAAGGACACATTGAGATAGCTATTAGCTTTTAGACTTGGTACAAAAGATGGGATACACATCATGGGTTGAAGACTACTCTTAGCAGCCCTGGCGTGGCTGGAATCTAAACCCTGTCTATGAAAGGAGGGGCCTGGTTGATCAATTGGGAGCAGAACCAAATCACAGGCCTCCCTTCATAGAGTCTTCCCAGAATGGGGAGATACCAAAAAGGGGCTATGCATCCCACAAGGTGGAAGGCAGGGTGGAGGCCCTATAGGAAAGAATGGATAGCCACTTGTGGCCTGGGAGGAGCTGCAAAGACAAAAATATAACCCTCAAAATTGAGGTCCTGACTGGGCATAGTCTTCTAAGCCATAGGCCTGGTGGAGATTAGACAGAACTGATTCAAACATTGACCCACCAGGATAGATGACATTGGCAATGAGAATCTCATCCCCAGCACTGATTCTACGTGTGGAACTGTGAATTGTGTGGTCCTGTATTCCTGTCTTGTAGGAACCCAGCAATATCTGTTACCTCTAATTTCCATCCTAACAACTAAAAATGACTCCAGATATGATTCAGGCAATGTTAAGAACCACTGCCCTTGGGCCAAGCATGGTGGTGCAGGGCTTTATTCCCAGTACTCAGGAGGCAGAGTCAGGCGGATCTCTGTGAATTTGAAGCCAGCCTGGCATGTCCACAAGTACATAGAGACCCTGTCTTCTCAGAACACACACACACACACACACACACACACACACACACACACACCAAAACAAACCCCAAAACCAAAAAGCCATTATTCTGTAGGAGGTAAAGTAGCCCAGGGCCTCTTCTTTTCTAGCTGACACACCGAGTGGAAGCTAGCATGGTAGCTGAACCACCTGGGCCTCCTGCCTTACAGGCCTCTGTTGAGATCTGAAAGCTTAGCTCCAGACAGCAGAATCAAAACCTCATTTCTCCTCTAAAAGGAAGTGTGGGGTGAGCCACAGGGCAGCTCTTGGGCAGAGCTGGAAGGAAATACCAGGAAATATGGACTGCCAAAAGTGCCATCAGAAGGCAGGGGGCTACAGGGTTAGAACTGGCTCAAAGAGGGCGTGCTTCCCTTCACCAAGGCTCAATCTTGGAGGTCCGAGCCCTAGGACCCCGATTCCAGTCAACACAAGAGGCCAGATTCAGGAAGAGTATCACAGCTGGGGAGTCCAGAAAGCAGCTTTCAGCCAGCTGCTCTGGTCCTAGGCCAGGGTTCGTGGGATGCCAAAAGTCTGACTACCACCCCCTTATGGTCACTAGTAAAAACACAGCCACATTAGGTTTTTTAGCACTCCATCAGCTTCAATCTTTTTTCCTTTTTGGTTTTTTGAGACAGAGTTTCTCTGTATAGCTTTGGAGCCTATCCTGGCACTCGCTCTGTAGACCAGGCTGGTCTTGAACTCACAGAGATCCGCCTGCCTCTGCCTCCCTAGTGCTGGGATTCAAGGCGAGTGCCCACCAAACACCCAGCTCAGCTTCAATCTTTTGTTTTGTTGTTTTTCAAGACAGGGTTTCTCTGTGTAGCTTTGGAGCCTATCCTGGCACTCGCTCTGGAGAGCGGGCTGGCCTCGAACTCACAAGAGATCCGCCTGCCTCTGCCTCCTGAGTGCTGGGATTAAAGACGTGCCCACTAATGCCCGGCTTCAGCTTCAATCTTTTTAGCAGAGAACACATTGCCCTTTTGGGATCATGCCTTTTAGAAACCTGTTCACTGATTCTTGTGAGTTGGGCAGGGGGCCATCTGGATACCAACGGACATTTGGTATCAATATCAATATCATCTAGTCTATCCTAGATTTGTTAACTCTGATGATAGGTACCAGAAAGCTAAGTACACAAGAAGGGCCTACATGGTGTAACGGATAAGACTGTCCAGGTTCCCCTATTTACACCTAGCTCCCTCAGACCTTGGTACAACAAGGCCTCCAACTATTCAGAGTGTACATTTCCTCTTGATGCAGGGATACTGGAATCATGAGTGTCTCTACCTCAAGCTAAGATTCTAAACAGCATCTTCCTCAGTAAGCCCTCAACACTTAACTTAGCAAAACACACTCTGTTCAGGCAACCTTTTCTAATTAGTGCCCCAACCCACAGAGGCTGAGGAGCCAAGAGGAGGCTGGGGCATCTGGGAAAGCTGGCACCCATGCAAATACCATCCCTATGGCCAGATGATACCATCCCAACTAGCAGGGCAATTTAAAGGGCTCATTACCTATAGGGGACCATATGTATCTTTTGGGAAACCTGGCCTACCTTGCCCTCTCAAACCATCCCTTACCTCATAATCTAATCACAAGCCCCCCTAGTCCAGGTACCCCTCAGCTCCAATGCCACCCAGGTCATTCTACGGTCAGTGTTCACATTGAAGCCCACCTCCCTGGAGCTGTTTAGTGATCCCACAGCACAGTCTCTACATGAGGCTGTCATTTCGGGAGGCACATATCAGACTGGAGGTCAAGGACCAGTTGGGATATAGGCAACCATTCATTATGCACCTTGGGCTCTGGGTTCCTATGATGGAAGTCTGTTTCTACCTCAAGAGAGCTCACACCAGACCAAAGATCTAGGCCAGCTCAGAATAACTGAGTTTTTCCAACGTTTATTATAATGAGTCAGCAGCAAGAGAGACAAGAGGGATGGGACTCCAGACTCATTTGTTCTTCATGTAGATCTTCGGGGTCTGCCAGCTCTCAGGAGCTTCCTTCAGGCCTGCCTTCAGCCAGATGCGCTTCAAATCGTTCTCAAACTTGATCTGCAAGGGCAGAAGGGGGGCAACCAACTCATTCTCGGCAAAGCCAAGCACTCTCAACCACTGCTAATCAAGGTCCAAGGGAGAGCCCATATTCACCTGCTTCTTTTTCAGCCGTCCTTCCCGGACTTTACGCCGCTGAAATCGTGTCCTCTTAACCAGTTTGCGGTATTTGTGGTGGTTCATCTTCCGTCTTCGGATCTTCAGCACATTTTTGCACTGCACTGCAGTGGCATCCCAGACTTCCCTGACTCCCTGCTTGGCTTCCTCCTCCTGGCTGGGTGGACACTCGTAGATTTGGGAGGGAATCACAGTCATTGGGACCCCAACATCCAGTCTGGGCAATAGATACCGAGCAGTCAGCCAACTCTCTAATGGACTGATGGACATCTTCCTGGGGACCAGGAACTCCTCAAGCTCCAACTGGGCCCCCTTACCAGGGAGGGAGGCAGCCCGACTTTGGCTTGCAGGCTGCAAATTGTAAAGGGGTGGAAAAGCATGGCTGCCGATCACCCCAGAGGCAGGCCAGGAACGACTGAAACCTGGGGGAAACAACACAGTCGCTAATGCTGAGCCCACAACAGATTAGAACACCACTACTACCCAGGCTTGGCCGAGACATACACCCCAGACGGGCAGACCTCGATCTTATTCTTTAGCCTCAAGTTACGATGTACCCTTCATACTACATCCAAGTTCACAAGGAATATCTGTGGATAGGCCATTTCCAATACCGAGTTAAGACTGCTAAAGGCGAGCTGGGCCGCTATCCGCTATGATTCTCACCCCAAACCCAGGCGTGGATTCCGCGTTCACAGGGCCTCTTACCTGCCCAAGGAACAGCCCTGACCAGCTGTGAAGTCAGGCGCGCCAGGAACATGATGAGTTGATGGCCAGGCCACAGGTGCTCAAAGCTATAATACAGGTACCAGTTGAGGTCATGCAGAGACGGTGAGCAGTGCTCTCAGCCGTCACCGACCGGCCATGCCGCATGCCTCACATACCCCACCACCCTGGATCCCCCTGACCAGCAAGGAGGCATCCTCAAACGTCGCTCTTGGCTTAAATCCTGCCTCTATCTCCACCAACGCGATACCAGCAAGCAAACCACCCACCCACCGTTTCTGCTCGGGCACCCGAACCCACAGCGCAGGATAGTACAAGACTCGAACGCACCACACAGAACCAGGCCAACAGCAGCCCGTGACTTCCCATCTTCCAGCTTCCTCCAGCCTATCGCTTTCAAGCTTTCGACCCGCAGAACCAACCCCGGAAGTTAGAACTATTACGAACCGCTGACCTCCAGAACTTCCGGTCTGTAAGACGGGGAAGGGTTCGTTCGGCTACAGCCTGAGACGACCAAGGGCCCTCCACTTCCGGTGTGTAACCTGGGAGGGGTTCCGCCCAGACTGACCCTACCAGGCGCCCTCTGGCGCCCGACTCTGCGTCAACACGCCTCTTGGTCGCCAGCTAGCAATCGCTTCCGGTTAGAGGGACCGCTGCCTCCGCCTCAGCTCTCCAGCCGCACGTCAGTTCCGGACAAAAAAAAAAAATAAAACCTAATCCGTCCACAATTCCCGATAGTGCTCTCTGCGCATGCGTGGCCTTTAACTGTTATTTTTGTTGTTTCCATTCTCCACAAGGCCGGAAGGTCTGCGGACGTGACGTAATGCCGCAGCGAAGGCATTTGGAGTCCCGGTTAGGGTCCGAGATGGTTTAGGCGTAGCCCTGTGGCTTATGATGGGGACCAAATGGGGCTCGCAAGGGCTTTGAGTTTTCATGCTCTGTTCCTGAACATACTGATCCTGCGACCTTATCCCTTTAACAGCCACTTCTTCACAATCTCAAGTGAGAGGTCCTAAATCCTATATGGACCGTTCGTTCCTAAAGAAAACAAGCTCCAATAGTGTACCTTGGGGGCGGGGTACACGTTCACATTATTTTTATGTTTTGTTTTTCCAGATGGTTTCTCTTGTATAACAGAGCCCTGGGTGAGGAGCATAATATGGAATGCTAGACTCTGTGGAATATGGGTGCTGCTTCCCACAAGAGCCTAGCATTCCATATTATGCTCCTCACCCAGAAAGGCCGGCCAGCCCTGATGGACAAGAGCACCTGCTTTAGGAAAGGTCTGTGAAAGATTCGGGATCTCCTTCATTTAAGGAACTGCTTATTCCTTGCATGAGGGATTTCTGGGAAATCTTAGCAAGGAGTGGCCAAGTGTGTCATCCCTAGGCACTAACCTGAGAACAGTGGAAGGAGCATAAACCAATGAGAACAGAATTGAGAACCAATGAGAACAGAAATTGTAGGCTCTAGTCCCACCTGTGTAACTGACATCACAAGGTGGTGTTGTATATAACCTTTCCAGAGGTGATGGCTGAGATTTTTAAACAGGAAGGTTTATGTCTTTCTAATGGTGTTTAAGAGGAGGCACACTGTTCATGTGCACATGTCCCAGCACACATGGAGAGGTCAGAGGATACCTTTGTAGAGCCAGTTCTCTTCTTCCATCTTAATGTGGACTCCAGGGATTTGATTCAGTGGGTGGCAAGCACTTAACTAACCCACTGACCGTACATTACACTCACCCAAACAGGAAGGTTTATGCACATTAGAGTCTCTAGCTTCAGTTCATAGCCTCTCCCCCTGGGTTTAGCCACAAAAGAGCAAAATGATACCCTCACCTTGGTGCTTGCAGTCCTCAACATGGTCAACTGTTATTTGAAGATTGTTTTTTTTTCCCCCTGCACTTTATCTAATTAGATGAAAATAGAAGACCTAACCATGGGTCCAAGGAGATGAATAAATCCATCAAAGGAATGATCATGTTGAAAATAATTCAGATAGGAACCAATAGGAGAAAGGGCAAGTTGAAACCCCGTCTGTCTGTCTTAGGCACGGATCAATAAGAGCATCCTCCTTCCCAATTTCTATCCATTTTCGGGTCTTCAGGGAGGTGAGAAAAGCCAAGCTTGTTAAGATCTCTACACCTCGGGGCTGGAGAGATGGCTCAGAGGTTAAGAGCACTGACTGCTCTTCCAGAGGTCCTGAGTTTGGTTCCCAGCAACTACATGGTGGCTCACAACCATCTGTTATGAGATCTGGTGCCCTCTTCTGGTGTGCAGATATACAAGAAAGCAGAATGTTGTATACATGATAAATAAAATCTTTGAAAAAAAAAAAATCTCTACACGGCAACAGGCCCCAGGTCAAAACAGAAGGGGCCCAACCACAGTAGGGCAGCTGCTTGGCCATGGTGGCAATGAAACATGGGCACGTATCTGTGACACTGACATTGTACTGATGGTCTGAGCCAACCTTGTCAAGGCAGAATTGGAACTACAAAGCTCAATTCTTCATAAAAACCTGAGGAAAAAGCCGGGCGTTGGTGGCGCACACCTTTAATCCCAGCACTTGGGAGGCAGAGGCAGGCGGATCTCTGTGAGTTTGAGGCCAGCCTGGTCTCCAGAGCGAGTGCCAGGATAGGCTCCAAAGCTACACAGAAAAACCCTGTCTCAAAAAACCAAAAAAAAAAAAAAAAACCTGAGGAAAAAGCATTGGTGGGGTTGAAGAGATGGCTCAGCAGTTAAGAGCACTTCCTACTCTTACATAGGACTTTAGTTTGTTGGCAACACCAGATCAGGTAGATCAGTGTGCCTTCAATGCCAGCACTCAGCAAGCAGAGGAAGGCCATCTCTAAGTTCTAGTCCAGATCTACAAAGCAAAACTCTGTCTAAAAGAAAAGAGGAAAATCACTGGTAGAAGACTTATGTGGAGGGTACGTGTGTGTTTTCTTTAGAGGACAGAGGAAAATTTAAGACTGAGTGGCCAAAGCCAGGTCCACATTGCGGCCTGCCTATATTGCAGAGCACAGAAGGTGGTGGCACATGCCTTTAATCCCAACACTCAGGAGGCAAATGATCTGTTAGTTTGAGGCCAGCCTGGTCTACAGAGTTCCAGAACAGCCAAGTCTACAGAGACACCCTGTCTCAAAAAACCAAGGGGGAAAAAAAGTACTAGCTGGCTTGTACCAGTGAAGGTACCTGCCTTACTTAAGCTCAATACTGAAGTGCTGGGGCCAGCATGTGTCTTTTGGAGGGGAGGGGTGTACAAGTCCAGACAGGGTTAGTCTTGGCTGTCCTAGAACTAGTTCTGTAGACCAGGATAGCCTTGACCTCACAGATATGCCTGCCTCTGCCTCCAGAGAGCATCATCAACACTGGGCACCAGCACGTGTCTTATCCTAACACAACTAGATGTGTAGCTTGTTGAACATTGTCTATTTTTAAAATTTTATTATTATTTTTGGTTTTGGTGTTGGCTTTTTTGTTTGTTTTTGTTTTTTGAGACAGGATTTCTGTGTAGCCCCACCTGTCCTGTAACTTAACTTTGTAGAACAGGGTGAAATTTAATTATTTTTAAATCTACTAAATGTATTTATTCATTGTATGTGTTTTGCCTGCATGTATGTGTGTACCATGTTCAAGCCTGGTGTCAATGGAGGCATGAAAAGGACATCGGGTCCCCTAGAATGAGAGTTACAGGTGGTGTGAGCCTCCCAGTGTGGGTTCGGGGAATAAACCTGCCCTCTGGAAGAGAAATGCCAAGCCATCTCTCCAGCCCTTATTTTATAAGGTTTCAAGCAGCCCAGTCTGCCTCAAACTCAATATATAACTTAGGATGATCTTAAACTATTGATCCTCCCACCGCTGCCTTCAGCATGCTAAAATTAGAAGCATGTACCACCATACCTAGTTTATGCAGTGATGGGGATCAAATCCAGGCACCAAGTAAGCATGCTAAGCAAGCATTCAACTGAGCTACATTCTTCAACTCTACTTTTTATTTATTTGAAAATGGCTTCTCTATGAACTGCCCTGGAACTTACTAAAGAGACCAGGTTGACCTGGAACAACAAGAGCTACTGCCTTAGAGGGAGGGAAGGGTTGATCATACCACCCTTAGACAGGGACTACCAGGGCAAACTGTTTGCTCTTGCCAGGACCCATAAATACCTTGCTAAACCTGTATTGGTCTCAATGGTCAATATGACCTGGGAGCCACTTCAGTAGAGTTGACCCACCTGCTACTTCTTTGTATAGAGACAGGGAACCAAGAGGCTGGGCCTGAGCAGGATTTGACGAGTCCCAGCAATGCTACTGAAAGTATATGTAGGCTACCTGGAGGCACTGATGCTCTGGCTACTGAGGGTGAAGTAGGGTATAGGGAACAGGCCCATACTTCTCTCTGGGAGCTACTCTAAGGAAGTGACTACTGGCAAAAGAGCCAGTACATTTTGACAGGCAATACTCATCCAAAGAATAGGCCTGCTTGGACTGGAGAGATGGCTCAATGGTTAAGAGCACTGGCTGCTCTTCCAGAGGTCCTGAGTTCAATTCTCAGCAACTAAATGGTGGCTGATAACCATCTCTAATGAGATCTGGTGCCTCTTCTGGCCCGCAGACATACATGCAGGTAGAACACTGGATACACAATAAATTAAAAAAAGAAAACAGGCCTGCTCATCTTACCTGTCCCACAGTCCCACAGAGCACACGGGTTCAGATCTGAACCCAGGAGCCCTTGACTGTCCCTGCAACTATACACAAACCTGAAGTTATAATAAACCAATGGCCCTTAGTCTGAAGCCCTCCACCTGTACACTGATGTCATTATCTTCCCTCCTGTTGCACTCTAGAAAGCAGCCTTTCATCTCCAAGGGCAGATGGTTTTAGGAAGGCACAGAGCTAAATACAAAATCCAACACTTTAATGAGAACTGGGAGCAAAGATAAGGGAATATACAGCTCATATTTCCCCTAGAATAGCTAGGTTGGCAGTGCATAGTTGCTCATCACAAACACTCCCTCCATGCCTGAGTCCCACAGCCAAGCCCCAGGCATGCACATAAGAAAAGAAGCATCACAGCCCACAAAGTCTTACATCCCAAGTGTCCTGAGAATTGTGTTTATTCAACCTCGTAAAATTTCTCTAGAGCTGGTGGCCTGCACTCAGCATTGCACAGATAAAAATATATGACTTTCAACACAGACCTAAATACCTTCACATTTTAAAAATCAGAATTCTCTATACAAGTGTTAAGCTAACAAACAGAATTCAAATTCCGAGTTTTCATATATAGCTTTCACTTGTATTAAGCACATGTTTATTTACAACGTGAATAGAGAATAAGGGGGCTATTAAGGCCATTTTCTCATTGTGAAACACAGGAAAATATGTACACAAGTACAACCTAATATAGGCAAACATTTGAAAAATCATCTTTCTTGGCTTAACGTAATTGAATCAGTTTAGGAGTGAAGAGACAGCTTATCAATAGCACCAAGCCACACCAATGGGGACGCGTGCCTTTGCTGTTCCATCCAGCTACCCGAAGGTCTGCAGTTGAGGTGGGCCTGCAGCTGGGACAGACGCACAGCACTCCGCAGGCCAGCCTGAGGGCATCTTGCTCACTGTCCCATCAGTTAAACTCACCTCAAGGTCCAATTGAAAACACTTCCAAAAAACATCATGCTACAAGGCCACTGAAGCCAAGGTGTGCCCAAGAGGGAGGGCCCAAGGGCAGCCACCAGGGAACCCATCTCACCTCCGATGTCTGCTGTGTCCAGGATGGTCCCGCTCATAGCGATGGCCTGTGCGCTCATATGACCTTGAGCGCTCCCGTCTTTGATCTCTATAGTAATGACTTTTCTTCTTGTATTTTCCAGAATTGTCTGTCCGCTCTCGTGACCGGCTTCGAGAACGAGAGGAGCTCCGGCTACGAGACTTGTGTGGCTTCTGGGTGAGGTATTTGCAGTCCTTTGATTTCCGGGAGGTCCTCACTTCTGAACCTTTGTAGGGAGCACCACGGTGTACCTGCCTTGGAGGAGAGTCACTGCGGCTCCGAGAACGACTCTGTGACTTGGACCCACCTGAGGTAGAGCCACTCTCACTCTTCCTGTGAAGAGAAAAACATACTTGTGGCCACCTGTCCTAGCCAAACCCTAATAAAGCAGAGTAGCTGTCAAAGGGGCTTGTTTTGTTTTGTTTTATTTTTTGAGACAAGGTATAGCCCTGACTGTCCTGGACCTCACTCTGTAGACCAGGCTGGCTTCAAACTCAGATATCTGCCAGCCTCTTCCTCCCAAGTGCTGGGATTAAAAGTGTGCACCACCACCACCACCACCACCACCACCACCACCACCACCACCACCACCACCACCACCTAGCTGCAAAGGGACTCTTAAATTCAGAGAAAGAATCACACCAGGTTAAGAGCTACTGTCCCACTAGGTGTGGTGGTATACACCTTCAATCCAAGCACTTGGGAGGCAGTCTGTTCTCAGAGTGAGTTCCAGTACAACCAGGGTTTACACAGAAAAGAAAACCTGTCTCAAAATAAAAAGGAGCCAATGTCCTTACTAGTGCAACAGACATCTATGTCTCTTCCTACTACTCAAAGAAAACACCAGGTTAAGTGAAGAGATTGATCCGCAGTCCGTAAGGCTAAGGTTTCTTTATTCATATAAACACCAGCCAAGCGCAAGTCAAAGTGTGCCAGGGGCAGCAAGGCAGCCAGGCCAGAGAGAAGGGCTATCCACGGGTGTGCGGTCCCTTAAGAACGGTTCCCGCATCACCTTAGACTTCCCCTCATCATGCCCTCACAGGCGTGTCCCGGGACACCTGTTGGGGCTACTAGGAGGTGGGACTACAGTGTCTCCCCACAGTTAAGAGTCTCATGAGTAGCTGGGCAGTGGTGGTGCACTTCTTTAATTCCAGCACTCGGGAAGCAGAGGCAGGTGGATCTCTGTGAGTTGGAGACCAGCCTAGTCTATAAGAGCTAGTTCCAAGACAGCCTCCAAAGCCACAGAGAAACCCTGCCTGGAGGGAAAACAAACAAACAAACAAACAAAAAAAGTGTCTTATGGGTAAGCTCCAGGCACACACCTTCTCTTTGGAGAAGCAGACCTTGACGGGGATCTTGAGTAGCTCTGTTCCCGGCTCCTGCTTTGACTTCGGCTCTCATGCCCTTTTGGCAAGCTGCAAATAGGAGCAGAATAGTTAAAGGCCTGTAATATCTTTAGCCTCCAGTGTCTATCTAGGCAGGCATGAGCAACTTACCCATTCACAGGGCTGTCTGTCTTGGCTTTCTTTGGGCCCTCCACTTTCCGTTTGGCATTCTTTACAGACAGTGGGGAAGACTTGTTTCCTTTACCTTCTTTGGGGGATTCTACTGAATCAAACAGGAAATTAAAAACCATAATCATAAATTTTTTTCAATAAGAAATATACTAGCAAAGCAAGACAAGACCAAAACTACCTTGGAACCCAGAATGAAAATACTTGCAAGACACAGATGAGGCCAGGTATTAGTAGTGCATGCCTTTAATCCCAGCACTTGGGAGGCAGAGGCAGGTGGATCTCTGTGAGCTCAAGGCCAGCCTGGTCTACAAGAGCTAGTTCCAGGACAGCCTCCAAAGCCACAGGGAAACCCGTGTCTCGAAACACCCCCCCACCCCCCACCCAAAAGACACAGGCAGTCCTTTTGTTCAGACCTATTTTGCCCAAGGACTAGAGAATGAGGTTCATATTCTATGCTCTAAAAATACAATTATAGACTCTAAATTTAAAAACTCAGCTGGGTGGGGGTGGTGTACAACTTTAACCTCAGCACTTAAGAGACAGATCTCTGTGAGTTAGAGGGCAATCTGGTCCACAGTTAAGTTTGTTACACAGAGAAACCCTGTTTCGAAAAACAAAAACAAACAAACAAAAAAAGAAGGTAACAAGCCAACTTATTATATATGGAGAAAGAGAGAGAGAGAGGAGAGAGAGAGAGAGAGAGAGAGAGAGAGAGAGAGAGAGAGAGAGAGAAAGGGAAGGAAAAAAGGAAGGAAGGAAGGAAGGAAGGAAGGAAGGAAGGAAGGAAGAAAAAAACAGCGGGCCAGTGGTGGCATATGCCTTTAATTCCAGCATTTGGGAGGCGGAGGCAGGTGGATCTCTGTGAGTTTGAGACCAGCCTGGTCTACAACAGGACAGTCTCCAAAGTTACAGAGAAACCCTGTCTCCAAAACAAACAAACAAACAAAAAACACCAAAAAAGAAAAAAAAGAAACAAATAAAGAACAGCATTTCAGAAATGCTGTCCCTATTTCTTAATATGATAACAAATCCTCAAATGCTCAGGGCCTCCTTGACTTATTTTAAGGACCACCAACAGATTGCTAGGGATTCCAGTACCAGAGTAGTGTTGAGATAAGCTGCAGGCTTAACTCCAAGAGAGGTGTGTGAGGCATAAGCACATATCCCCAAACTAAGTTAGTCCCTTGTTACAAACTGCTCCCTTGTGAGGAATAAACTCTGAATACTCACCCAGCTTAGGAGCAGGTGAGAACCCGGCAGCACTGTCCAGAATGGGAGCACTACCTGGTAGCAGCCCCCTAGCTCGAGCCTTGGCTTCGTCGATGGCATGCTTTCTCTTTTCCACCTCACTTTCTAGGTGTGTCAAATCAACCTGAAAAGCCAGAATCATCCATTCAGAACCAAATGTTTCTGGCCAAACACAATCATATAATCCACACAAAAACACACAGAGGAACCTTTTTCCGTGTATAAAGCTGCAGGATTTTAAAGCAAATTTCTTGAATTTCTTCTTCAGTTGCTCCAAACAAAAGAAACCAATGCGGACGATTGGGTAAAGGGATCTGTGAACACAAATGTTATCATGTCACTTTCCTTAGAACTCCAAGACCAAGTATGATGGTGCACACCTTTAATCTTAGCACTAGGGCAGAGGCTGGATCTTTGTGAGTTTGAGGACAGCCCTATCTCAAAAAAACCACCACCACTACCACCATCACAAATAAAACACTTCAAGGCCAAAAAAATTATTGGGGCAACACCTGAAAATGGCCTGCCAGTTACCAAGAAACCCTGTTGTAAATGAACCTAGTTTGACAAATACACTATCATTTACTAGATTAGAGAGTAGAGAAAGGTCTAGAGTCTAGATTAAAATCTAGGCAACCGCATATTTACCTCCAGTGTCCGGGCAGCGAGGTAGATACAGGCACAGGCAATGCTCTCAGGCTGGAACCGCACAAAGACATCTGTTCGAAGACTGTCATTCATGTAGTTCCTGAAAACAAAACCAGGAAGACTGTAATGCTGTGGGGAACTATGCCACCACCTGTCATCAAAGGTTGTTATTCCTAAGGGCTCTACACTAGGACTGAAATGGGTACTCTGGGAATCTCCAGTGATACCAGGGGACGTTCTGAATACATGAAAGAAAGAAAGAAATCACTGGGGAAAAAAAGCTGGCTGAATGTCAAACAATATGTGTTGCTATGAACGAGAACCGACTTTAACTTTACTTTTCCTTCTATATCTGGCCTGCTATCATGCAAAGCACAATGCTTAGAAAGAAAATGCTACTTAGTAGTTAAAATGTAGTTGATTAAAGAAATCTAAATGTTCAAAATCCATAGTGCAGAGAAACATGCAAACTCAAATGAGCAGGCTGAGCATGAAGACTCGAAACTGTGAGACAAGCTGTCCTGTGTCCTTTTCTTCAGGCAGCACTTGGGCCCGGTCCTTCTCCAGATGACTGAGCCGCAGCTCCAGTGAGGAAGTCCACTTGGAAAAGGGAAAGGCCCTTGGGTGCAGTTCAGATGCATGGACACATCATGCAGAGGAGGTCAACACCCAAGGGAATCCTCTTCTCGGGCTTATCAAAGAACGTTTCCAAACTGTCCCATTTCAACAAGGAGTCTTAAAATGAACATTCATAAAAATCAGACAAAAGTAACAGAACACTAAAAGTGGCAACAAACTAAGTACACTTTAAAATGCTATAATACTTTAGAAGATATACGTTTTTAAGTACAAAACTTCACATTTTTAGAAAAGTTAAATGTCTTTAAAATTGGCTACATCTTTAACATTTTCTTTATATATTTCTTTAAAATTTATAGACTAAAACCAATTGGTATACTAGCTTTATCAACATTGCAAAAACAATTCTTGAGAAAACATATGAAGAGGTTATATTATACACCGCCCAACATATCCAATAATGGTATAGCACACCCTATCAGGCTGAACTTCATGAGATTCAACTGCCCCCACCCAGTATCTTTGCCCTAAAACCTTAAAGGTAACATTCAAACCCACTCTAACATTCTAAACAGTAAATTCTACAGATGTCTCTAAGAGGCAGCTGGCATTGGAAGCATTAACTCTACACATCAGAAGGGAAGCCAGAATGGTAGCTACACTATCCATCTCTCAGGAGCCATTCTGTAGCTAAACAGCATAAACATTCACAGATATAGCCACCAATAACTTAATTACTAATAAGGAATTTTTAGTATTCAAATATATTAACCCATTAATTTTAACTAAAAACAAGTGAAATCCTTTAAAGGTGTATTTAAACTTAATGCTACATTTGAAACAAAATACAATAGTTTAACTTAAAGATGCACACCTTTACTGGCATGAGTCCCACTTAAGCTGCTGAAAAGAGCAACTGTAGGACTTGGGAGAAATAATGACAAGATCCAGTAACAGCCTGAATTTCCACCATGCCAATTTGTCACCAGTTCTTACAGCTTTCTGTACATTTTTTTAAACAAGAAAGGTATTGCATCTTTATTGCACAGGTACAGCAGTTTTAAAAGAACAAAATTTAAGTCAAGACAGTTATCAACTCTAATTGATACAATTACCAAGCACGACAGGATTAACAAGAAGCACAATCGTCAGAGAACCACAAGCAGCAGTCGGCCATGACTATACTATCAGGTACGCATACCACCAGTCTAGAGCCAGCCTTCGGTGGAGAGCCTGCACTGGATTGGCTGAAGACGGCCGCTGTCCCTGCACCAAAGCGCTTGGACAGCAGAGGAGAAGTCTTAGTCACTTACCCTCTGAGGCTACCCTTTGATTGAAAGAGTACAGAAAAGAAAAGTCAAAATAGGTTCTCTATAAAACATGTCATAGCACCAGACAATTCAGTCAGCAATATGACCCTTACAGACTTAACTCTGTGGGGGAAAATATACCCCAACACCAAATTGTTACTTCAGGCTTCATTCTCGCATATGCCTGCTAAAACCAACCCAGGACTGCATTAAAGCTCCTTCCCTTCCCTCAATTCCCTGGAAACAATACCACTAATTCTGTGGTTGGGACTATCACCTATAACATTACACCCAGCTGACAAACCCCAGAGGGAAGCCCAATGACTACTCTCTGGGCGAGGGTGAGAGCGTTGGAAATAAAGGGGTAGGGGTGGATGGGCCACCTACCGTTAAGCCTGTCCCTGTCATTTTGGGGGAGGCACTGGGACAATTCCAGACCATAACCAAGTCACAGGATGACAACCCACTGCCCAAGTGCCTCAAGTAATACATTCCTGAACTGCCCTTGCTGGTCTCATAAAACAAGAAAAATCAACTCACCATGCAGTCTGGACCAGGTGTTGATTACGCTCACACTCTAACACCTGAAGGTACATAACGATTATCTGGAAGATATGGGTCAGGCAGTTATTACCAAAAACTTGGAGAGCAGGGAACTCAGATCTTGGTGTCCATGCAGCAAAAGAACCTCAAGCTATACCCCAGGAAGTTCCTGGTGACGTCCGGCAGACAGCTCAGCTTTTGTGATGTGCTTGCTACCCGCTTTATAGTTGGGCCGAGTGAGCGAATATGAAGACCAAGCTGCACCCATGGTATTGAAGGCCTTGTTTTCCATGTGGCAATGACATTAGCCTGCCCTACACGTCCCTGTGCCCCAGTAGCCAACTTGCACAAAACATGAAAATACATTAAACAAATTAAGCACTTGAATATTCAGTGGATAATTTATCAAGAATTTAATGTCAGAAACTCAAATAAGCAAGAGAAGATGACAAGGCCACAGAAGTAAATGTGAACTTTAGTCTATTAAGACAGGGTTCTCACTATGTAGCTATGGCTGGCCTGGAGCTTGATATGCAGACAGGTTGGCCTCAAACTCAGAGCTCTCCCTGCCTTTTGCTACCCAAATGCTAGGATTAAAAGTGTGTACTACTGCACCCAGCTTTATAAAGTTTTAGTTTGGCTAAACTAGGTAAGACACTCTTGAGAGAGTATAATAAGCTCACTACTAAACAGCAAATGCATAGACTATTTTGGTTCACTTTGAAATAAAAGGATTCAGAATTCTCCCTATTATTCCACAGGATTTATTACTACTATTACTAAAGTAACTTTTAAAAGTTAATTATTGTAATTTAAGAAAAGCATCACTCGAGAGAAAGATGCCATGTGACAGGGTTCAAGCAGAGGGTTTTTTATGAGGGAAAGGAATCATAAAAAGGGGAAAGTGAAGGGAGGGGGAGACAGGCCACTGGAAACAGGAGAGAGGAGAAAGGAATGAGGGGGAGGGAGAGGAGGGATCAGAGAGAGGCGGGGGGAGAGAGAGGATGGGAGGTGGGCAGAACCCTTTTAAAAGGGAACATAGTAAATGTGCACAGGTGGTGCTCTTAGTGGCTGCAGCTCCTGTCAGAACCCCAAGGGCAGTCCAGTACAGATGCCTGAACACTAACATCGAGGGCTAAAAAAAAAGCTCAGCCAGTAAAGTACTTGCCTTACAATCCCTAGAATCCATATAAAAATGCTGGGTGTGGGAGCCCACTTTTGAGAAGTACATAGAAAAGGGTCCCTGGGACTCACTGGCCAGCCAGTGTAACTCTAGTTGGTAAGGTCCAGGCCAATACGATCACCTGTTCCGGGAGGAAGTATTCCTGGCTATTTCTCTGGTCTCCAAATGTACTTGTGTGCTCACCAAACGCTCGTGTGCACACACACACACACACACACACACACACACACACACACACTTAAAAAAATAATTACTGGCCGGGCGTTGGTGGCGCACGCCTTTAATCCCAGCACTCGGGAGGCAGAGGCAGGCGGATTATTGTGAGTTCAAGGCCGCCTGGTCTCCCGAGCAAGTGCCAGGATAGGTTTCAAAGTTACACAGAGAAACCCTGTCTCGGGGGGAAAAAAAAAAAAAAGCCCGAGAACCTAGATCTGATGCCCAATTTCCACTTGGTAGACGTAAAAGGAGGCAACTGACAACATCAGTCCCCTGCACAAAATTAAGAACCATGGTCCCTAGTTAAGGACTTTCCCCTAGACCTTATTCCAGACTGCCTGTTTTGTTCTGCTTTTTTTCTGAACTATAGTCTTACTATGTAGCCTTAGTTGGTGGAACTTTATATAGCCCCACTATATAGCCTTGTCTGGCCTGAAACTAACTCTGTAGACTAAGCTGGCCTTGATCTCAAGAGATCTGACTGCCTCTGCCTCCCAAGTGTAAGGACTAAAGGCATGCACCACCACCCCAGGCTAAACTCTGCTTATTTCTGAGATAAGGTCTCACGCAGGGGAGGCCGGCCTCCTACTTGAAATGTAGCTAAAGATGTCTTTGAACTCCTAACCTGTTTGCCACCAAGCCAGGTAAGAAAAATGTTAATGGATTCAACTTCTAACTTTACCATGGCTTTTGAAAGCCCAGATCTAAAAGGCATCATTTCAAAAACTCATAGTACTAAAAATAACAGATTATAAATGGTTGATAAAATAAAGGATTAATTTTAAGTTCTAGAAATAAACAAGAAAACCAAATAAAGGGAACATTCAGTACTTTAAAGGCCTTCACTTCAGTACACACTGGAAGTCAGCTTAAGTATGACTGCAGGTGCTAAGCCAAACCCACCTTGTGAGGGTGCTTTACATGGACACAAAAGCCCAGCTCCTTGAGAACACGTCTCTCTGCCTTTATAATCTGGTTCTTTAAATTAACATACTCTTGATCCAGCACTAGAGGCACAGGCTTCCTGCAAAGACAAAGCAAATGGTCTGTATCAGAATCAACCAAGCAAAGTGTTTCAGATTCTACCAAGCAATAAATACTACAGTACCAGAAGCTACAAATTTCACTTCCTTTAACAAAATTGCAAAACAGTCCTCAAAACTCAATTCTAACTTAGGTACACTTTATTACTAACCTGCCCCTTCTGGCTACACATCAGCAGTAGCCTAGCATATAAAAACATCTCTTGATATGGTGAAGTGCTATATAACACCATGGCAGATTCAAGACAAAAACATCAACCTTTCTAATTGAATGGGAAACTACAGAACCAATAAAGCACAATAAAGTCATCCCTTAGTATACACTAGAGCTGTCAAGTTCCATAACAATTTTCACCTAAAACAAATACCTATGATCAACTTTCTCATACAAAATGATGGAATATCCCCCATAGCACTTACATACGGCCTCCACACATTCCAAATCGTATTTAGGCACTTTATGATACCTAGTACAATGTAAATGCTATACACATATAATAGTCATGGTACTGTTATGTTTAAAGAATAGTGACAAGAAAGTCTACACATGTTTAGCACAGACACTGATTCCACTTGCTGCACCTCAATATTTTCAATCCAAGGTTGGTTGAACTCTTGGATAAGAAAGCTGCAAATATAGACAGATGACAGACCATTGAAACAGAGACTAGGCTGTAGCCTGGCATGGTGGTACATGCCTTTTGATTGAAGTACTAGGGAGGCAGAAGCAGGTGGATCTCTGAGTTTTGAGGCAAGCCTAGTCTACAGAGTGAGGCAGGCAGGCAGGGTACTGAAGTAGTGGCTGACAGCTCAAATCTTGAGATGTGACCCCAAGGCAGATAGAGATAGAGATATAGAGATAGAGAGATCAGGTTGTGTTTTCAAGGATTTCTGTTAAGCTGGCCCTTGTGGTACATTCCCTAACCAAAGCACTCTGGGAGCAGAGACAGACCAACTGAGAGAGGCCAGCTTAATCTACATAAAGTTCCACCAACTAAGGTTACATAGAAAGACTCTAGTGAGAAAAAAGCAGAACAAAACAAAACTACAGGACTTCTGTGAAAAAGAACAGGCAGTCTGGATTAAGGTCTAGGGGACAGTCCTTAACTAGGGACCATGCTTTTTAACTTTGTACAGGGGACTGATGTTGTCAGTTGCCTCCTTTTACTTCTACCAAGTGGAAACTGGTTGTCCTGAGACTTGATAGCAGGCTCTTTTATTCATTAAACCATCTCATCAACCCTGTGTGCATATTCTTTAAAATTTGTATTTCATTTGTTTGGTTTTTGGGTTATGCCTGTGGAGGACAAAGGGCAACTTGTGGGAGTCAATTCTCTCCTACTATGTTGATCCCAGAATTGAATTCAGGTTGTCAGGCTTGGTGACAAGTACCCTAACCCTATTGAGCCACCTCACTACTGCTTTTGGGTTTTACCTATTGTTGAGACAGGATCTTCTTATGTTTTGTGTTCTTTTGTGATAGGGTTTTATGTATTCCAGAATGGCTTCAAATTCATTATGTTGCTGAGAATGGATGGATGGATGACCTTGAACTCCTGACCTTCCTACTTCCACCTCTCAGTCACCAAGATGAAGCTCGGACCTCTACTTCAGATCTGCTCCAAGGGTGGGTTGGTTTTTGTTTTTGTTTGTTGTAGTTTTGCAAAACAGGTTTTCTCTGTGTACTCCAGGCTGTCTTGCAACTAGGTCTGTAGACCAGGCTGACTTCAAACTTAAAAGATCCTCCTGCCTCCACCTCCCTGAATGCTAGGATTAAATGCGTGTGCCACCATGCTCAGCTCTCCATCGGTGTTTTAGAAAGTAGTGTTGGGAGATGAGTGTGTTCACTCATGTAATCTGAACATAAGGGGAGACTGAGATGGGGCTCTTAGAGGTTGAGACCAGCCTGACCTACATTTCAGGCCCATGACAGCTACATAGCAAGATCAGGTAACAAAAAAGACAGTGTCTAGGGATATCTCCATACAAACGGTTTCTAGCAAGGAGAGGCAAGGAATGCTGGTCAATATAATACATTTCTGGGACAACCACCTTAACAGAGAATCACCAGCTCAGACAGTGACAGTGCTGAGAGTGAGAACCACTGGTCTGGGGAGTGGCGATTCTAAGTAGAACCACAGAGAAAACAGGACAATAGTGCCGTGAGCCGATGTGGCCACATAGGAATTGTTCCAGCAGGGCTACAACAGCCAGCTATTCTGCTTATTGTGCTCCCCTATCACTGCCCGCAGAAAGCATCCAGGGCACTAGTCAACAAACTCCTGTCAAACCCATAGGTTGGTTTAACAACGACAGACCTTTGACAGCTCTCAAGAGGGACTCACTTTTTCTCTCTTAGATGCCGAAGTCGGTGGAATACATTGATGACATCTCTGATTCGTCTTGGAGCCTCTTCTATTTTGGAAGCCAGGTGAACACAAGCCATGGACACATGCTGAAATGTACATTGGGATACAGATGTTTTTCCCCAACCTGAAGACTTTCCAGGGCGTTAAAAACTATTAGGAGCAAACAGAAGGTACAGAGAGACAGACCTCCAGGGAGAGAACTGTACAGACTTTGGAGGACAGAACTCAGTTCACTAAGCGTAGGGCAGAACAAGCCAGGTTTCCCCCAATTCATTAGTCTGATAAAACAGAAGGAAGCCTACCTCCATGGAATGTTTCACGAAGGACTTGGTGTAAAAGAACCGCTGGAACAACACCTGCCCTGTAGCCATGGCCACCTAAGGACGGAGAAGATTCCATCACTTTTGAAGGCAGACCTCAAACCTGTCCCGGCTGAGATGTCTTGTGTAGTCCGTCCCCCGCCTCCCTCCCGCGCCCAGGACAAATACCCACGACAGTTTCCGTTTCCCCAAAGAATTTCTGTATTGCGAGGCTGTGCCGGGGTTTGTAATAAAGGACCTTCGCCTGAGGTGGGTGGGTGAAGGAAAGTCCGGGAGCGGGCCCCACTCCAAGGCGGTCAGCGGTCGGGTTCGAAGCACGGACTCGGGAGGATTATGTCAAGGCTGAGGTGCGGGCCGGGTCCAGGCCCGGTTGGTTGTGGGCCAAGCCAACAACAAAGGCCTGGCACTGTCGGCCGACCGGCGGACGGTTACCTACAAAGCCCGTGGCCGCGCCCTTACCTGCGGCAGGCGGAGCAGGATGCCGGCTGCCTGGATGAGCTCGCAGCCCACCACGCGGAGGCCAGTCTCTGTGTCGATGTCGAGACCGCTCGACATGGACGGCGTGAAGCGCAGCTTGTCGTCGGGGAGCAAGCAGTTCTCCAAGGTGATGAGCACGCCTGAGTACAGCCTGTCACCGATCAGCACCCCCTGAGACCCTGGGGCGGCTCCCCCCGAGCCGGAAGAGCCGGCCGCCAACGCGGGAGCCGCCAACACCGAAGCCCCGGCCGCCGCCGCCGCCATTTTGTGCCGCCGATTCTTTCTCGGGGCTTTCCCGGAGGGCGGCTCCTCGAGACGATCCCGGCCGCCCTGCCCCGCCTCCGCCCATTGGCTACACGTCACCGCCGCCTCTACCCCATTGGCCGTACGACCTGTTCTTCTGTATCGCGTCAGCCGCTGACGCCGGAAGTGGCCACGGGTGGGGCCGCTCGTTACCCACTCGGCTCCGCGGCCTGGCCAGAATCGGAAGCGGTCAGTCCGGAAGAGAGTTAAGTACTCCTGCCTCGGAGTCCGGCTCTAGAAGGGAGTCTTTCCGTGGGTATAGGGACAGGGTGACTTCTTCCCCACAGTCTCACGCGCACAGCATTACAGCGCGATTTAGTCCAGGGTCTTTAGTTCTCAACCCTTCCTGCTGTCCTCTGGCTCTGCTACAGCTGTGGGGTGGATCTTTCAGCATTAAAAGTGCAGGTTAAGGAACTGGAGGATGGCTAAGCGGTTAGAAGCACTGGCTGCCCTTTCAGAGATCCTCAGTTCGGTTCCCAACAACCACATAGAGGCTCACAACCATCTACAATGGGATCTGATGTCCTCTTCTATCATGCAAGCATACAGTGCAAACAGCACTCACATACATAAGTAAACGGATCTTTATTTTTTTTTAAGCACAAATTAAAGAGAACTGCAATTGTCAGATTTCATCACTCTCAATTTCTTGTGTACAGAACAAGAATGGCCAGAGATTTTGAAGGTCGACAGGAAAAGGCTTGGAGTTGACCCTACAGACAGTACTTATCCCTGGCTCCATTCCTGACCTGCCTAGTTTCAACCAAAACTATGCAGTAGATGGAGTTAACTATCTGTCACTGCTGAGTTATCTCAAGCTTTCACCAAAACTGCAGCTTTGGTGAAAGGAGAAAATGGGAGGGACACTGGAGGGTAAGGATGTTCCTAGATAGGTCCAATTCGGGTATTTTGAGCTTCGAACAAGGCTGCCAATAGTCAGCACTCCACAGTCCAGCTGTAGTGAGTTGATTTGATTCCATTGCCTAAGCAGATCCTACCAAGACCACATCTCCTGTCCTCTACCCACCCATGTTGGTCATATTGTTGATGTCCACCCATCTCTATCTAGACTGCAACTCCAAGGTGGGCACAAGGGTCCAAGGCTGTCACTGCCTGGCTACTTGCTGATTCCCTGGGCAAAGAATTGGAAGAGATTGTTGGCTCTAGTTATTCAAACCAGACTCTGGTACTGTAGATGAATGTTAACACCCAACAGGAAGAAAAACATAGGCTGGATAGGGATGCTGTGTACAACTCAGTGGTTTGCAACATCTCTTGTCTTTATTAAGTACAAATTAAAGCCTGTATCTTCCACCCCATCTGTTCAATAACCATTAGCTAATGAGTAATATGTATTGAACACACAGCAAAGTGACACTATTACAAACAAGACACAAATACTCAGTGCAGTGATGTTTAGCCTGATGACAAAAGAAAAAAGAAAAAAAAAAATCAAAGGGGCCTTGTAGGAATCTTTAGTAATGGAAGCCAAAATTAAGCTGGCCTACAGTGATGTTACAGAATAGAGGACAGATCCAAGTATTTTTTTATAGATTGTATTTCATTTTCCTTGGTGTGCACTGGTGTTTGTCTGCACTCATGCCAGTATGAGGGTGTTGAATACCCTGGAACTGCCATGTGGGTGCTGAGAATTGAACCAGGGTTCTCTGGAAGAGCAGCCAGTGCTCTTAACCACTGAGCTATCTCTCCAGCCCCCAAACCAAGTGATCTGTAGGAACTGGGAATATAGCTGAGTTGATAGAATGCTTGCCTAGCATTCCTGAAGCCCTGGTTCAATACCCTGTATCCCAGAAACTAGGCGTGGTGTTGCATACCTATATTCCCAGCACTTAGGAAGCAGAAGATTAGGAATTCAAAGTCACACTTCCTATTTAGCAAGTTCCAGGCTAGCCTGAGCTACATGAAACTGTCAACAACGTCGGGCATTGGTGGCGCACGCCTTTAATCCCAGCACCCAGTAGGCAGAGGCAGGAGGATCTCTGTGAGTGCCAGGATAGGCTCCAAAGCTGCACAGAGAAACCCTGTCTCAAAAAACTAAAAAAAAAAAAAAAAAACTGTCAACAACAACAAAATGTAGGAGGCAGGGATGGTCAGGATATGATTAGTTATATATGGTGCTACAAGTGGGCATTGAGTTCAGAGTAAGAGCTCAGAATGATTCCTAAGCAACTGGTGGCAAGGATGAAGGATGGTGTCACCAGAATACAGTATGGTTCTAATTGGAGGAGACAGGTACTACAGGGTCTCTATAGCAAGGGGGGTCAACAAATAAAGCTGACCTGGGCCTTTCCTTCAGAAACATGGGATGATAGTATGACAAAGGATATTCTTTTTTTTTTTTTTTTAAGATTTATTTATATCAAAAAAAGAGAGATTTATTTATTATGTATACAGTGTTCCATCTGCATTATAGCCTGCATGTCAGAAGAGGGCACCAGATCTCATTACAGATGGTTGTGAGCCACCATGTGGTTGCTGGGAATTGAACTCAGGACTCCTGGAAGAGCAGTCAGTGCTCTTAACCTCTGAGCCATCTCTCCAGCCCGACAAAGGATATTATTAAAGGAAGTAAAACATTCCATCCTTCAGGGGAAGCTCTTTAAAACACAGATAGCCAGGTAGCTACTTACGTATAATCCCAGAACTCCAGAGGCATAAGCAGGTAGAACTCTGAGTTTGAGAGCAGCCTGAGCCTGGTCTACAAACTGAGTTCCAGAACAGCTAGGGCTATCAGATAAGCCAAGCTGTCTGGAAAAGACACTCTCCAACTTGTGGAACCGCTTGTAAGCAGAGCAGTGTGCAAGGCAGTGGTGGCGCACACTTTTTATCCCAGTGATCTGGAGTCAGAGGCAGGCGGATCTCTGTGAGTTCAAGGCCAGCCTGGTCAACAGAGATAGTTCCAGGACAGCCTCCAAAGCCACAGAGAAACCCTGTCTTGGGGAAAAAAACAAAAAACAAAAAAACACTTCAGTGCACTCCAGTTTTCGTAAGTCATTACTCATGTTATAGTGGGCTTTTGTGGTTCAGCTTTGAGTCATTTCTGATCCCATTAAGTAACCCCAATAAACTCATTGGTTCACCAATTGGACTTTAGTAGTATCTTTACTTTGGTCAGTCAATGGTTCCCTATATGGGGTGAATACCCGGCTGTCCATATCTCAGGAATAGTGCCCTACAATACTGTCACCACAAAGTAGACTACAAAAATGGCCCATTAAGATTTTGTAATAACAGAGAAGAAAGTAAATCAAGGAAAGGAGTCATTCATCATCAGGGTCTGCTAGGTTTTGTTTCCAGGAAATGGCTTTGGTGAAATCAAATGCAGACCCAATCATGGAAGGCAAGAAGCGGACACCAGAATGAAGGCAAGGGAGTGCATGATAGAGACATGGAAATAAGGTTTTAAGAGACAACAGTCTCTGAGTGAGCCAGGATGCCAAGAAGACCAGGGATGGGAAGAATACATTATCCACTGCAGGAGGAAGAGTGAAAAAGTCTGCATTATACAGCATTACTAAAGTTGCTGAGTTGCTGCTGCTAATGAGTTTTCCAGATTTTATTCCTGAACCTTCCAGAGCAGTCTTGTTAAAAGACCCAGATAGATGTAAGTTTGGAAGTCATCCTTTAAAGCTGACTCACCCTTTCAGACTGAGACCAAGAGCCACATTCCTGATATGAGGACATATTCCCCTGGTCTGTACCCAAGGAAAGAGACAGGGAAACAAGCTAGTGGCTCAACAGCTGAACCACTGGGCCCATGCCATACATAAGGAAAAGACCAAAAGAGAGGTTAACATCATTCCTGTTTACAATAAGCGTACAGATTGAGAATACTTAAGGCAGACCAGAAAACTGGGTGTCACTTCAGAAGCCTGGTGTAGAACCCCTACTTCATAGGGAAAAAGCAGCATGCAAAGCTGAATCCTACTACTCCCACATAACAGGCTGTCAATGATAACAAGTATATGGGCACTTCAGAGGCTTTATAAATCTCAAGGCGTGTTTGCCTGATGCCAGAAAATAACTCACAAACTGAACACTTCAAGGCTTTATTTGTACAATCTTTACAGGGCAAATTTGGGGCTGTACCATTGAGTAAAAACCTTTTCTCTCAGGCCTGTTGCTAAAATATAAATAAATACAAATCAGACTTACTGGTGACCAGACAATCCTTCTGCTCCTATCTTGTTTATAACAATCTCCACAGCACTGAAGCCTTCAGTGGTACTGCACCACTCTGGAAAAGATGCCCTCAGGCTCCTTTCCATCCCCCAAAGCTGCAGCAAATCCTTCTTGCTGCCTCCTCTTAGCCAAAGCTGCCAAAGATTTAAAAGTCTTTGGTTCATAGATGGCCAGGTCCACAAGTACCTTCCTGTTGAGCTCCACCTGGCACTGGGAAGACAAAGAACCACAACCTGTAGTAAGCATCAGAAACCACTTGAGAAAGCTAGGTGTGGTGCACACCTTTAATTCCAGCACTGTGGAGTCAGAGGCAGGCAGATCTCTGTACATTCCAGGCCAGCCAAAGACCCTATCAAAAAACAAACAACAGAAATTACTTCAGTAGAATTCAAGAGATCCCATGTGGAAACAGGAGGATGTAGCCACAAGACCACTAGTCAGTCTAGAGTAGCCAGCACCACTCTATTGATATGGAACAGTTGGGAACTGTGAGATAGGCATAGCAGGAACATCTTGCCTGGAAAACATAGCAAGACACTATAGGATAAATGTGGGTGGGGACAAGAAGGAACCTTTAGAGGCCCAAACATGGAAGAGACAGCTGAGGCCAGGACCCATGGTTAAGATCAGTGGTCACTTGGGCACTAAGACTTCTGACCTGGGCTAATCCTTTACTGCAATTCAGAGACACACAAACTCATTTAGACCACAGGGCTGGCAGAAGCAGTTGAGTTCAAGGTGAGGCTCTACCTCAAAGAGAGAGGCTATAGGGCTGGGAATGTAACTGAATTACATTCAGGAGTAAGAGCACTTACTCCTTTTCCAGAGGACCTAGATTTAATTCCCAGTACCTGCAGGGCAGTTTATAAGCAACTATAACTCAGGGATCCAATGCCCTCTTCTGGCATTAAAGGACACCAGGCACAGATGTAGTACACAGACACACATGCAGGCAAAATAACTTCTGTACATAAAATTAAAAAAATTAAAAACCTTCTTCCTTTCATACAGAAACATCCAAATTGGCAACTGTTGCAGGATATTTGATCACACTGTGTGAAGATATGTCTCTGTCCTTCCTTGCTTGCCTAAGGCACCTTTTGATTGTTTTAATAAAGAGCTGAATGGCCAATAGCTAGGCAGGAGAGAAAAGGCAGGACTTCTAGGCGAAGGTAGGAACTCTAGGAAGAGACATGGAGGAAATAGGACATACTGTATGGAGGAGAGGTAGTAAGTCATGTGGCAGAATGTAGATTAATATACACAGGTTAATTTAAGTTTTAATAGCTAGTTGGGAATAAGCCTAAGCTTTCATAATAAAGTCTCACCAGGTGATGGTGGTACATGCCTTTAGTCCCAGCATTCTGGAGGCATAGTCAGGTGGATTTCTGTGAGTTCAAGGCGAGACTGTTCTACAGAGTGAATTCCAGGACAGCCAGGACTGTTACACAGAGAAACCCTGTCTCACAAAAACAAACAAATAACAAAAAAAAAAGTCTCTGTGTCATTATTCGGGAACTGGTGGGCCAAAGAAAGACTTCTTACATTTGATACCTCACACTGGGTACCAAAATGTTGTTTTTCTACCAGCACAATGGCACAACAGCTACACCTGAATCTACTGCTGTTTCAGCCAGTAACTGTGGCTCTACAGTTTCTGACCTGTTTTTTTCAGGCAGTGGCCTGGTGGGATTTTTATGTCCTGATGAATTCTCCTGCCTCTGTTGCCACCAAAAGTAGTTTTTAATTAAATCTCTATCATTCTATTTATCAATAAGATTCATGAGTCAGAGGCTGGGGTGAAAACCTATTAGCTCAGAGAGATTGAGAAGCAACTAGCTGACCTTCCCGAATCTCAGAAATAGAGCATCCTTCCATTCCACCAAAACAAAAACAAAAAAACAAAAACAAACAAACAAAACCCACCACACTCAAAGTCCCTCCCTGCTACTTCCTGTGTCTCTATGATTTTCCAGACTCCCTCTGACTCTATGATTTCTTTCTGCCAACCAGTCACTGGCTCTGCCTGCTGACCTAAGGTTGGTTTTATTCAATTAACACAGTGTGATTGACTATCTTGACAGGCAACTGTATGATATGCTCTATTTACAAGGAAAGGGGAAAGCAGATAGGTTTCCAGAACTTCATATAGACAACAGAAAGTAGTTAGGGTATATCCCTAGCAACACTCATGTCTACCCATGGACTATTACCAGGCTGGCTTACACCTGATGCCATGATTCCTTTACATGCTCAACACCTCGATAAGGCCCTCAACTTACCTTAATTAAGTTGGCAATGAATGCTGGGTACTGTAAGCCATGTTCCTGGGAGGCTGCTGTAATTCGATTAATCCAGAGCTAGAATTAAAATAGATGTTTGATATTGATTTCTTTCTTTTTTTGAAACAGGGTTTCACTGTGTAGCTCTGTCTATCCTGAAACTCACTATGAATACCAGGCTGCTCCCAAACTCACAGAAATCTGCCTGTCTCTGCTTCCCAAGTGCTGAAATTAAAGGTCTGTACCACTACAGCCTGCTTTAAGAAAGTTTGATATAGCCGGGCATTGGTGGCACACGCCTTTAATCCCAGCACTCGGGAGGCAGAGGCAGGAGGATCTCTGTGAGTTCGAGGCCAGCCTGGTCTACAAGAGCTAATTCCAGGATAGTCTCCAAAGCTACCACAGAGAAACCCTGTCTCAAGGAAACAGGCTTTTAGGATAAACAGCAGCAAAGGCTGATATATTTCATACAGACAAGCCCCACTGAATTACAAGCAGCCAACACTCCATAGAAAAAGCAGGAGGATCAGGAGTTAGAGCCAGCCTAGGTTACATATCGAGACAATGTCTCAAAAAAGCAATGCACATAGATAGTCATGGTGGTATAAGCCTTTATCCCAGCACTCAGAAGGCAATACCTGACAATACCTGACAAATCTCTGGGAGTTAAGAGACCAGCCTGGTCTACATAGCAAGTTCCAGGACAGCCAGAGCTACACAGTGAGACCCTGTCTCAACAAACAAAACAAAACAAAATGTTACATACACACTCACGCAAGCACTCACTCATGCACACACAGAGGGGGTGGTATAGGTGATATAAACCTTTAATCCCAGCATTCAGGAGGCAGAGGTGCAGGCTTTGAGTTCAAAGCCAGCATGGACTGCAGACCAAGATCCAGGACAACCAGGGTTACATATAAAAACCCTGTCTTTGAGGAGAGCAGGAGAGTAAAGCAAAATTTTCCTTTAAAAATGACAAGCAAGCTAAGGTGGTACTGCATGCATACATTTCAGTACTTAGGAGGCAAAGCCAGGAGGAACAACTCAAGTTTGAGGCCAGCCTGATCTATACAGTGAGTTTCAAGGCAGGCAGGGCTGGATGGCCAGACTCTGTATCCAAAACAAAACAAACAGGGAAGTTAGTGCTCTGTGATACACAACTTCCCTGGAGCTTGCAGGTCAGGCGCCAATTAGAGACCTCCTCTAAAAAAAAAAACCAGGCGGATGGATGGCTTCTGAAGACACTTGTGGTTGACTTCTATGCTCCACACAGTGCACACAATTGTCTAGGGATATAGCTCAGAAATTCAGAGGTCACAGAGATGGCTGACAGTGACATGCAATCCTGAAGACCAGAGCTCAAACCCTGGAACTCGAGTAAAAAAGTCAGGTGTAGTAGCATACACCTATAATCCTAGCACTCCTATGGTTAAGCCAAGAATTCATAGCCCTACCAGCGGAGTACAGGGTATAGCAGAAACAGCAAGGCAGATCATGCCTCAACAAGGTGGAAGGCAAGAACTGACTCCTGACAATTATCCTCTGCCATGTCTGTGTATATGCATGAGTATATGCAAAGAAACCAAGCCTAGCATGCTCAAGGCCCTGGGTTCATTCAATCCCAAGTACTGCCTTCCTCGACCTCAAAAAAGACAAGCAAGGAAGTCACCCACTGCAAATAAAGATTGAGATTCTGTGGCAGACACAGAAACATAGCTCAGGGAGAGAGGATCCTTGATGGATCTGGCTGGCTGGAATAGTAGGGTCTGTGCCAGGCAGAGGCAAACACCGTAACACCTATCTGGAAAGACACAAGAATCTAGAAGTATGAATCAAAGAGCCACTGGTCAACAAATGGTAGATTTCCTCAGTATTATCAGGTGTGTGCCTCTCTGTTCTTACACATCAGGTGTCAGTGGGTTGGTTTCTTTTGCAGGGTGAGGCAGCTTAAAGGGCCATGTGTTGCGTGGCCACGTCATGGCTATGTCATGGCTATGTCACTCATTATGGAGAAGGGGCGACTTTAGAGACTCAGTGCGAATGCTCAAGTAAGCTCCCCCTTTTAAACCTGTAGCATTATTCTCCTTTCTCCCTTTCCAGTGGTCAACCACTAACTCTCTCTCTGCCCTCCTCTGTTCTTCCATCTCTCTCTCGCCCTATAATAAACTGGTTAATGAGCTCTCTATAGTTCATGTTCCATATCCATCTCTCTCAAATTTCTAATTTAAGCAAAAGAATAACAAGAGTGATCGTTTAAGCATTTTTTTTTACAACATAGTTCCAAAACTTCTCAAGTTTGAACTTCATCAGAATCCCTGGAAGCTTGTTAACACAAATTGTTGGGCCCTTCTTCTCGAGTCTGATTCAGCAGATTCAAAGTAGGACCTTGAAAGGGTGCTTTTCTAACAAATCCCAGGACTGCCCCAGGCCCTAAGACCATCGACTATGGCAGCAAATACTCACTCTTCATATTATAACTGAGCACTCCCCACATGTTCACAACACTGCAGCACACTTGGGCTTGAACAAATAAATACCAAGGGCAACACCACCCTACCCCAAAGACTGGTACAGCTGAGAACAGAACAGGAACCCAAATCAACACTGTCCAGACTGTGAACACAGTCATCATGATATATCCACATTCCGGTTATATATATAAACGTGTACGTGGGTACCCATGGAGACCAGAAGGTGTCAGATCCCCGGTGGTTATAAGTATGGGCAATTGTGAGTTGCCTGAGATGAGTGTTGAGAACAGAAATCAGATGATACAGTTCAACAAGTCCTCTTAACTGCAGCCATGTCTCCAGCCTTTAGGAAGCACTTTCTGACTCTCGAGGTCAAAAATGACCTTTCATATGGCCCTGTTGACTTAGCTCATGGGTACTTATAAGAGCTACAACCCAGACCCCAAGTACAGCTCTCAAATGAAAAAAAGAAACACCTGTGAAGAGACTCTAGCAAGTCTGAGCATGACAAACATGGCTTTGGCAGGCCTTTCCCGTCCACTATTCCATCTTCCTTGCTGAAAACAGATTACATTCCTAAAGCGAGCCCTTATTTGGCCACTTCCTCCACCTGAGGCTGACTACCAAGGTCCAGGTATCCAAGTATAGAAGTCCAGCAACAGTCACCTGTGGCTACCCTAATTAACCTGTCCAATTAAAATCAAACACCTTTCTCTAACATGAGGCTTCAACTTTTACCTTTATAAAACATCATTTGCATAGGGGCCAAGCCTGTTTCCTCTCTATCCAGTTCTTTGTCCCTACAAGATAAGTATCCCTCCCTGCTCTCCCATAGCCATTTCCCTTTCTCCCTGTCCTCTAGCTTCTCCCTCCCTCCCTCCCTCCCTCCCTCCCTTCCTCTCTCTCTCTCTCTCTCTCTCTCTCTCTCTCTCTCTCTCTCTCGTTTTGTTTTTCGAGACAGGGTTTCTCTGTGTAGCTTTGGAGCCTATCCTGACACTCGCTCTGGAGACCAGGCTAGCCTCAAATTCACAGAGATCCACCTGCCTCTGACTCCCAAGTGCTGGGATTAAAGGTGTGCGCAACCAACGCCGGCTCTCTTCTGTCTCTTATTCCATGACTTTTTGTCCCTATGGGACAAATAAATTTCCTTTGTGCTGAGAACTTGGTTTAGGCGTGTCTTGTACCAATACCGAGCCTTTCACCCTTGACACTGCTTCTGTCCAAGGAGGTGAGGGGAACTCCCAAGGGATGAAGGCCAAGCTCCAGGGGAGGGAAGGCTGAGCCCCGAAGGCTGGTATGAAGGAGAGCCGAGCTCTAGGGAAGATGCAGAACAAGCTTGGGTGATCGGGGTGGGCTCCCAGGGGCGGCGCTTACGGTCCTCAGGTTCCGCTTCTTCAGTCTGCGGGCCTGCGTACACTTAACGAAGGCTCTGGTCACCGCCCTGACGGCCAGCCGATAGCAGCGATTCTTCCTTCCCTTGAAATGCTGGACGAGGAGAAAGGAAGGGTGTCCGGATGGAAGCGCACGCACCTGCTTGCCCGTGCCCCCATGGGATCCCGGCACGCGCACTCACCCGAGCATGTTTCAGCACCTCCTGAACCCGCCAAAAGCGGTCTGTGATGCGGTTCCGAAGCCAGAGCCGCGTCGTGAGGAATACCATGGTGTGCTCCGGGAATCCGAGAGGCTGCCTTAAGCATTTCCGGGTCAACGGTCAGAGAGGCGGGCCAGGCTGGTGCGCGCGCGCACAGTCTTCTGGGACGCCTCTGGGCTCGCACCCTCAGTTCCACTGTGCCTGACCGTCTGCAAGCCTTTGGAGCAGGCGGAACGGACCAGATACGTAGAGCTCTTATCATGGACTGGAAGAAGGATCAAGGCGACTGGACTGATGAAGTAGAGAGAGGGCACTAGCGGACAGAAATCAGATTTCCAGAAACGACCAAAGAACCTTCAGTGGTCTGCTCTTGTGTGGGCATCAGTTAGTTGTCCCTAAATGAAAGTCACAGACATTAAGTCAAGGCAGCCCCATTTTAAACACAGCTAGTCTGGTTTTGTTTACTTGTTTTGTTTTTTCAAGACAGAGTTTCTCTGTGTAACAGTCCTGGCTGTCCTGCAACTCGCTTTGTAGACCAGGCTGGCCTTGAACTCATAGAGATCCACCTGCCTCAGCCTCCTGAGTGCTGGGATTAAATGCGTGATTTCCTTTTGCAAATGGATGCACTGGAACCTGAATCTAGCTGGTAAAAACACTTAAGCCTTGCCAAAATGGCCTCTTTTATCCCTGATGTAGGTGGTGACTGCTTTTCATCCCATTGGTGGGAGCTTGGCTTCACAATCTGACAAGATCTCTCTCTCTCTCTCTCTCTCTCTCTCTCTCTCTCTCTCTCTCTCTCTCTCTCTCTCTCTCTCTCATATTTGCTTTGTGTGAGTAAGCACATGTAAGCAGCACACCATAGCTTTCCTGTGGAGATCAGAGGACAACTTCTTAGGGATTCTCTCCCACCGAGTGGATTCTGGGGTTTACATAGATTGTCAGGCTTGATAGCAAGTGCCTTTACCCAGTGAATCACCTCACTGTTCCTAAAATAAATGTCTGAGCACTTGAGAGAGGGCTCAGTGGTTAAAAGCACTTATTGCTATGAAGGGACCGGCTCCCCATTTCGGCAGCCATAACAGCTTGTCTGACCTTGTCTTAGTCACTAAGGTCAGATGCCTGCCCCTGTCGGCAGCCATAACAGCTGAACACATGCTTGTTTGACCTTGTCCTAATCACTAGAAAGTCAGATCCCTGCCTGGTAGCAAGGGAATCAGAAGTTAGCTGATGGCGCTATGCTTTACAGCACTGGGTGTGTTTTTACAGACAAGTGCACAGCAATGACACGCAGAGCATAGCAACCACCTTGGGAGAGCCTATGGGCCATAACAATCAGTTGACCAATCAACACAGGGCAAGCCCTCCAAGCCTGGAGGCACACCAATCCTGAGCCTGTGCGTACCCCTGGACACTCCCCTTACACTGCCCTGTAAGATCTCTATGCAGCCTCTAGGAGCTGTCTTTGCTAGCCATCTGCCATGGCGGGTGGGTGAAAGACCTGAGCTAACATGGGGTTAGCTCGTTAAATTACAATAAAGCCTCATGCAGTTTGCATCAAGCTCTCAAATCTGCCTGGTGATTGGGGTGACCGAAATCGTGGCCTGGGACCCTGGATACCTGAGTTTTTCCAGGGGTCTAAGAGCTAATGCAAAGGACTCATGTCAGTTTACAAGCATCGGTAACTTCAGTTCTGGGCCTTCAACATGCTCTCCTAATTTCCTAGGTACCAGACACACATGTGGTTCACATACATACATGTAGGCAAAATACACACATAATAAGTAATTTAAAAATCATGATAGGGCCAGGCATTGGTGGCACATGCCTCTAATCCCAGCACTCAGGAAGGAGAGGCAGGCAGATCTCTGTGAGTTCGAAGCCAGCCTGGTCTCCAGAGCGAGTGCCAGGATAGGCTCCAAAGCTACACAGAGAAACCCTGTTTCGAAAAACCAAAAAAAAAAAAAAAAAAAAAAAAAACAGAAAAACATGATAGGTGAGGTGGCACATACCTTTAATCCCAGCACTGGAGAGGCAGAGGCAGGTGGATCTCTGTGAGTTCAAAACCAGCATGGTCTACAGAGCAAGTTCCAGGACAGCCTCCAAAGGTACAAAGAAATCCTGTTTTGAAAAACAAACAAAAATGTCTGTCAGCTCCCACCCCCACCAAGAAGCAAAGAGACCATCTCCAATTAACAACTACTCCCAAAGGAAAAAATAGTTTTTTCTTTCTTTTTTGGGGGGTGTGGTGGTTTCAAGACAGGATTTTTCTGTAGCTTTGGAGCTTCTCTTGGCACTCACTCTGTAGACCAGGCTGGCCTTGAATTCACAGATACCCGATTTTCTCTGCCTTCTGAGTGGTGGAATTAAAGCATGTTCAACAATCACTCAACAACCACCATTTCGGCAGCCATGACAGTAACACTTGCTTGCCAAGACCTTGTCCTAGTCACTAGAAGTCAGATGCCTGCCTCGTGGCAAGGAACCAATCAGAAGTTAGCTGGCGGTGCTATGCTTTACGGCTCTGGGTGTGCTTTACAGACAAGTGCACAGCAATGACATGCAGAGCATAGCAACCACCCTGGGAGGGCCTATGGGCCAAAACAACCAATTGGCTAAACAACACAGGGCAAGCCCTCCAAGCCTGGAGGCACACCAAACCTGAGCCTGTGCATACCCCTAGTCACTCCCCTTACACTGCCCTACAAGATTTCTCTGTAGCCGGTTCGGTCTGTCTTTGCTAGCCATCCGCCATGGTGGGTGGGTGAAAGACCCGAGCTAACATGGGGTTAGCTCGTTAAACAACTATAATAAAGCCTCATGCAGTTTGCAGCAAGTTTTCGAATCTGCCTGGTGGTTGGGGTGACTGAAGTCCTGGGCTGGGACCCTGGAGACCTGAGTTGTCCAGGGGGTCTAACATTTTATGGTTTCTGGCTTTGAGTTTTTATACGTTTTGTTTGTTTATCTGTGTCTCTGCATCTGTCTACTTTTCTCATACTCTTTCCTGGTTTCTTTTTGTTTGTTTGCTAGTTTGTTCATTTGGTTTTGGTTTTTTGAGACAGTTTCTCTGTGTAGCTGAGCTTCGAGTGTTCATTTGGGTTTTTTTCCTTGTTTGATTTTTTTTTCTTCACAAAATTTTTTGTTGATTCTTTGTGAATTTGCTTCATGAACCTCAATTCCAATCATTTCCTAGTCCTTCCATATCCACCCTTCACCCCTGTAACCTCCCCCAAAAAGAAAATAGCATATAAAAATTTAGAAGATAAATAAAGGCTTGCCATGGAAGGTGCAGTGTGTCACAGTGCATCACACAATATATTCTTCTGAAAGGCCCGCTGCCTCTCTGTGTCCCCCCCCGCCTATGCTGATGCTGGGTGTTCTCTCTGGAGCAGCCGGGATGGGCTGGAGAGTGCAGCGCGGGGCGATAATTGTCCGGGAGCTGCTAGCTGCCGCAGAGCTGCCCTGCTTCACCTTCATCCTGCCCCCGCCGGCCTCCACTTCCCCCGGCTGCCGTTTTCCCTCCCAAGCCGGTTCACCCAGGCGGGGCTGCCCTGGCACCGCGCCGGGGCTGGGGCCGAGCACCCCTCGCCCCCACGCCCCCCCCCCCCCGTTGAGAAACACTCCGTCCCAAGGTCTCCGCCCCCAAGGTCAGCCACCTGGGCGCGGAGGGAGGAATCAAGTCTGTTGTACCAGACACCAGACCTTGAGAATATGCTGATCTGGAATGGCTCTGTGCCTCATTTGAACCATCAAATAGAATCCCTGCTCCTAGCTTGCGCCTTTTTCCCTATATAAGGACCCCTTTCCCTTGGCTCGGGGCGCTTGGCCTCAGAAAAGCTAAGTCGCCCCGGGTACCCGCGTCTCCAATAAAGCCTCTTGTTTTTTACATCCAGTTCGTGGCCTCGCTGGTTCCTGGGTGTGTGGGTCTCCCTCTACGAAAGTATCCCTTCGGGGTCTTTCACTTCTGTCAAACCAACTTGAAATTGTTGGATGCAGTGAGTCATTGGTCTGGTTCGAGGCGTCTGACTTCTGCTACACCAGCAATACTGGACCCTCACTGAGACTCCTATCAGATCCTAGTGTTGCCCTGAGTCATGGTGATCCTGCAGCTTTGCTTCTGCAGGATTGGCCCCTTCCAGCAGCTCATAGATGGGTCGGGTGTTTGGGTGGGATAGCCCAAAGCCCTGGATATGGGCAAGGCGGTAACTGAGTTGGTCAGTTAGCAGCTTTCCCATGCCCACACAACCTGGGCCAGCTCTCCTGCCCCGTCAAGGCGACGGGCCAGACCAACTCTCTGGAGTGCCTTAGCTGGCCAGAGGAAGGGCCAACTCTCCAGCGCTAAGGTTACCAAGGCCAGCTCTCCCACACAGCCAAGGCGAGGAGGGTGGGGCAGTTCTCCCCATGTCCTAATCGGTCGAGGGGCGGGGCCCTCTCTCCAGAGTCCATGTCACCACCGGCGCCACCGTGTGGCCAGTGAGGGGTTGAGCCAGCTCAGTATGATATTCAGACCTCAGATGGCAGCCCAAGGTGGTTCACAAGGTCTTAATGCTTGTGGCAACACAGACCCATGGCCCTCGGAGGAGGCACGGGTCCAGACATCACCATGGCCTCAGGTGGTAGTGCAGGCCTCTTACATCAGGCTGTTCCTCTCATCTCCTTCCAGTCTCCAGTTTTGCCTCTCTTCACAATGCACAAACCGGCTTGGCTTCTTTTTCTCTCCCATCTCTCCACCACATACTTGCTAATCTTAGTGGCGCCCACCCTGGCCTGATCCTGTGTGGCTGCAAACTGGACCTCCCGGCCTCTGGCTGTCTTCCACCCTGTCTGCCTGTTTTTCTTTTTTATTTGACCATTCATTTTCTTTCTTGTTGGGAGCCATAAGTCAAGGGGCCATCCAGAGTGGTGGGAAATTACAGGTCCTTGAAAGACCTGCCACCTGGCAACTGCCACCACGGGCTGTTCTATCCCAGGAGGAGATAAGCAGCCCCGAGAACTAGGAACATAAGATGTTCCCAGGCAGAAGACGTTCTTCAGATAGCTGCTTACGCAAAACACCAGAGATACTAACCACAGTAAGGCACTCCCATCCTGCCATATTCCTATATAAGTCCTACTGTTCCTTCAATAAACTGAGACCTTGACAATAGAATCTTGCTTGGTCTCCTTTCTTTCTCTCGCCCATGATTCAGGCAGTACCTCTTCAGACCCTGGAATAACTGGACCTGCTGGACGGGTCACTTTCTTTCTTTTCTTTTCTTTTTCTTTTTTCTTTCTTTCTTTTTTTTTTTTTTTTTTTTTTTTTTTTTTTTTTTTTTTTTTTGGTTTTTCTGTCCTGGAACTCGCTTTTGTAGACCAGGCTGGTCTCGAACTCACAGATATCCTCCTGTCTCTGCCTCCTGGGTGCTAAGATTAAATGTTTGAGCCACCACCGCCCTGCCCTGCCTGGCGGTTCATTTTCTTAAGAGAGAGAGAGGACTGAGTTTGAGGTCACCCTGGTCTACAGAGTGAGTTCAAGGACAGCCAACTCTACAGAGAAACCCTGCCTAGAAGAGAGAGGAGGGGAGAGAGAGAGGAAGAGGGGGAGGGGAAAGGTGTGTAGTTGGAAGTATGGGAATGTAGGAAGAAACTGGGAGATGAGGAAGAGGAAATTGTGGTCAGAATGAAAATAACCTTGCTTTCAATAAAAAATAAAATAAGATAATAAATGTCTGGTGTTGGAGAGATGGCTCAGTGGTTAAAAGTATTTACTGCTCTTTAGAAGACCTGGCTTCATTCAGTTCCCGGCACCCATGTGTCAGCTTATATCCACCTGTAACTCCAGTTCCAAGGGATCAAATGCGCTCTTCTGACCTACGCAGATTCCTACACAAATGGTACACATAACACTCAGGCACACACACACACACACACACACACACACACACACACACACACTCAAATATACAAAAAAAAGTTTGTTTTTTTTCAAGACAGGGATTCTCTGCAACTTTGGAGCCTGTCCTGGAACTCATTCTGTAGACCAGGCTGGCCTCGAACTCACAGAGAAACCCTGTCTCAAAAAACATAAACAACAACAACAAAGTGTGTCACCATGCCCAGCTTCTTGAAGTTTTTCTTATAACACAACAAAGAAAGGCACAAATCAAGACACTTTTTCAAAAATCATTGGTGGAAATATCAGAGAGGTATTTACAGCAACATGGGGAAAGCTCTTCTATAGGCCTCAGATGCTATCTGATAACATTCTTAGCTTTCAAGTTGGTGGAAGCTAGTGGTCTACAAAGTTAATAGATTACAAAATGTTTCTATTAGTCACAGGCCGTTAGTTCTGACATGGAAGTGGGCAAGGAATGACTATTCAGGAGCTAAAACTAGCTTGAGATAAAGCAATCTGGACCTGCAACATTCCAACCTCGTGGCATCCACAGTTCTAATCAGTCAATTAATCTCTGCAGGCACATACAGCTTCTCCCCAGGAATTCTCATTGATATACACATGCTATGCCAGCATTTTACCAACTAAGCCACATCCACAAATGGGACTGTGTGTTCTGCTGAAAATATGAACCAAATGTCTCTTCTTTTATCACAGAGATGAGAAAAGAAACTAATGGGAAAGACAAATACAAATAGAACACTCCCCACACACAATGAGGATAATTGGAGCCCCATAGTGAACAGACAAAAGAGAAAGCATGAGGTTTTATTGCAGTTTTGTTGTTTGTAAGACCCCCCCCCCCCCCGGAAGCTCAGGCCTCCAGGATCTCAGCCCAGGAACTTGGTCACCCCAATCACCAGGCAGATTCGAAAGCTTGATGCAAACAGCATGAGGCTTTATTGTAATTTAACGAGCTAACCCCATGTTAGCTCAGGTCTTTCATCCACCCACCATCTCGGATAGCTAGGAAAGACAGCTTGAAGTGTCTGCATAGAAATCTTACAGGGCAGTGTAAGGGGAGTGTCTAGGGATATGCACAGGCTCAGGATTGGTGTGCCTCCAGGCCTGGAGGGCTTGCCCTGTGTTGACTGGTGGACTGGTTATTATGGCCCATAGGCCCTCCCAGGGTGGTTGCTATGCTCTGCATGTCATTGCTGTGCACTTGTCTGTAAAGCACACCCAGAGCCATAAAGCATAGCACCACCAGCTAACTTCTGATTGGTTCCTTGCCATGAGGCAGACATCTGACCTCCTAGTGACTAAGGCAAGGTCACACAAGCATGTGTTCGGCTGCTATGGCTGCCGAAATGGGGAGCTGGTCCCTTCAGTTGTTGTTTGGTTTTGGGTTTTTTTGTTTTTGTTTTGTTTTGTTTTTTATTTTGTTTCTCTCTGTAGCTTTGGAGGTTGTCCTGGAACTCACTCTGTAAACCAGGCTGGCCCAGGACTCACAGATATCCGCCTGCCTCTGCCTCCAGAATGCTGGGATTAAAGGCTTGTGCCACCAATGCCCAGCAAATCATGAGATTTTAAACAAATCTGTTGCCTAGACTTGTCCCTCACCAGCATGTGGACCAGGCTGTGAAGTTATACTCCTGAGGACAGAGATCAAGCCATCACCTCTGAAGCTTCTTTCTCCAAAAATTCTTAGGTGATTTCTCTCTGACCAGACAGGTGGTCTCTGCCTAGGAGGATTTAGGCATCTTCTTGTCCTGTTTTGGCCAAAAAGGCTCAGCCTCACAGAAGGAATCACAGGACTAGTGAGGCTGTGGCTCCTAGTGAAACAGCAGGTTAACTGCACATCACCACTAACAGCCATGAATTTACTCCAGACATTGAGAGAATAATAAGAAAAAAAAAAAACCCTTTAATAATGGCTAACAACCAAAAAGATAGCACCCTTGAACAGAAATTCTTTGCAGCTTATGTAGATTTTGAGCTATAACATTTCACATGCTCCGTCATCTGTAAATCTCATGTAAGTTCCAGCACTAAGATACACTTTGAACATTTATGCAAATGTTTCTGGTTTTACAGAACCAGAAACTTCAAGCGTAGCCATTTTGAACAAATGGGAATTTACATAGCAAAATGGTGTCTCAGTTATTTTGAAATAAGCCAGTGCTGTTCTTTTTTATGTAGCTGTTAACTATGGATATCTTACCTGCCTGGAAGAATTGTGATCCTTTTGATATGTGAATATAACCTAATGGGTAGCAGTCTTGGTGAGCAAATCTTTTTGTTGTTTTGTTGGTTTTTTTTGTTTTTTTTTTTGTTTTTGTTTTTTTTTTTTTTTGAGACAGGGTATCTCTGTGCATCAGCCCTGGCTGTCCTGGAAATCTATCTGTAGAATAGCCTGGCCTTGAACTCACAGAGATCCACCTGTCTCTGCCTCCTGAGTGCTGGGACTAAAGGCGTGCACTACTACTGTCCAGCCCTGTGAACAAATCTTAACAAAAAGATACCCTCCATAACCCCAAACTCTTAAGTTTGTTGTAAGTACAGCTCTACTTTTCTTGTCTTTCTGCAGTTAAGGAGATGAGGCAGTACCTGGTACAGACACCCTATAGTGTCTGGGCCACTTCACCCCACTGTGTCCTCAAGGTAGAGTTGGCTCCTCGGCTCAGCAAAAGCTCTATGGTGCTGCTGTGGCCACACTCCACAGCAAGGTGCAGAGGTGTCTTGTGGAGCCAGCCAGCAGCATTGACCTGTGCACCCCTGTCCAGGAGATGACTGACAATTTCTACATGGCCTCCCCGAGCAGCATAGTGCAAGGGTGTGAGGCCCAGGGAGTCTCGAGAATCTACCTCAATGCCGTTGGCCACCAGCAGCTGTGTAACAGGTAGGTGTCCACCAGTGGCAGCCCTGTGCAGTGCAGATCGGTTGTTCCTGTCCCTAATATTTGGGTTTGCCCCATGGTCCAGCAGCACCTCAACATCCTGGAAAAGGAAAGGAAGAAGAGAGAAAGAGCCTGTTAACTTGGTCCAAGGGATGAGGAGCTGGGCCTGGTGTTTGCCTGACCAAAATCCCTATAGCCTCTTTTTTTTTTTTTTTTTTTTTTTTTTTTTTTTTTTTTTTTTTTTTTTTTTTTTTTTTTTTTTTTTTCCTTTTAGGAATGAATGGGGTGGAATCTAAGGAAGTACCAAATTCTCAGATTAAATTCAACACTGTGCAAAAGCTGTTGCCCTCTGGTGCCCCGTGGGCCTCACTGATCTTGAGCTCCAACCAAATACTTAAATAAATACTTGTTGCCAGGCATGGTGGTGGCCCACACCTTTAATCCGAGCACCCAGGAGGCTGAGGCTGGAGGATCTATGTGAGTTCAAGACCAAGCTGGTCTACATAGAGAGCTTCAGGCCAGCCAGGGCGACATAGTGAACTGTTGTCTCAGAAAAGCTAAACATTCACCCAATTCATTGCTATGGGCCACCAGAATAAAGTGGGATTCCCAGGTATGGGAGACCTCCTCCGGTACCATTCAGTAGGGAAGTTTTATAAAGAGGACCCAACTGAGAACATGCTCAGCTCCCAACCCCTCCACCCTGCCCGCCTATGCTTCAGCATCTTTCTACCTTGTTCCTCTCCTCCCCAGAGCCTATGGAAGCAAGCGTAGAAGACAAAGCCCTTGGGCTTCTGGTACAGTCATTAAAGGTGAAGGCTGGACCTACTTGGTAGTGGCCTAAGCCAGCTGCCAGGCCAAGCGCTGTAGCTCCTGTGTTGTCCAGGGCATCCACCTTTGCCCCCAGTGCCAGGAGAAGCCGCAAGGCTGATGCACTTCCAGCTACCGCTGACACCAGCAGGGTGCTGTCCAGGTCTAAGCTGCCTCTAACAGTCAGCAGCTCTAGTACTGGCAGTTGCCTGCACGCAGCTGCCCAGTGTGTGGCAGTCCAGCCTCTTCTATCTTTCACAGCAGGGCCCAAACCTGGTGCGGCCATAAGGCATGTAGCCAGTAGTGTACGGCCCAGCGCAGCTGCCCAGTGCAGGGGCGTGAGGCCCATTTGAGAGCATGCCACTGCCGAGGCCCCACGCCGCAGCAATAGTTCTGCCACTTTTGAGTGCCCATGCCAGGCAGTCACGTGCAGTGGTGTGTGCCCTTTGTTGTCAACTGCACCCACCAGGGACCCTCGCTGTAACAGTAGGCGTACAAGAGGCACGTGGCCTCGCATCACAGCCAGATGGAGTGGAGTCCGACCTGTGTGATCCCTGTGGGGTACGAAAGAAGTCAGGAAGCAGCTTAGACGTTTACTCCCAACCAGAGAAAGAGTCTGGAGCTAGTCATGAGGCTTACCTCTCCTCCACACTGGCACCTTGCCTCAGCAGCTGCATCACCAAGCTGGGAGCACCCCACCACACTGCCTGGAACAGGGTACTCCAGACCTGGGAGCTAAGAGGTTCCTCTGTCTTGTCTGCTGGAGCCTCCTCCCAGACCAGCTCCATCCACTGCAGTTCTTCCTCAGACCTGCTGGAATCCATCTGGAGAGAGAGCATCTACCCTGAAGCCTCTGACTGGTTCACCCTACCTGTCCCAGGTCACTATATCACCAACTTCCAGGGAGACTCAGATTCTAATTCTAGGCTACCTTCAATCTGGTAACCCGTCTCAGAATAATTTTTCTTGTAGCTTGAGAGGTGGGTGCTACTCCTGGGAGGTTAGATTGAAAGTAGAGAGTGGGCAAATCGCTGATGCTTCCTTCTGGGTCATGATGAGGCCACCAGACACTGTTTATCTAGTAATTTGAAGGGAGTCTCTGCCTGCCAGGGAGCAGCCCCTGCCTGAGCACCCTTGCCCCCAGCAGGCTACTGAAGCTCTTGGCCACACTCCCAGGAACAAAGGCCAGAACATGTTGGGAAGGACAAGCAGGAACATGCCCTGTATGACAGCACATCCTTCTTACCTTCCTCCAAGTAACACAAACTTCAAACTTTGATGTGTTCTGACTTGCCCGCAGGCACCTTGAGACCCACCTGCCTCCATCTCAACCTGGGAATGGAATAAATAAGGTTCTATCCTTTTTTTTGTTTTGTTTTGTTTTGTTTTGTTTTGTTTTTCAAGACAGGGTTTCTCTGTAGCTTTGGAACCTGTCCTGGAACTCACTCTGTAGACCAGGTTGGCCTTGAACTCACAGAGATCGCCTGCCTCTGCCTCCCAAGTGCTGGGATTAAAGTCGTGTACCACCACCACTGCCCAGCTCCTATCCTTTCTAATAACATTCTGTGAAAGAGAAAAAGGTTCACCATGGACATCTGAACAATGGTGTTGGAAACTCCTGGAGAACAGGTTAAGACAGGCTAGCGCAGGCCATGATAGGGGAAGAGATGTCTGGGTGGGAAGGGATGGAAGCAAGCAAGGATATTTCTGGAACAGGAGATGCTAAATACTTACATCTAGAGGTAGAAAGGGAGCCCTGCAGGAACAATTTGTGGATACTTGACTCTGAGCCTGGGACAGAGAGGGTAGGGGCACAGTATGTATCGTACACAGCCTTAGCTAGCCTAGAACTCACTATGTAAACCAAACTGACATTGAATTCATAAAGATCCACTTCCCTCTGCCTCTCGAGTGCTGGGATTAAAGGTGTGCACCACTATGTCCAATTTTGACTCCTGTTTCTGGCCTCTGAGGACACCTGCACTCGTGTGAACATACCCACATATAGACACATACACATAATAATAAAAAAAAATCAGTGGCTCAAGAGATGACTCAGCAGTTAAGAACTCTTGTTGCTCTTATGTAGGACTAGAATTAAATTCCCAGAACCTACATGGTGGTTCACAACCCATTTGTAACTCCAGGTGATCTGACACCCTCTTCTGTGAACATCAGGAATGCACATGGTACGTACGTATACATCCATGGAGCCAAAACAATCACACATATAAAATAAATAAGTCATTCACACATTTAAAATGAAATGTCAGGCATAATGATGAATACTTTTTGGTTGATGTTACTGTTATTGTTTTCAATACAGGGTTTCTTTGTGTATTCCTGGCTGTTCTAGAACTTGCTTTGTAGACCAAATTGGCCTTTAACTCAGAGACCCACCTGCCTCTGCCTCCTGACTGTTGGGATTAAAGGTGTGGGCCACTATGCCCTCTACTTTTAATCTCAGCACTCAGGAGGCAGAGGCAGGTTGATCTCTGTGAGTTCAAGGCCAGCCTGGTCTACAGATTGAGTTCCTGGACAGGCAAGGCTATTACACAGAGAAACCCTGTCTCAAAAAACAAAAACTTTGTATGTATTTATATTAGTTTATGGGTGTGGACATTTTGCCAGAATATATGTATGTGCACTACATATATGCCTGGTGCCTATGAGTCCAGAAGAGGATACCAGATCCTCTGGAACTGTGGTTTACAGAAGTTTGTGAGCCAACATGTAGACACTGGGAATGGAACCTGGGTCCTCTGCAAGAGCAAGAAGTACATGTAACCACTGAGCCAACTCTCTAGGCCCTGCAACACTTTCTTAAAAAATATTTTATGTTTATTATTTTAGTTATGGGCTGCGAGAGAGAGAGAGAGAGAGAGAGAGAGAGAGAGAGAGAGAGAGAGAGAGAGTATCTGTGCGCGCGAGGGGGGGGGGCGCGCGTGTGTATATGTGAATTTGTGGGCAGGTGCCTGTGAACTCAGAAGCATCAGATCCTTGTAGAGCTGGAGTTATACATGGTTGTGAGCTGCTGGGAACCAAACATAGGTCTTTCTACAAGGACAATATGTGCTGTGAACTTCTGAGCTATCAGCACCTCACAATAACTATCACATTGGCTATGCCTGGCACGCCAGTGAAAACAAGTTGCCTTTCATGGAGCATGTCACATGCCACCTGTAAACTGTCTAGGATGGGAAGATATTAATAAGGGAAGTCGGAAGTGACAAAGTCCACTGGCAGAAATGGCATAGAAGGGAAAAATATTAGCTCATAATCTACGTAAGTGTCAGTAGCTTATGTAAATAGGGTTTGGGTTTGTTTTGGTTTGGTTTTGGAAACAGGGTTTCGCTGTGTAACAGCACTGGCTATCCTGAAACTCACTCTGTAGACAATGTTGGCCTTAAACTCACAGAGATCTGCCTTCCTCTGCCTCCGAGTGCTGGGATTAAAGGTGTTCACCACCACAGCCTGGCTGTGAATAGGGTTTTTTGTTTGGTTGGGTTTTTTTTGTTTTGTTTGTTTGGTTTTTCAAGACAAGGTTTCTCTGTGTAGCTTTGAAGCCTATCCCGGCACTTGCTCTGTAGACCACACTGGCCTCGAACTCACAGAGATCTACCTGCCTCTGCCTCCCGAGTGCTGGGATTAAAGGTGTGAGTTGTCAACACCTGGCAAGAATAGGGTTTAAATGCTGTACATAGTGTACTTCCAGTGTGACAGCATTTTAGTAACATTGGGGGTAAACGGCTGGAGTTTTCAGTGGATTATACACTCCCATCATCTGAAAAGCCTGTTGTATACTTGTATATGATAGATTGGATTCAGTACAGAGTAATTACAGCTGCCGTTTATTAGGTATCTACTATCTGCCAGGTACTACAGTAAGCACCAATTGCAGAACCCTGTGTCATCCTCTGAAGCACTCTACAACATGAAGTCACCTGGTGTCTTCATCTTATACCAACACCAAAGAGGGGCCTAGTTGTTAGATAAGCAGGGGCTAGGGCTGGGAAATGAGTTGATGGTTTGCCCCTAGATGGCAGCTATTGATAGGGCATCTGTCATAGCCAAGATCTGTGAAATGAAGCCATTGTTTGGGAGAACTGGAAGCTGGGAAAGGGTGGGCTGGGAGGAAGGAGGGCCCTAGTGCTTAGATACGGGTAGCCGTGTAAGACCTAACCAGAGAACACAGGAGCTGCTTGCATTTGCCTGGCAAGGAGGCACAACAAGGTAGTGGGGGAAACTGCGGCAGGGGTGTATCCTTGGAGACTGATACTTAGTGCTAGACTAAACTGGACAACAGTCCACTGTCTGGTGGCTAGGATCTAGATGTGAACTGAACCTGGGGAGGGTAAAGGATCTCTATTCTGGGGGGGGGGGGGGGGTGTGTGTGTGTGTGACTAGTCCTGCTGCCTGCCACTGTGATCTTAGGGAAAGCATCCTTCAAGGTCCTCTGCTAGAACATGAGTGACCAGCAGGAAAGGGAGACAGAAGAGGATGAAGGAAGCACTTCAGACACAGCACCCATGATACCCCGAAGAGGGTCTACTGACTACCATGTCTCAGTCCTGGTATGTCCAAGGTGGCCTATGCTGGTCACCCAAGGCCTCAGGACCCTGTTGTTGCCTGGCCGGACCCTGGTTGGGTTCCTGTTCCATCTGCTGCTACCAGGGACAGTCTTCCTGCTGGTGTTGCTGCCAGCTGCTGCCATTGTCTACCTGGGATTCCTGTGCCATTCAAGGGTGAGCAGCATTGGTTAGTCGCTGGGAAGTGGGAGTCCCCTGGAGGTTCAAGTCCCCGAGACTGAAGGTGAACCTGCCCCCTTCTGGCCCTGCCCCTTTGTATGCAGAGACATACGTGTCCTCTTCTGTAACCTCCTTTTCTGCCAATACCCTACCAGCTGCAGACAAAGAAAAGCTTTTGTCACTCAGGGAACAGCTGTCTTTCCTCCCCCAGGCCTCTTAGCTTTGTACCAGGAGGCACCAGGGCCTGGTCAGTGAGGTTGAAGTGATATAGGAAACAAACTGAAATTCCACCTGCACTTGGTGCCTCTTCACTCCTCATACCCACACACATACCCAAACCCTCTTGACCTGGGCTGGGCTTCCCCACCTGAGGAGGGGAGCTATGGCTTGAGCTGTTCATAGAAGGTCCTTATATTCCTTTCTGTGGCTTCTGGTACGGGAGAGAGATGGTGCTGGCTGGTGACAGTACAGCTGGAGCTCAACGTCAGCTGTCAACACAGGTAAGGTCCATGGGAAAGAGCACAGATGGGGCCTGGAAAACCGGCTTGGGAGAGCCAGGGAAGTTCTCCAAGCCTTTCCTTTAGGAATCCCTATCTGGGCCATTTATAGTCTGGGTTCCAGGTCTCCCAAACAAGCTTCAATACTGCTTGGCTCAGAGTAGTCGCAACTCAGGCCAACTTTCTTGGCTGTGTTCTTGCAACTCCTGTCAAAGGCGGCCTCATTTCGCCCTCTGGGACCCACCTCAAGGCCTTCCAGCCCTGCCCTTCTCTCTGGACTCTGCCCCAATCTCTAGGCCCCACTTGGTTCTCCACCGGCCCAGGTCCTTCCTCAGTCTGCAGCTCTCTGGAGCGTCCCCGTCCGACCACACGCCTCCACTGTCCACAGGTTCATCCAGCCCCGGGTCCACGATGCCGAGCGCTGCTCTCAGACCGCGGCTCTGCAACGCTTATTGTATTCGGATTCCTCTCTCTGCCGCCGCTTCTGGTGCTTGCCTCGGCCGCCCGCTCCCTCCTGGTTCGGCGACTACGCCCTATGCTGCAAAGCCCCGCGGGGACCCCCGAGCCGCCCTGCCCGCCGAGATGCAGCGAGGAGGGACTGGCGGGCGACCGCCCTGACGAAGAGAAACAACTTTGTGCCTGGGTCTGATGCCTCAGAGGCATCTCCGTGTCAAGAGGCTCCCCTTGGCCCCCATAAAGTGGACGAATGAAGCGGCTGCCTCTGGGCTCTGAGCGCAGTGCTCGAAGTCGCCAGGAGATGGCAGCCGGGTTCCTTAGACCGGGCTGGCGCTCAGAGGAGGGAGGTGGTCCTCCGAGAAGATGCCCTGCGCTTTGCTCCCTCACAAAGCCAATGCCCTCCACCCGCACCTGTGGTCAGCAGCCAGCTTTGCGGGTATCTGGGTACCTATGTCCCCCCAAACCACGCTAGTTCTAGAAGCGCCAGTGTGACCAGCAGCAATCAGATTTCATAACTCGTCTTGAGACTCAGGAGTCAGCTTGAGTTCCAAGGTCAACCTATGACCCAGGACAAGGCTCGGTTGGGTCTATGGTCAAACTATTACCAGGTCAGGTTTCAGCTTTTGTCCACACTTAGTGTGAGAGTAGGATCTAGGATTAGTGGCTCAGTATTAAGTCCAGGGTCAGCGCTCTGCTTGTTTTTTAAAAAATAGTTTTTTATGTTCGTTGGTATTTTGAGAGCAAGTATATCTGTGTAAGGGTGTCACAAACCCTGGAACTGAAGTTACAAACAGGTGTGAGCTGTAATTGAACACAAGTCCTCTGGAAGAAGAGACAGTTGCTCTTAGCCACTGAGCCATCTCTCCAGCCCCGAGTATCCAGTTTGTATTCCGGGTCAGGTATCAATGTGTTTCCAGAACTGGAGCTCAGCCTCTACCTGGCTGCAATTCAAGGCATACATACACCACCACATCTGGCTAATAACTTGTTTTAAATTTTGTTTTGTTTTTCTAGACAGGGTTTCTTTCTGTACTCCTGGCTGTCCTGGAGCTAGATCTGTAAACCAGGCTGACCTCAAACTCACAGAGATCCACCTGCCTCCCAAGTGCTGGTATTAAAGACGTGTGCCACCACTGCTCAGTTATTATTTTTTTAACTTTTTATTTTTTTGTGGATTTCACATCATGCACCTAATCCCACTCATTTCCCCATCCCTTTGTGTCCACCCTCTGCCCTTGCAACCTCCCTGTCCCCCATAAAATAAAATTTAAAAGAAAAAAATAACTCATCATGAAAGCTGTAGTGTGTCACAGTGAGTCACACCCTTTAGTCCATATGTCTTTGTTTGGAAGTATTCGCTGCAATGAGTCATTGGTCTAGTTTCAGGCCTCTGGCTTCTGCTACATTATTAATATTGGGTCCTCATTGGGACTCCTCTTAGATACCCTGTTGTTGCCTTATGTCATGGAGCTTTGGATCTGCAGAACTAACTCCTTCACATGCTCTAGCAATTCATAGAAGGGGTGGATGTTGGGGTGGGCTGACTTAAAGCCCTGGCTCTGGGCCTGGGTGGTAGCTGAGTTGGTCAGCCTGTCAGCTCTCCCAGGTACTCACCACCAGGTTACCCTCTCCAGCATTGTCCCAGCTAGCTCTCCTGATGCTGGAGGCAGCAAGGGGGAGGGCCAGTTCTCTTGCTTTCATGCCCTCAGGGCCGGCCTATCCACACCCACACCACAAGAGCCAGCTCTACTGTGCTGCCCAGACCAGTTGCAGGGCCTCCTGAGCGTTGCAGCTGGTGAGAGGCAGGGCCAGCTCTCCCACTTTCATGCTGTAGGTGGTGAGGGGTCGAGCAGGGGTTGCAGAGGGGAAAGACATCTTTCCCTCACCATGCTATCACATGTCAAATGAGGTAGCTGTGGTGCAGCTCTCCCACTCTCACACCCTCGGGGCTGGCTCGCTTGCATCTCACTTGCCCTGGTGCTGCTGTCAGCGTGGGGTAAGTGCTGCCAGCGTGGGGTAAGGCCAACTCTGTGCAGCTTTTGGATATTAACATGGTCCCAGGCAGCAGTCCAGACTGGGGACAATCACATGGCCTTTGGTGGTGACATGGGCCAAGGACATCAACACAGACCCCTGCTGCTGCATGGCCATGGACCCAGACATGGCCCTCAGCTACAGCATGAGGCCCAGGATGTCACCGTGGTCTCAGGTGGCTTCAATGGCTACTCACATCAGGCTGTTTTTCTCCACCTTTGTATCTTTAGATCTACCTCTCATCATAGTGCTCAAACTGTTCTTCTCTTTCTTTCCCATCTTTCTGCCCCATATTTGCACATCTTAGTGGCTTGTGCTGTGGGTGGGCCATGTGTTGGGTGGGGTCTCTAGGTGTCTTCTTTCTGCCACTTACTGCTGGCAGACAGGACCTCTGCGTGTCATCAAGTGTTTGTCCAACCCAAAGCTTCCAAAGGAAATAAATTTCTGGCCAGTTAGACACAGCACAGTAAAACTGTAGTTCAACATAGAGTTGTCCAGTCTCATGGTTGAAACACCACCATAATCAACTAGAGAGATTAGCAGATAGGCCACTGATGAGGCATAAATACAGAAGGACCAGTCCAGTCAGCTGTGGGTCTCCTCTCTACATGTATTGCTCCCCTTCCTGGGCTACAATGCAGCTCTGGGAGTCACAGCAACTGGTACAGTGGTCAGTGTAATTAACCTTTCCCAAGGAGCAAGAACAGCAACCAGGTTTGCATCTCCAGTTTTGCCTCACTTCATAGGGCCAGCTCTGACACTTTCATGCTGTAGGTGGTGAGGGGTCTTCCATTTCTCCACCACATATTTGCTTTGTTCTCTCCTATCACTCTAGCTCCTACTTATTCACTTCCCATAGCTCCCAGATGGACTCAGGACCGCAGTGTTATCTTTATGCTTCCCAGAGTGTTGGGTGGCATGGCTGGCTTCAGCCCACAGATTTATCTTAACAATTTTATGTGTAGACCAGGCTGGCCTTGAACTCAGGAATCTATCTGCCTCCCAAGTGCTGGGATTAAAGGTATGTGCCACTACACCAGGCTAATCCTTGAGCATTTTAGACAGGAATTCTGCCACTTCTACCACTGAGTGAGTCCCCAAGTCTCCCTCTCCAAAGCCCTGGTAATTTATCATGCCAACCTGTATCTGTGATGATTGTAAGGCGCTGCCCTGGTTAGTTTTTTGTCAATTTAATACTAGACAGAGTCTTTTGAGAAGAGCAAATCTCAGTTGGCCTATAGGCAAGACTGTGGGACATTTTCTTGCTAAATAATTGATACAAGAGGGTCAAGATCTCCTTGAATGGTGCCACTGTAGGCTTGTGGTTCTGAGTCGTATAAGAAAGCAATCTGAGCAAGCCATGAGGAACAATCCAGTAAGCAGTATCCTTCTATGGCCTCTGCTTCAGTTCTTGCCTCCTGGTTCCTGCCCTGATTTCATTCATTGACAGAGTGTGACCTGAAAATTATAAGATGAAATAAACCCTTTCTTCCCCAAGTTGCTTTTGGCCATGATGTTTTATCACAGCAATAGAAACCTAAGACAGGCCGGGTAGTAGTGGTACACGCCTTTGATCCCAGCACTTGAGAGGTAGAGGCAGGTGGATCTCTGTGAATTCAAGGCCAGCCTGGTATACAAAACTACACAGAGAAACCCTGTCTTGAAAAACCAAAAGAAAAAATAAATAAATAAAAGAAACCTAAGACAGGCACTAACTTTAGGATAGTTTCTGCCAGAGAGACAAAGAAAGCAGCCTAGGTCCCTTCCCCCCCCCCCCCCCGCCAGGAGGATTTCTCTGTGTAGCTTTGGAGCCTATCCTGGCACTCGCTCTAGAGATCAGGCTGGCCTCGAACTCACAGAGATCTGCCTGCCTTTGCCTCCCGAGTGCTGGGATTAAAGGTGTGTGCCACCAACGCCCGGCGCCTAGGTCCCTTTTTAGAGTACTAGTTTCATGGCCTTTGATATACTCACCCTCCCCTGCCCCCAGACCTCAGCATGTCTCTCTGTCCCTGTATTCAGAAAACTCACTTTTCTATCTGTCTCTTTCAATATCATGGTTGCTTCTTACTATTTGTTTTATTAATTTATTTTTCTTTTTAAGATTTATTTATTTAATATGTATACAGAGTTATGCCTGCATGTATGTTTGCAGGCCAGAAGAGGGCACCAGATCTCATTACAGATGGTTGTGAGCTACCATGTGGTTGCTGGGAATTGAACTCAGGACCCTGGGAAGAACAGGGTCATCTCTCCAGCCCCCTAATTTATTTTTCAAGACAAGGTTTCTAGACCAGCCTGGCCTTGAACTCAGAGATCTGCCTGCCTCTGCCTTCTGAGTGCTAGGACTAAAGGCATGCGCCACCACTGCCCAGCTTATTACGTGTGTGTGTGTGTGTGTGTGTGTGTGTGTGTGTGTGTGTGTGTGTGTGTGTAAGTCAGAGGATAACTCTTAGGAATTGGGGGTCCCAAGGAAGAAACTCAGGTTGTCAAAGTTGGTAGCAAGTACTTTAACCCCTTAGCCATCTCCCTGGTCTGTTGATTTGGGTTTTTGTAATATTTAATTTGGGGGCGGGGGAGAGTACTTGTAAGCCCAGCAATATATTAAAAGTATGCTCATTATAATTTACCAGGCTGGTCTAGAACTCATGATCCTCCTGCCTTAGCTTCCCATGTACTGGGATTACAGGAATATGCCACCAAGCCAAGATCTAAATATCTTTGAAAGGATCCAGCACACTATTTTCCCAGTGTGGCTCAGACTGTAACCAGCAGGGTCAGAGCTCAGCCTATGATCAGGATCAAGCTAATTCTGTGGACTAAAGTGCAGCCCAGTCTGTGGCTGGCTCAGGTCTATTGTTTTTTCGGGTTTTCCAACCTTCATCTGTATCCAGCTTTGATTCCTTTCCTGATCAGACAGAGTGATGGGGTCAGCTGGCCACCAAGCTGCCCAGGAGTGCTTCCTCCGGAATGAGGCCGCCTTCCTTCTCCTTCTGCCAGGAGCTAGTCTGGCCACCCCCAGAGGTTGAAGATGAAGAATCTCTTGGGAAGCCCTTGGCTGAGGGTTGGATCTGCCTGGCCCCAAAGTCATCAAAACAACAGCTGGGCCTGGTGGGGGGTGGGGAGGTGACGGGAAAGAGCAACTCCTAAGCCGAAGTGGCTGCTGGCTGGGTGAGGAACTCTTGTCATAACAGCTGTCTGAGACATTCCATTTCTGAAAGGTGTTTCCCAGCTTCCCAAGCCCATCCTGAAGCCTTGGGTGTCTTCCAGGTGGCCCTGGGAAAGTCCAAGGGAGGGTAGTGGGATGAGCTTCTTTAGTCCAATCTTTCAGATTTTATTTTTCTATTTTTCTGGGCATGTTTCCAAAAGAACTCTGTGTGCAGGGCATGATGGTTTATGCCTGCAATCTCAGCACCAGGGAGACTGAGGCAGAAGAATTGCTGTGAGTTTGAGGCCACACTGGGCTACAAAATAAGACTTTGTCAAAAACAAACAAACAAACAAACAAACCAAAAAACAAAAAAGCAAAACAAAACAAAACAAAACAAAAAAAAAAAACCTTGTGCTGTGAATGGAGCTGGGTATAGCAGGGTATTGCTTGGTGTTAATGTGAGGCAGAGAGATGATATAGGTTCCATTCACAGCATCACCTAAAAATAAATAAATAAATAAATAAATAAATAAAGGAATAAAGGAATACTATGGAGGCTGGAGGAGGTCTGCAGAAGGGGTCTAGGGTCTGTATTTAGCTGTGAAGAACAGAGTTGTACCAGCTGGTAGAGAAGTAGAGCCTGGGTACTGAGGAGACTAGCTAGCTTACCAAGCAACCAGGCATGGTCTGGGGGTTACTGCTCTTTTGTGGCCCTCTCTTCAGAGGTCTTAAGGGCCCCTTCCATTTCCCCCACCACATGGACAGGTCCTGGAAAGGGGGTTTTGGGCTGAAGGGAAGAGTGGGGCTGGTTCTTCAGTCACAATGCTCCCTCCCCATCCCTGAGGTAATCACTGGCCTTTGCCTAGCCTACTGTCTCCTGCCTTGGCAATACTCTGAGCTCCACAGTGTCTGTCTGCCAACTCTTGCCTAGCATGAGCTCAAGACAGAAATGTCATTTAGGAACTGGGATCCTCATGTCTAGACTCCAGCCTCAAATTCCAGGGTAGCCTCACTCTTCTAAGGGCCTCCATCTCCCATGTCCCCTCCACTTCCTCAGGGCTTTAGAGTTAAGCTTCAAGGTGGGCTAGCCAACATCTTCACTTAGGGGGTGCTCCTTTCCCAGTAACCAGGGGCCTGCCTTGTAAAAGGGAGTCTGGCTGGTATGTGCACACATGTATGACTCTGTCCTGCCTATACTCCTCTTATGCTTTGGGTGGGGGCATCACCACAGTTGAAAAGACTGGGCTCAGAGAGATTTCTGTCTTACTTAAACAATGTATTCATTCACAAAGTATTTGCAGACACACCCTCAGATAGTACCTGCCAGTAGGGGCCCTGGGTTTAGACAGCTTTGTCTGTCCAGCGGTCTGGGCTTAAGCTCTAGCCTTGTTCCCCTCCCAAGCATGTGGGCTGGGCTTTGGTAGAGGCATGAATCTCTGCCTCTTTGGTAGAGCTGGGGGTGAGAGGGTTAGGAGGTGCTGAGTAGGAACAGGCAGAACTGGTGCTGGCCCTGAGAGATGAAGCCATTCCTCCTTCTTCTCTTAGGTCCCCACTGCTGGAAGACCCCCTTTCAAGAATACTGGATCCTTCTTGGGATGGGTCAGGAAACTTGGGCCACCTCTTACAGAAGCATCCCAGCCAGGACCCAAAGCTGGGGGTCCCATGTCAGGGTTGGAGCATTCCTGCTCAGCTAGTGGCACATTTGAGGCTTGCAGTCTATCTCTGATGGCTGTTTCTCTAGGAGCATGGAGTCAGCTGTCCTTGCCTCACCTCCTCACCTTCCAAGCTTCTCCTCGTATTCAGAATCCCATCACCCTCCCTATGGTCTGAAGGCTACATAACCTGGCTTGCTTCCTGTGTCCTAGCCCAAGCATCTTGCCACATACATGCACTCCTACCCACAGCCCTCCAGGTCCTGGCACTTGCTGTTGCCTCTGCTTGTAAGGGTCTTCCTTCCCCTAGCTCCTACCACAGGGTTCCCACTGATTCCCTGGCCTCACATATTATACATTTCTCAGGGAAAATAAGTAGCCCTGTGTATTAGTTACTTTTATATAGCTTGTGGCCACTATAGGAGCAACTTAAGATTTGCTTTAGCTCAAGGTCTCAAAATGCTGCGGTCTGGCTGGGCGGTGGTGGCACACACCTTTAATCCCAGGACTCGGGAGGCAAAGGCAGGCAGATCTTTGTGAGTTCGAGGCCAGCCTGGTCTCCAGAACGACTGCCAGGATAGGCTCCAAAGCTATACAGAGAAACCCTGTCTCAATAAACCAAAAAAAAAAAAAAAATAGCTGCGGTCTGTCATGGTGGGGACGCTTGGTAGGAAGGTCCTTCATATAGCAGCAGACCAAGTAGCATCAAGCAGCAACACAAGCCAGTAACTGGTCTTTAACCCTCAAAAACCTGCCCTTTACCGTTAGGCACGTCCTCCTACGGGCTGTTGGACTCCTAAAGTTTCATGGGCTCCCAAAAAATACTAACTAGGTGATGAGTGTTGAAAGCATAGGTCTGGGGATCATTTCAGATTCAGATCATAACACCCTGCGTCTCTGTTGCCTGGAGCATTCCTGCTCAGTTCTCATCTGGCAGTATTGGGAAGACAAGGCTTGGCCCAAGCCTTGTGTCCTCAGTGCAGAGATTGGGGTGATGGGGGGGGCTCTGGAACCTGCCCCCACAAAGCTGGTCTAGAAGAAAGTGTAATGGATATCAGGAAGGAGTTGGGAGCCCTGATGCTCTTGGTTGCTCCTTGACTGCTGTGAGACAGGGTCTTAGGGTCCAGGCTCAACTCATTCCAGTGCCCCAGGCTTCCAACAGCTGCTCCCACCATTTCCTGTTTCTGTGTTATAGTGTGTGCTTGGGTTTTCACATTAGATACAAATGACATGACAAGTGGGACACTGGTGGCACACACCTTTAACCTCAGCACTCAGGAGGCAGAGGCAGGTGGATCTCTGAATTTGAGGCCAGCCTGGTCTACAGAGCGGATTCTAGAACAGCCAGGGCTACACAAAGAAACTCTGTCTCAAAAAAATAAAAAAAAAAAAAGAAGGAAAGGAAGGAAGGAAGGAAGGACGGAAGAAAGAAAGAAACGAAACAAAGAAAGAAAGAAAGAAAGAAAGAAAGAAAGAAAGAAAGAAAGATGGCATTTCAGAGTATTCAGCCTGGTGGAAGTGGGAGAAGTTCCCCCTTGGCACTCATCCTAGTTAGCTTTAACTTGATACAGCCCGGTTCATCTGGAAAGGAAGTCTCAATTGAGGGATCCTTGGATCAGACTGGTCTGTGGGCATGTCTGTGGGGGATTGTTGTAGGAGGACCCACTATGGCTAAACCATTACCTGAGCAAGTGGTCCTAGGCTGGCTGGCTGTATAAGAAAGCTAGTTAAGCATGAATCAGTGAGCAAGCGAACAGTGTTCCTCCATGAAAAAAACAAAGCAACAATATGACAAACAGCAGCTCATAGTTCGGATGGAGAGGCAGGGGCAGGGCAGGCAGTTCTGTCATTACATTGGGTCAAGGGTCAGGTCAGAGGCCCTAGGAGCTGCCCTTTTCCCGGGGTTGAACAAGACCACAGCCATCTGTGGACAAAAGGCCCTTCTTCTCTGCAGAAGCCTGACTGTGGGAGGAAAGAAACATTCCCTAGGGTCCTTGGTTGAAAGCAGGGACACTCTAAGAACAGTGTCTCTGAGTTTCAGGAAACCCCTCCACCTGCCTGCAGACACAGACAGGGAAGGCCAGCTGTTCCAGGAAGTAAGGCACAGGGACTCCCTGTTCTGAGCCAAAGCTATTGTGGCAGAACAGACTTAGCATCAAAGGTTGTCCTTCCTTTTGGGTTCCTAGGTTGACAGGAACAGGCAGGGGCAGTCAGCCCAGAGTTTGACGACTGAGGGGTCAAGGTCACCCTGGCCTGGCCCATCTTTGCCTATGACCACATTTCTGCCCTTTCCCCTTCCCTGAGCCTTTCTCGATTTAGAGAAAGGGCTTCTGGACTATTCTGTTTTTTCTTCCTTTCGTGTCTGCTCTGAACCTGACCATTGCACCCCTGGCTGACCCCATACCCTGTAGGATGTCTGTCTTCTGGAGGTGGGGAGTACTGCAAGACAAAAGCTAAGATTTTTCTGCTGGCTGCTCAGGGGGTAGGGATGATGGGAAGGGTGTCCCAAGGAATTTGGCAGCAGGAGCAATTAGGCCTGAGCTCAAGTCAGGCAGGTAGCCCAGCTTGGAAGGACTGTGTTGAGACTGGGCCTCCTGTGCCCTCTCCATCTGATGGTGAGGCCAGAGGAAGGAGGGCAGCTGCTTCCTCAAGGGCCTGAGTCACAGCCAAGAAGATCTCACTTTTTCCAGAAGGAATGGAAACAGGGCAGGCTGAGGTGTGACTATAGGCCTGAGGGCTATGAATCTCTGCTTCCTTCAAGACCCAGCTCCCTGGCAGAACAAGCCTCAGATAAAATGGTTCTGTTGGGGACCCTCACCACCCCCTCACACCCCAACCATGTCCTCTGCTTGTTCACAGTGCCATCTCCACAGCAACCTCACGCATTGGGAGCTGGAGGTTAGTTGGTGCCTCCCTGAGAGGCACACTCTTTGAGGTACTCACACACACTGCTCCTGTCTCAAGACTCAGGCAGAAGCATCAAGAACTTTCTGGTCCATTCAAAGGGCTGAGGTCTGTGGAGTGAAGCCAACACCCACTGCCAAGATTCCCGGCAAGGGAGTGGGGGACGGCAGCAGGACATAGCTCTTACTTGTTCCTGCAGCAGGCGTCTCAGGCTCAACCGTATTGCTTCCTTTTTTAGGCAAAGCCAAACTCAAGCACCGTCCTCAAGGCCCCACAATGTCTCACCTGCCAGAAACGGAGGAAGGAAAACCATTGAGTCCCATCCGTCCTCCCTGCTGGGCATCCTCTTGTCGAAAGGGAGGGGACATCCTGCCAGACAACATCTCCCCCAACCCGTGTGTGCCTCCACCCCGAACACTATAGTCACTACACAGGAAAGCATCTTAGGAGCGCACCAGTCGGGCAGCCCTCTTGAAGGACTCAGTGTAGTCATGTGGACGACACTTTGGTCTGGATTTGGCACTGACTGCAGGACCCAGATTCTGGATCATCCATCAGTGGGTCTCTGGTCCCGCTGGGGTCTGACCTGGGCATAGCCCTGGGGCCCCATTTGGGTTGTGTATAGGAAAGCAACAGGCCATCATGGACACACTGAATAGCTTCTGACTGCCAGGCTTCCCCTTATGTCTTTTCCTCCAAGAATTCGGGTGAGAGTGCTGGCAAGGCGGGCCTTTTCATTCTGTAAGAAGCTTCCTATTCGCAAGACAAGTGTCCTTACAGGTCAGTCTTCGGAGAAAACCTGCCGCTCCTCCAGCCTGTAGTCAAGCCGGGGTCCTTGTTGAGGGGAGATTGCTTCTTTGTATAGCCCCACTTCTCAGGCTCTTTTGGCCCTGACTTCAGGCCTTTTGTAGATGAGGAAGTATGAGGAGCTCTAAAGGGAGAGAAGAGAGGTGAAGAATATGGACGACACATTATCACAGCCTGCTTTTAAAAAGAGAGATGGGAATGTCAGCGCATGCCCACATGGATGTGCTTTTGTGGCTGTTGCTTGTCACCGCAAGTCTGGGACCGCTGAGGCACGCTTCGCTGCGCAGATTGGCCTTTGAGCGCCACACAGAGTGCACGCGCCTCCCAAGCAGGGGCGTGGCCACGAAGTGGGTGTGGCTTCTCAGAGGTGGGTGGGCCTGCTTCCCCTTAGGAAGGCAAGTTAGCTGCCAGCTGCGGTCAAGAGCCCGCCACTCTATGCGCGATGCTGTTCTGGACTGCGTTCAGCCTGGCTTTGAGTTTGCGGCTGGCACTGGCGCGGAGCGGCGTAGAGCACAGTAAGTGTGGTGGAACCCGGATTCCAATTCCTGACAGCCCATCGACTGCTGCCCACGCGGGTCATGACTGTCCAGGTGCAGCGGCGGGACGAGTGGGCGGGAAGGCGGGGGAAGCGGGTGGGGCGCACCGCAGCACCTTAGCCACCTGCGGTGGGCGCCCCCAGGCACTCAGTGACTTAACTGAGTCAACGCTGCACATCCAGCGCGGAGGCCAAGGTCTGCCCCTCCCCGCTCCGCCCCGCCCCGCCCCTCAGGCCTGGATAGTGGAGAAAGATGTTTGAGAGGCCTCACTGCCTCAGTTTCCTTACCTTTGAAAGGTCCCTCAGTAAAAAGGAGGTAAGAGTATTGGGATGGCCCCCACAATGAAGGGGAAGTCCAAAGCCAGGACTAGAATTCAGGTACCCTGAGAACCCCTGCCTATTTGAGATTTGGTGATGAAAGGTCTCATCAGTACTGATCAGTATCCTCAGGGCTGGGAGAAAAGGGGACAAAAGGAGAGGCCCAAATGGTTGGGCCCCCAGGCTGTTTTGGGTGGTTATATCCTGCTTTCTTGGTACAAATGAAGCTGAGAATGGGGGCCAGAGGAGGGGAGGGGTGATGTCATCTTGCCATTCCTGCTTGACCATATGATGAGTGGGAAGGGCTATACAGTGTTTTGTCTTCCCCATCCCTTCACTTTTGCTCCCCCATCCTCCCCTGTTGTCTCCGTTGCTGTGCATGCTCAGAGCCCATTGCTTCTCCTGGAAACTGAGCTACCTAGCTTAACTACATCCTGGAGGTGGCCCTTCTGAAAATCAAGTCTAAGAAGAGTAGCGCATGACCTAGGCCTGAACCCTAGGCTCCACCTGCATGCAGTGTCGATTGAGAAAAGTGTCAGCACTCATATAAGGAACAAGAGGGCAGCCCATGGTGCCCTAGGTGCATGGGCATTGTATAGTCAGGAACCATTGGAGAGTATGGGCCTTTTGTTGGCTTATAACCCCATTCTGGGCATAGTACTACCAGTATCTTTGGGCAACGGCAAGCATATGCTTAAGGAAGTTCAGGCCTTTGGGGGTGGTTCTGCCCTGGTCATGTGGCTGTCTGGGGGCCTACCACCTGGACTGAACCCCTTGTCTTTTCTTCTAGGTGCCACAGCATCAGCCCCCCAGGGGGACCTATTGTTCCTGCTGGACAGCTCAGCCAGTGTGTCACACTATGAATTCTCAAGGGTTCGGGAATTTGTGGGGCAGCTGGTGTCTACAATGCCTTTTGGCCCTGGGGCTGTGCGTGCTAGCCTGGTGCATGTGGGCAGTCGGCCATACACGGAGTTTACTTTTGACCAATACAGTTCAGGCCAGGCTGTACACGATGCCATCCATGTTGCATCCCAACGTATGGGTGACACCAATACAGGCTTGGCACTGCTTTATGCCAAAGAGCAATTGTTTGCTGAAGTAGCAGGTGCCCGGTTAGGGGTTCCCAAGGTACTGGTGTGGGTGACAGATGGGGGCTCCAGTGACCCCGTGGGCCCCCCTATGCAGGAGCTCAAGGACCTGGGTGTTACTGTCTTCATTGTCAGCACTGGCCGAGGCAACCTGTTGGAGCTGTCGGCAGCTGCCTCAGCTCCTGCTGAGAAGCACCTACACTTTGTGGATGTGGATGACCTTCATATCATTGCCCCAGAACTTCGAGACTCCATTACTGGTAAGTGGGAAGAGCCAGGGCCTGTGAATACCTAGCTGACAGCTTGCTGCAGGGGGAGGGTCTGGGTTGAGACTTCAGAGGAAGCTCATGAGCCTGATGCCCTTGTGGATGCAACAGTGGGGAGGTGACCCCCATGTTCTCTGCATACTGTCCAGGAACATACTCCTTCTGGGTGCCTTCATGTACCCCGACACTTGGGCTATAAAGAGATTATGACAGGCCTGAGTGAACCACTTCAAGATAGGACTCCCTGGCATGTATAGGTCAATGAACCGAGGGCTACTTTGGGTGGGGTGTGTATGGAGGGGCTTAGTACGGATAAAGGAGGTCCAAGGCTCCCCCATGGGTCTCTGTCAGTGGCATCATGTGTCCTTGTGTGTGTCCAGGGAACAAATGGCTTGCCAGACCCACCATTCCTGGAGAAAAGAGAGCGAAGTATGTCAGGATTTGTCTCCTACAGAGTTCAGGCCATACCTATCCCATGGTAGGGAGCCATAGTCGGGAAGGGGTTTGAGTTGATTCTCTTTCACTTGGGTCCATTGTGGGGACGGCTGGGGAAGCCAGGACAGGGAAGACACTGTAGGAGCTTAGCTCTGGCTTTCTTCTGGACCTTCTATAGCTGATCTCCCAAAGAGAAGGGGCTAGAGACTAAGGGCCTGTTGGTTGGCTTAGCCTGTGGTAGTCACTGAAAAATGCTATCACTCCAGGGTAGCATTCTTACCAAGTCTCTTACTGTGGGTTAATCATCTACACTAGACAGGAAGGGTTTGGTCTGTTGGTTGGAAAGGGTGAAAGGCCTGGCCCAAGAGATTCCTCAGGGACATCAGCTGGTAGTTCCTGAGCCAATAGGTCCAGATGAACCTGTAGGAGGCAGAAGTAGAAAAGGCTGTCATCGGAGATAAATATTAGGGTGGGACACTTGTAACCAACATCAGAATCTGAGTGGGGAGCCTGGGAAGGGAAGTGAGTGCCCAGCTGACCAAACTTAGCACCCAGCATCACCAAGGAAGAAAGCCATGATCTTGATGGGCCTACCCAGCCTTACCTGCATATGGATCAGATGGCTCACCATATGTTTGTTGTCATAATAATTCCAGGAGCCCATTCTGGAGTTCCCCCTTCCACTGTCTTGTATAGGAAGGTTCCACCCTCTCCCTAATCAGTAGGTCTAGCTGCTCCTGGGGTTATCACACTTCCAGTGTTCCAGGGGCCACTAACCTGTAGTCTCTTATCTTCTGGCTGCAGCCTCTGGTCTGTTTCCCTCCTTCACAACTGTTCAAATATAGCTCACAACAGATTTTGTGCTGACCACTCAGTCTTAGGGGACTGGTCCTCTGTTCTTAGATAATACTGTGGACCCTGCCACCTTTGAGGGACCTTCATTAGGGTTGTTTTTCTGTGAGGAGCAGACACTATACCTTACAGGTCTGGGTTTGAGGACGAAGTAGGCAGGAAAGTTTATGATGGGGCCCAGAGTTGGGGACTGTACTATTGTCCTTCCACCAGCCCAGTCAGACCTGTAGTCAAGCCCTGTCCCACCTGTGGTCATTAGCACCTATTGGTAATGAACACCCACTTGGCTCCTGCCTCTCCTTGGCAGAAAGCCTCACTGGTATTACGGGGTCTTCAATCTTCGGATTGAAGATTGCCCCACTCTGTGACACGGAGAAGTTCACTTCTGTGTCCCTGACCTCAGCACTGCATCATCCTTAGATGCGATGCAGCCACAGCAGCTTCGTGCTTTGGAGGTTCTATCCAATGGCTTCCGCCTGTCCTGGCCGCCCCTGCTAACAGTGGACTCTGGTTACTACGTGCTGGAGCTGGTGCCCAGTGACAAGCTCGTAGCCAAAAGACGCCAGCAGCTGCCAGGGAATGCCACCAGCTGGATCTGGACCGACCTCAACCCGGACACAGATTATGAAGTAACGCTGCTGCCAGAGTCCAACGAGCGCCTCCTGAGTCCCCAGCACGTGCGAGTACGCACGCTGCAAGGTGAAGCAGGGGGTACCTCATGGGAGGGCAGGGTGGTATACGAGGGGCGCCCCTCCAATCAACCATCCTTTTCCTCAGCAGAGGAGGCCGGGCCGGAACGCATCATCATCTCGCATAGCAGGCCGCGCAGCCTCCGCATAAGTTGGGCTCCTGCGCTTGGCCCGGACTCCACTCTCGGCTACCATATACAGCTCGGGCCTTTGCAGGGCGGCTCCCTGCGGCGCGTGGAGCTGCCCGCGGGCTGCAACAGCACCACCATCCAAGGCCTGACGCCTGGCACTGCTTACCTGGTGACTGTGACTGCCGCCTTCCGCTCTGGCCGCGAGAGGGCGCTATCGGCTAAGGCCTGTACGGCTTCGGGCGAGCGGACCCGGGACCCGCAGTCAGTGCGGCCGGAGGCCAGACCGCCAGAGCCGTGAACTGCCTGCCCCGCCCACCCGAGGGTCCCTCTTTCCCTAGCTCAGTGAGGGAGGCTGCCGAACCGAGGTTTTTCTCGGGGTTGGGAGGGGTTAGGGGGGTTGGGAGATAGGGTGCGGGTCCTGCCTTTGACCCACGTGACTCCTCCAGCGGTTTCCCTACTGGGCATGCTGGGCACCGTCCTCGCCTTGACTCCCAGGAACCCAATGGCCACCCTGGTAACCGCACGCGCAATGGCAGTCCTCTCGGTTGCCAATGGAGTTGAGCGTACAGTGATCTTTGAGCAGCATTTGGCGGGGGAGATGGACAGTGTCTGAGGGCAGATTGAGGACATAAGACCCAGGGCAAGCAAGCATTTAGGAGAGGAGGCCACAGGGTCTCCTACCTGTGGCAAAGGCCGGGCCCTCTGGTAACGAGGACTTGGAGGGAGTTCCCGGGACCATTCAGGTCCCGCTTGTGCGTGGAAAGTGGGTGAGGGAACGGGAGGAGAAGCTGGTGCAGGCAGGATTCCCAAAGGCTTCCTGAGGGAAGGAAGGTTAGGGAGGGGTATTGGGAGAATGATGATGTTGCCAAGTAGCTTTCATCAGGATCCTCCGCCAGCCCAGAGGTCAGTACTAGTCCTGGAAACTGGCCCTGCCTTCCTGCCCAGGACCTGCACTAGGCGGCGCTATCAGTGCCCTTTTCCAGGAATGGGATGAGACCTTAGTGTTTAGGACCTTGGGGATAGGACACCCTGTGATGACAGGCTCTAAGGGAGACTTCTGTTCTAGTGTAGGAAGGAAGCTTCATAGGGGACAGGAACAAACAACATTCCCCCTGGGAAAGTTCACTTCAAGGACTCTGCAACATCGAACCCCAAGGTGTCGTGCTGGCCAGGCTACCACCTCCTGTCATCACCTACTACCCTGGGGTTTCCGACGGATAGCTAAGGGTGGTCAGAAACAGGCTTCCCCTCAAGTCCCTATTCAGGGAGAGCCTCTCCTCCCAGAATCACTTGCCCCAACCCAAGCTCACTTTATCTCTCTTCCCCACTAACGACCTAAACTCTAAAATACAGTCAAGTCAGTTATAAACTGTGCCTGTAGTCTCATTAAAATGTTTTATTTTTCCAGTCAGGTGGTGGTGGTGGTAGTGCATGCCTTTACTCTCAGCATGCAGGAGGCAGAAGCAGGTGGGTCTCTGAGTTCGAGGCCAACCTGATCTACAGAGTGAGTTCCCGGACAGCTAGGGCTACACAGAGAAACCCTACTTGAAAAGAAAAAAAATTTTATTTTTTCACCAAAACTCTCCCCAACTCTGTACATACGTGGGCAGCATGAAAGGTTGGCTGTACAGGGCTTGTTGTGTCTGGGGAGGGAGGCAATTCTGCAGCATCTGTACTCTTATCTCTCAGCCTGCTCTCCACCTGTGTTCCTTGTCATCTGTGTGCCAGGGCAACACTTCTGCAGTAGTTCAAGTTGCTGCTTTTACAACTCAGAGTTCAGGAGGCCTGGCTTTACAGGGCCATCCCCATCACAGCCTGTGGCCTACTGCCCACCGCCCAGCCCTCTGCTTACATATCCTCCTTGCAGTAGTATCCTCTTTGCGCTACTTTGGCTACTCTAGTGAGTCCCAGGAACTAAAAGTATTGAGAGAGGTTGGGTGGACTTTGGGGCCCTGCACTGTGTCTGAGCCTAGCAGGGGTGGGTTTCCTGAGAACTTGCTTAACGGTTCCCCAAGAACCTGAGGGAGCATTGTAGGGTTCACCCTGACACCCAAAGGAGTACTGCCCACATACTGAATGTGTTATGCCTTTGTGATGGTAGCTTGGGATACAGAGCCCTAGACTGCTGGTGGTCGGGGCATGGGTCCCCTCTCCATGCGTCCCTGTTAGGCACAGGAAGCCTGCAAGTGCACCTACAGGCTTCCAGCCATCATCCTTACCTATTGATCAATAGTTGGCCAAGAGCTAAGAGATTTCTTCTGGCCTCGGTTACTGGTCCAGGGTCTGAAGCTATCTGGATTCAGGACAAAGGATTCAGGTTTGGCACATGGGCCCCGTCACCCCCTAAAACACAGACATTTCTCCAAGCCATTTGTGTTCTCTCAGATGATTGTAGGTCAGGGCCTGTTGGCCACTGGAGGAGAGAGCAGTTACCCTTCCACACTGAGTCCCCAAGCCTGGTTTGCACAACACTAACTAGGTGGCAGAAGAATACCAGAGGGTCATTTCTTAGTGCTTATGGTAACTTCCATTGATAGCTAAAACTCATGAGAATCCAAGTGACAGAGCTCACTCAAAATTTACCTACTCAACTGAGAAAGTAGAATGGGCAGGAGACATGTATCTGATAGCCAGAGTCCACAAATCCTTGGTATAAGCTCATCTTGGCCTAATGCCAGCACTACCTATTTTCAGGTGGTAGAGGTGAGTGCCTGTACTCCCACTTATGGATCATAGGATACCTCCACAAGGGTCTTCATCTCAGGGGGCTGCCCTTGCATTGTTCTAGGCATGTCTTTTTTTTTAAAGATTCTATTTTTATTTATTATGTATACAACATTCTGCTTCCATATATATCTGCACACCAGAAGAAGGCACCAGATCTCATAACGATGGTTGTGAGCCACCATGTGGTTGCTGGGAATTGAACTCAGGACCTCTGGAAGAGCAGTCAGTGCTCTTAACTGACTGAGCCATCTCTCCAGCCCCTCTAGGCATGTCTTAAGTGTCTGAATTTAGTATACGTTTAAGATTAGTGCAGACCCAGAGGACGTCTATAGGAAGTAGATTTTTAAGTTTATCATTGTGCAAGTGTATGACATGTGTGTGTGTGGGGGGGCTGCAAACCTGCCGTGGTCCACACATAGAGGTCAGAGACAACTTTACGGAGTTGGTTCTCATCTACTTCTGTATTTTTTATTTTTATTTTTATTTTTTATTTTTTTGAGACAGGGTTTCTCTGTGGCTTTGGAGGCTGTCCTGGAACTAGCTCTTGTAGACCAGGCTGGTCTCAAACTCACAGAGATCCACCTGCCTCTGCCTCTCGAGTGCTGGGATTAAAGGTGTGCACCAACACCACCCAGCGCATTCCATGTTTTTAAAGTTAAAAAAACAAGGAGCTGGAGAGATGAGTCCAAGCTCATAAATGACTTAAGATTACCAAATATGGCTCCCAGCACCTACACTGGGCAGCTCACAATCACCTGTATGTAATCAAGCTCCTGTGAAATCAAAAGTCTCTTCCCTCATCAGTGCATTCATACACACATACACATTATTAGAAATGAAATAAATGTGGGGCTGGAGAAATGGCTCAGCAGTTAGAATCACTTGCTCTTCTTGTCAAGTACCTGGGTTCAGTTCCTAGCACTGTCAGGTAGCTCACAACTACTTGTAACTCCCATTACACAAGATCTGACACCCTCTTCTGACCTCCTTGGTACCTCTTTGCACACAGTACATACACACACCCATATACACATAAAATAAATGTGTAGCTCTGTCTCTCTGTCTCTTTCTATCCCTCTTACTTCCTTACCTTCCATGAATAAACCTTCCACCAAGCCGGGCGGTGGTGGCACACGCATTTAATCCCAGTACTCGGGAGGCAGAGGCAGGCGGATCTCTGAGTTCAAGGCCAGCCTGGTTTACAGAATGAGTGCCAGATAGGCTCCAAAGCTACACACAAAAAACACCCAAGCCAAAACAACAAGAAAAAAAAACTTCCACCAATAAACTTTCCATATAAGTCATGTCAAAAAATGTGTAAAATAAAAATGAGACAAATATTTTGTTTTTAAAATTTATTATTTATTTTTGAGATAGGGTCTCTCTATGTAGTCCTGGCTGTCCTGAAGCTCAAAACATAGACCAGCCTGACCTCGAACTTCTAGAGTTCCACCTACTTGTAACAGTGCTGGGATTAAAGGCAAATATCACCAAGACTAGCTTACGACCATTTTTTTTCCCAAAGATACTATATATAGTGTTCTGTTGCAGGCCAGAAGAGGGCACCAGATCTTATTACAGATGGTTGTCAACCACTATGTGATTGCTGGAAAAGCAGTCAGTGCTCCTAACCTCTGAGCCATCTTTCCAGCCTTGTTTTTGTTTTTGAAGATAAGGTTTCTCTGTATAGTCCTGGATGTCCTTGAACTCACTCTGTAGATCAGGCTGGCCTCAAACTCAGACATCTACCTGCTTCTACCTCCCCAGAGCTAGAATTAAAGGCGTGAGCCACCATGCCAGGCTTAAAAACAATTTTTAAAACAGAAAGAGAGACAGAGACACACAGAGAGAGACACACACAGACACAGACACACACACACACACACACACACACACACACACACACACACACACACACAAAGAGAGAGACAGACGACAGACAGACAGACAGAGGCAGGCAGACCTTGGAGTTGGAGGTCAGCCTGGTCTACGGAGCGAGTTCCAGGACAGCCAGGGCTACAGAGAGAAACCCTATCTCAAAAAACAAAAAGGAGAGAGAGTGAGCCAATTAATGTCATATTTTCCCTTGGACTGGAGTGTGGTGAGGTAGGGGTACCAGATAGAACCCAAGCTAGGGGACTGTCCCACCTTTTAGGTGGGAGCAGGACCCATTTGAGACAAGGTATTGTGGGAGGTGTGAAGTTTCTGGGCAGGAGTAGGGCAAGAATAATTATCACGTGCTCCTATCACAAAAACCAGTTAGCTCATTGCAATTAAATATGGTCTTGCAACCAAAGAGCTTTTTAAAGAAGTAGCTGTCAGGGGCTGGAGAGATGGCTCAGTGGTTAAGAGCACTTGCTGCTCTTGTAGAGGACCTGAATTCAGTTCCTAGTATTCACACCAGGCAGCTTACAACCATCTCTAACTCTAGCCTGGAGGATACACCTCTAGCATCAATGGGAACCTTTACTCACATGCACACACCCCTACACATAACTAAATTAAGAAAAATAAATCTTAAAAGAGATCTTCATCCAAATTAAAATAATTTTAAAAAGAAGTCCCCGTCCCATGTGTTGTTCCCAATCCACCCCAGCAGGTGGCAGCAGCTCCTTAACTGCAAGTGTGCAATGCACAGTACTGAGCCATGAGCTGCTCCATGTTTCCAAGGCCTGGGACTTCACCTCCTACTCTCAGATCAACCACATTGGCCACAAAGGCTCCTGAGCTCCTCATAGACAATTCCTAAGGGGCCCACCCACAGCACCTCCTGGAACATTCAAGGACACAAAGACATACTGGTGGCCGAGGACTTGAAAAGGTAGAGAGCACCCGAGTGCCAGGATCAAGGCCACTCATGGTGACTCTGGGAATATGTACATCAATGGAGTTACCTTTGGGGTCTCTGTGGGGACTCTCAGCTAGGTAGTCTGCAGGTCCACCTGATCAAGGTCTGATTTGAGATCACCATGAGCTGGTAACTATTTACTTCAACACAATTCTCAAGTAGGAATATGAGCTACTTCAGCTAATAAGAAAGCTTGGGTTCAGTCCTAAGCCATTACTATCCTGGGCCATCATCACAAATCTGTCATCTCTCTGAAACATTGCATCTGTAAGACTGGAATTCCTAGCAGGCTGGGGTCCCATTCTGAAAGACCAGTCTGGGTAGGATTTTTTAATCTACTGGGTTAGGGTCTGCCTTGGAATGGCAGGAGCAGGACACACATGCTGGCAAGGGGTAGAAGCAGGCCTGTGATGAGCTGTGGTGATAGGAACTAGAGGATCCTTTTGGAAGCTGCTTAAGAAGAAAGCATGGGGGGATTGGCCCTCATTGGCAAACAACAGAGTATCATCAGCAGAGAACATTTGTCAATGAAAATGATAGCAGTAGACAGAAAACACTGTCATGATTCTATGCTCTTTCATTTAATTAAGTGTTTTTAGGGTGTTTCTGTTGTAAGTTTATTAAACATAAGTGGTGCGGCATTCTCTACACTCCATGTAAGGTGTAGAGTCAGCTGCACAGAGGAACAGGCTGTAACTCTGCCCTGTTAGTGTCCACCAACCAACCTCCCTGCTGTCTGAGACAGGGTCTTGCTATGCAACCCAGATTTGTCTAATATCCAGATCTCTGCCTCAGTCTCCCCAGTGTGGAGATTACAGGAATTTCCACCACCAAGCTCAATTTCTCTGAAGCAATTACAAAAGTCTTTATTTATTTATTTATTTATTTATTTTTTGGTTTTTCGAGACAGTGTTTCTCTGTGGCTTTGGAGGCTATCCTGGAACTAGCTCTTGTAGACCAGGCTGGTTTTAAACTCACAGACATCTGTCTGCCTCTGCCTCCCCAGTGCTGGGATTAAAGGCTTGCGCCACGAATGCTTGGCAATTACCAAAGTCTTAAGACAATAATCGACTGGTTTTCTTTTTTCCTTTTTAAAGATTTTATTTATTCATTATGTATACAGTCTTCTGCCTGCATGCCAGCAGAGGGCACCAGATCTCATCCAAGGTGGTTGTGAGCCACCATGTGGTTGCGGGAATTGAACTCAGGACCTCTGGAAGAACAGTCAGTGCTCTTAACCGCTGAGCCATCACTCCAGCCCCTCGACTGTTTTTCTTACCTCTCTTCTCCCCTTCCTTCTCTTGCCGTATTGCTCAGGCTTATCTGACTCCCGGGCTCAAGTGATTGATCTTCCTACCTGCCTCAGCCTAACAGTTTAAAAATATATTTAATTTTAACAGTGTGTGTGTCCATGTCCTGTGTGGGTTTCTACTTGTACCTGAGAGTGGAGAGGCTTTAGATCCCCTAGAGCTGAAGTTACAGGGAGTAGTGAGATACCCAAAGTTGCTGCTGGGAATAAAAGTTGAGTCCTCAGCCGCGCAGTGGTGGCGCCCGCCTTTGATTCCAGCACTTGGCAGAGGCAGGCAGATCTCTGTGAGTTCAAAACCAGCCTGGTCTACAAGAGCTAGTTCCAGGACCGCCAGAACTACACAAAGAAACCCTGTCTCACAAAAAGAAAAAGAATTTTAAACTTCGTTACTGTTTTCAGTCACTTAAAATTGCCTTCTGTCTAAGTGGAAAAGTCAGTCCATACACTTCTGTGAATGCAACCAGTTTTACCAAAAAAGTCTGTGACCAAGATGCTGACTTTGGAGAATGTGGGTTCCCTAATAACAACTGCTAACTTCTTCCTACCCAAAGGTTAGGTCAGCCAGCCCCTGGGTCCACAGCAGGCACACGGCTTAGCAGGTTCCCAAGGAGCACCGAAGAGCTAACGACCAGAATCCTAGAATGCCTACCCTCGGTGTAGGGTACCCTCTGCGGGCTCGGGGGGGGGGGGGGTGTCTGCCTGGCTTTCTGGCTTGTACTGCAAAGCCGCAAGCAAACTGACCGCACGGGTTGCTAAGTCACCAAAGAGGAAGGAGCTCAAGATACCGCCTTAGCAACAGTAGCAGAAGTCTGGAGCAGGACTGCTCGTCCACTGTGGCGTCTCAGTCTGACTCATCTCTTACTCTTATTCACGCTTGGCTCTAAGAGCCACCGGCTTGCAGAAGCTCAGAGCAGCCACCGACCTGCATGATTCCAGCTTCAATAAAGCTTGGCGTTACAGGAGGGGCGGGTGGTCCGGGCTAAGGGCGCGGAGGCCACGTCTTCTTTCAACCTTCGGGCCTGCGGGACCAGGCTCGTTACCCCGCCCTTGGTTTTCATGGCCAAGAGGAAGAAGTCACTGTGTCTCTCCGATCTTCCGCAGCCACTATGGCTGCAGCGTCTCCATAATCGCCTATAACAACGGCTATAGATCTCCGAACGACCCCAGGCCCATAACAATAGCACCATTGCTGGGAGAAGAGGGAGTTTCCTAGGACTAAGCCACACCCACCCCCAAAACTTCGTTCCTATTTATTTGGTCCAGGAGTTCCGTCCAGTTCCGCCTCCATGGACAGCTGGACAAATCGCGCCACTGACGCTAATTACCTCCCTGTCCCAGCGGCCAATCCAATGGCTCGGAGGGCCTTGGCCCTCGTAGGCTTCCGTCGTCCAGAAGGAAGAGGTGTGTGTCGCGCTTGCGCAGTTAGTCGACCCGTGGCGCGTGGTGGCTACCAGTATCCCTGGCGAGTCACACTTGAGTTCGGACCACCGAGGGCGCGCTTCTCTTGTTGACCATGTCATGGCTCTTTGGCATTAACAAGGGCCCCAAGGGCGAAGGCACGGGGCCTCCGCTGCCCTTGCCGCCCGCGCAGCCTGGGGCGGAGGGTGGAGGCGACCGTGGTGCTGGAGACCGGCAATCGCCCAAGGACAAATGGAGCAACTTTGACCCGACAGGCCTGGAGCGTGCAGCCAAAGCGGCCCGCGAGTTGGAGCACTCGCGTGAGTACGCGGGCTGGGCTTGGCGGGCCGAGGCCCAGGGAAATGGGAGGTTGCTCTCAGAGACGCCATTGCTTTTGCGTGTTTGGTCCTCTTGGCGTCTTAGCAGCAGAGTGTTCAGTTGGCTGTCTGCAGCCCTGCTTTTCAGGTGACCTGAACGGCCCGGCCCGGTAGTCATTTGGCCATAGCCACCCTGCGTTTTAGGAGACCCAGGTCCTACCACCCTCTTGCACTTGCAGTTGTCAACGCGGCAGAAAGGCCGTTTTAGAGAGGCTTGTAGAAGAGCAGGTTGCCTGTGCCAATGCTGGCCTTAGATACTACTGGGCTCCCTTGCTGACTCCACGTGGTGCAGGCCAAAAGGCATGGCCAATGGCCAGATCAGGTGATCCGTTTTGTGACGGTTGATTGTAGTCACCCACTTAATAAGGGAAGCATTTTTGAAAAGCATTTGGTTTTAGCAAAAAGACAGTCGCTTTTGCATTTATTACTGGATTACAGCACTCCACTGTGAGGGGAAGATATCTGTAAAAGTTGATCCTCCCGGAGCTAGTCTTTGCCCACAATCTTCTGTCTGCTTTGATGTTGACAGTTTGTTCCAAGATGTAATATAAGGTTTTTGTTTTTAAACTGTAGCCCTGGCTGGAACACATGTAGACCAGGCTGGTAGAGAAATCACAGAGATCCACCAGCCACTGCCTCCTGAGCGCTATGTAGCCCCTACCGTTCAGGTTGTATAGACCAGGTTGGCCTGGACCTCAAAAATCCTCCTGCGTCTGCGTGTGCCACCAGTGCCCAGCTAGGTGATTTTTTTGTTTTGTTTTTTGAGACAGGGTTTCTTTGTAACAGATCATGAGTCTGAGATATGGGCTAGAGAGATGGTTCAATGACTAAGAGCACCTGTTGCTCTTGCAGTGGACCTGCATTCAATTCTAAACACGCATATGGCAGGCAGCTCACAACCTTCAGTAACCCAGGATATCCAAGGACCTCTTCTGGCTTCTGAGGGTAACAGGCATGTACATGGTGCACATACATACATTCAGGCAAGCACTCAAACACATAAAATGAAACAAAACACAAAACCCTGAAGTGCAAGAGGTGTTGAATAAATACTGATTGAAGGAATGATGTTGTCATCCTCGATTTTGTGTTTATGCATGGGTTCTGCTTTTAAGAAGATCCTATAGGGAAGCCATAATTTAAATAGGCAGAATATGCAGAGCCTCTTAGAGAGGGTCTGGCACTTGGTGAATCAATTCTCTGTTCTTGTGGGGCCACAAAAATGTCTTGAGCTGGGAATGGTGGCTCGTACCTTAATTCCAACACTTGAGAGGCACAGGCAGACAGAATTCTGAGTTTGAGGCTGGGCTGGTCTACATAGTGAGTTCCAGGCCAGCCAGGGTACACAGTGGGATCATGTCAAGTCTTGGTCAGTAGTCTCTGAGTCCTGCTGACTCAAATACCCATAGACTTCGGACCAGGATAACCTGTCTCTTGGCCCAGCAGAGCTAATAATTTGTAATTGACCTATTATGTTTTCTAGATAATCTAAGTGGCTGGTTTTCAAGGCATTTCCAATGTCAGCAGACTTGACAGATGACCTAATTTTCTGTTATGGGGTTATGTAGGGGACATTTTTCTTGGTGACTCCTGGGTTGAGTGGTCACTCTTTAGTCACACCTAGAATTTCAGAATTCAATCTTGGCTATTAGTACCACTGCTATAGTCTATTATAGACTATGGTGCGCAGTTTCAGCTCTTTGCTACATCTTGACTACTCTCGCATATAAATTGCTCTCCAGGTGCCTGCACTGGTAGTCCTGAAGCTCTTGCCCAGAACATTCTCCCTCTGGGTCCAGTGCCTTGACCTCTACTTTACTTTAACAGATCTCTCTTTTCTGGGCCAGCAACATTTCTTGGTTCTACATGTCCCATCAGTGTCCTTTTCTTGTAGGATAGCCTCAGGACTAAACATTTTACCTGTTGGGTCTCATTTCACAAGAAAGTAGACAAGTTAGCTGAGCTTTCCAAAGTCACATGAAGAATAAACAGGAGCTAGAATTTTGTCCCAGATTTGTTGCACTGTGAAACCCCCATTCCCATCTACTATGTTGAAATGGGGTCCCAAGGAGTATTGCTCTCCCCAGCTCTCTCCTCTCAGAGTGTCAGGGGTTCCTATGGTCTGCTCAACTCTTGGCTTCAAAGCTTACTATTTGAATTAGGGAAAGGCTGTGCCTTGCTGCTGTCTCTCTTCACATGTGAGTTCTTTTGTCTTCCATACTGGTCTAGAAGGAGGTTGTCTTGGAAGGTCCATCCCAAGCTCTGACATTGCTTCCCATTGGTAGAGTTTATGCCAAACTGGGCACTCTGTGTAAATTGATCCCAAATGCCAAGACATTTGCTATGGCCATCTAAACCTGTCTAATGTTCTTACCATGGTACCTCCTATCTTAGCCCATTTTCCCTCTGGATTCTCACACTGCTAACATGTTAAGCTCTGGTTAGTGACAATGCTTATTGAACTCAAAAGTAACATGCAAAGGTTCAGCTGACCTTGGAAACTTCAAAAATATAAGAAAAGTCATTGAGATGGGATGTAGGGGTTAAGTAGTGGGTAACCTGGTGATCTCCACACCCATGGTTTTCTGTGGTAGTTTTTATAATAATGTATTGGTAAGGAAAAATTATGGAAAATTTGGAGACCTGATGCTTAGGCCTCTTTAGAGTATACTAGAAGTAAAGTTTTTCCCATTATATCTTAAGTATTGACAAACAGTGCTATCTGATACACAAACACACAGAAGGATTTATAACCTAAGGTGTGTTACTCATCCTTTTATGCCTACATAATTTTTTTACATCGTTAATGGGTACAGGTGTGGACACCAGCCAGAGCTCTGCTTCCCTGATTGGAAAATGCCTGACATGTCACTGTTCCACAACCCCATCCTGGATGAGTGTGTGGTGGTCTTTGTGATGGAGTTCTTGGCAGTGTGATGATCCCCTGGGGATGGGATCAGGAGCTCTTACCAAGCTCTTATGAGCTGCCCCCTCCCCTCCACTCCCCTGCCAAAAAGTTTCATGTATACCAGCCTCAAAAGCACAATGCAGCCGGCTCTGGTGGCGCAGGCCGGTAGGATTTGCTGAAGAGGCAGAGGCAGATGGATCTGAGTTCGAGGCCAGCCTGGACTACACTTTTGCTGGGCGTTGGTGGCGCACGCCTTTAATCCCAGCAATCGGGAGGCAGAGGCAGGTGGATATCTGTGAGTTCAAGACCAGCCTGGTCTACAAGAGCTAGTTCCAGGATAGCCTCCAAAGCCACGGAGAAACCCTGTCTCGAAAAACAACAAAACAAAAGCACAGTGCAGCTAAGGATGACTCTGGGCTCCTGATCTGTGGCTTCCACCTTCAGAATATTAGGATGATAGGCATGCACACTACGCCTGGTTTTGTGTGGTGCTAGGGATCCAACGTAGGGCTTTTTGCATGCTGGGCAAACTCTAACCACTAAGCTGCATACCCAAACTCACCAGGCTTTCTGTTGGAGATGCAGCTTTGAAAGGAGAGGTCATTGTAGGAATCTGGAATGGGTAGGCCATTGAGGTAGGCTGAGAAGGGAACACAAGCGATTCAAGATTGATTGTTGTTTCTCAGAAGCCCCTTGGCATGAGTGAAAGGTTCTGTTTGGGGCCACACAGATGTCTGTTGTTAGAATACTAATACTGTCTCTCTGACTCTCCTATACTCTACAGGCCATGCCAAGGAGGCGCTGAGCCTTGCGCAGATGCAGGAGCAGACACTGCAGTTGGAACAACAGTCTAAACTCAAGGTGAACTGTGGGCTGGTACCATGAGGGTGTAAGAACCATTTCACAGATGACAGACCTATGGAGTGTCCTCCATCTTTGAAGGAATTGGGGGGTGTGAGGACAGGATGCTGAGTATATGGATATGATTCTGTGGTAAAGGTACCTGAGAGGGATGATGTAGTTGAGGAATGTCTGAACTTTTTGAAGGTAGGGGATCTTTCTTAAAATTCTTTGGTTTTATGTTTTGTTTTTGTTTTTTGAGACAGGTTTTATGTTTGTTTGCTTGCTTTTTATTTTTAAAGACAGGGTTTCTCTGTGTAGCCCTGGCTGTCCTGGTCTCATTCTGTAGGCCAGAATGACCATGAACTCAAGAGATCCACCTGCCTCTGCCTCCGAGTGCTGGGATTAAAGACATGGGCCACCACTGCCTGACTGAAACAGGATTTTTCTGTGTATACCAAGCTGACTTCAATCTCTCAGTAATCTTTCTGTCTCAGCCTCTTAAGTGCTAGGATTACAGGTATGTGCCACCATGCCTAATTTTTACTTTATTTTTTGCACTCAGAAGGACCCTTGAAGCTGGGTGTGGTACATCCTTTAATCCTGGCACTTGGGAGGCAAAGGCAGGTGGATAACTGAGTTCCAAAGACAGTCTAGGACACACAGAAACCCTGACTTAAAAACAAACACCAAAAACCTAAAAGGAAAACCCTGGATGTCAGTTTTCAATGAGCATGGAACAGGCTCCATTCTTAATACTTGTCTGTCATACAGTATAGTTGTAATGTGAGCTCAGGGTAAAGGAGTGAATAACATTCTGATCTCTGGGCCTGGTTTTGTCCATCTGCCTAAGGCTGTAAGCCCACTTAGGGGTATATGGGTATCTGTCCAGACCATTTTTAAAAGTGCCTTCTGCCTTACCCCAGCCTGTTGCATAGACCAGTTGGCATGGCCTCTGATGTTGCCATTTTGTAGTCTACAGCACCATGGAATGGGCTGTAGAGGGTGTGAGTCTCACACAGGCACTGCTGTGTTCTGCAGGAATATGAAGCTGCTGTAGAGCAACTAAAGAGTGAACAAATCCGTGTGCAAGCTGAGGAAAGACGGAAAACCCTGAGTGAAGAGACCCGGCAGCACCAGGCTGTAAGTGCACAGGCAGCCACGTATGCCAGGAGGCCTGGGGTAACAGGAGTAGGGGTGAGACATTGAGATGCCACTCTGGATCTCAGCTGAGGGCAGTAGTTGTTGTATTAGGACCTGGACCACAATTGTAAAAATAAACAAAGACAATAACCCTAAAACCCATTCTGCACCTGCATATTTGTGGAAGGTGGCAGCTCATCTGTAGCTTACCTCAGCAGCCACTCCCCGGGATGGTTTCAGATCATGTTTTCTGATCCTCCTAGTGGCTTCTCCCACCAAGGTGTGACTTGACTTCTGTCTTCTTCCCTAGAGGGCCCAGTACCAAGATAAGCTAGCTCGACAGCGCTATGAGGACCAGCTGAAACAGCAGGTAAGAAAGGCAAACTTCTGAGAGACACATACTGTCCTTACAATAATGCAGGAGATCCGTGCAAATGAGTTCACGGGCAAGAATGCAAGTGTTGCTGGTCCTGGGCAAATTTTCTCAGACATTGTAGGCCCTGGTGTGTGCATACTTATATGAGCCTGTGTGCACAATGGACATCCCCAGACACACACCTAAATGCAGACATCCTATACACTTAGACATGTCCAAGCACATACACAAGCCCATGCACATAATTTCTTGTGGTGTTTCCACAACAGAGGTGGGTCTTTCAGTTACTCTTGAGGGTTCTTGCTAAATGGACACCAGTCTAACAAGCAAGGTCAGTGAATGGTGGAGGACAAGGTCCCTGGGTAATCCAAAACCTGGTTAGGCCTCTTTGATCCATGCTGGCTCTCTCATCAGCTTTAGGCTTATGTTCATGTTTTGTCTGCTGAGGCATTATAACCGTTAATCTCAGTAGGCAAAGATCAGACTTCTATACGAACCATAGAGCAGAGATGCAAGCCCTGGGGGTCTTGGAACCACAATAGTGAAGCTGCTATAAAGGCTGCTTCTGCCCAGCAGGTGGGGCAGCTCTGAAGCCAGGCCCTTAATGTGTGCATGTCCTGGGTCAACATCAGATGTGCCTGCATTGGAGTGTACCAGCTAGAGCCACAAGAAAGTTGGGACTCCTCAGGTGGGCAGAAGCATTGCATTCCTGACTCAGAGCAGCTGCAACCTGTTGGCCTGGTTTTGGTTGTCTTTCTGATTTTCACAAGCTTTTTACCTTTCCTGTTATTTCTCTCAGCAACTTCTAAATGAAGAGAATTTAAGGAAACAAGAGGAATCTGTGCAGAAGCAAGAGGCCATCCGTCGAGGTAAGGGGTCACCAAGAATGGGTGGCCTTAAGAAATGTCTGCATAGAGGCCCACTGCAACCTCAAGTAAGGACCGTGTTTACAGCGTGTTCTTTGACACCAGACACAGCTGGATGCCTTGGTTTCAAAGAGCTAACTCTCAGCTGAAGTTTCATCTGTATGCTGAACCCTGAGTAGAAAGTTCTGGGACTAGTTGTTTTGGATAGGAAAATTGCCTGGCCTTAGCTCCTGTGGTAGAACTTCATTTGTCCTTGGGCCAACCTGCTAGTTTACACATGTTCCAGCAGAAACAGGAGTCTGTCAAGAAGGGTTTGAGGCAATTTGTTGGTGTCATTGTGCAGTGACAGTGGCTTATTGCTTGGTGTTTGGTTCTTGTTGCTGACAAATAGGCACACATTATTGCATCTCATGATTTTTCTGTTATTTTGGTAGTCAGATGTTAGTGTAAGTAGGTTTTTCTTGTGATTATTGACGTTTTTGTTTTTAAAATGTCTTCCTGAGGGTGGTCCGGGCCATTTCAGGGGTCCTGCATCTATCTGGTAGAAGGACTTGCCCTGCAGTGTGGGTGGTCACTGACACTGCTGTTCCTGGCCCATGTAATATCTAGGTCTGTCTGTGTGTGCATGTCAGCAATGTGGGCAGAGGCAGGCACAATATGGGCTGAAGACCACTGTCTTTGCCTTTTTATGGGGCAGCCACTGTGGAGCGAGAGATGGAGCTGCGGCATAAGAATGAGATGTTACGGGTAGAAGCTGAGGCCCGAGCCCGGGCCAAGGCTGACAGAGAGAATGCAGACATCATCCGGGAACAGATTCGCCTCAAGGCTGCTGAGCACCGCCAGACCATCTTGGAGTCTATCAGGTAAGGATGCAGCCAGAACCCAGTGCCTGCTGTCCATCTGTCTTCTGGTTCCCAGTTCAAGCTAGTAAGTTACTGTTCATTGAGGGTTCTCTAGTCTCTTCATCCTGAAGCTCTGGGTCAACTCTTTAACATCCCTACCTTGATAGACTTTTCTTTTAAGACTGGTCTAAGAGCCTTAAAGAGCATCATTCCTTTTCTTTGACTTTCTCTAGCCAGGTATCTCTTCTAGAAAGTCAATGTGACTTTTCCCCCCATGCAGGACAGCTGGCACCTTGTTTGGTGAAGGATTCCGTGCTTTTGTGACAGACTGGGACAAAGTGACAGCCACGGTGTGTACTATCATATGTCCCTATGGGTGAATCTAGTGGGTAGCTCTGGGGACTTTCCTCTAAGATTCATCCCTGATGGCTATGAGGACACCTGTTGTTTTGCAGAGAAACCTAACACAGATCAGGCACCTGAGCTACAACAACTGTCTTTAAGAACTATAGTGAGGCCTGGTCTAAAGTGAGTTCCAGGACAGTCTCCAGCTACAGAGATACCCTGTCACAAAAAACAAAAACAAAAAACAAACAAGAAAAGAACTATAGTGAGATATGATAGAGTATTTTGGGTTTAAGGCATTTCAGACAATTCAGTCTTGCCTTAATCCATTTTATGTTGCACAAGCAAGAAGGTTTATTTGGTGTTGGGAACCCTGAATAGGGCCATCTAAAGACTTCTAAGAGGCCCCACTCTGGAAGGTTTTGCAAAATCTGCAGCGTTGCATGAGAACAAGTACTCAGCGTGGAAATCTTTGAGGGACAAACTACACCTAGTCATGAAGCCTACCTTGAGGCTTCAGATTTTTGTTTTTTTTTGTTTTTTGTTTTCTTTCGAGACAGGTTTCTCTGTGGTTTTAGAGGCTGTCCTGGAATTAACTCTGTAGACCAGGCTGGTCTCAAACTCACAGAGACACACCTGAGGCTTCAGGTTTCTTTCTTTCTTTCTTTTTTTTTTTTTTTTTTTTTTTTTTTTTTTTTTTTTTTTTTTGGTTTTTTGAGACAGGGTTTCTCTGTGTAGCTTTGGAGTCTTTTTGGTTTTTTGAGACAGGGTTTCTCTGTGACTTTGGAGGCAAGACTTCAGATTTCTAATCCAGGCACAGATGTAGGAAAAGTCCAGAGCTCTCTTTCCAGTGTCCTTGGGAGATGGTAGTGGTAATTTTTTTATCTAGCCTTTTTATTTTATTTTATTTTATTTTATTTTTTGAGACAGGGTCTCTCATTATGTAGGACTGGCTGTCCTGGAACTCACTATGTAGACTAGGCTGTCCACAAACTCACAGAAACCCTATGAGACAGGAAGTGTTCTATGATGTAGGAGATGGGCTGAGACGTCTTAGGCTTCAGGGTCACTGAGGACTTCATGCTAAGTGCAGAGGTTGATCCTTTAGAGGGGGAATGCTGAAGGCACCTGATTTTTATTGTCTTAGGAATGCTAGGCAGGAACTCACCAGTAAACCTCCAGCCAGCCTGGAAGATGCCCCCTCTCTGTGGAGCTGGTTGGTGTGCTAATACATTACCATTTAAAAGGAAATCATGGTTTATGGTTAGCCTTGCTTTCCAAGAATGAAGTTTAGCTTTGTCAGTGGTAAGAAAGTAATGGATGGCAAGAAAGACTTATTGAGTTTCCAGCCCTGTACAGCCACATTCCACATTCTTACAGCCCCTGCTTCTGAGGGTTCAAAGAGAAATTCTCTGAGGGAGAGTGCCAGTGATAAGCTTTGCTGTCACCAGAAGTATGCAAGTGAGCATTGGTTGACTATAGTATGGGGTTAGGGATCCAGCTAGGGTCCATTATAGACTACCACGAGACCTTAGCTGTTCTTGGGGTACAGGATGAACTGTGGAGCAGGGGTGCATCATAGACTGCTATTTTTTTGTCCCAGGTGGCTGGATTGACCCTACTGGCTGTTGGAGTCTATTCTGCCAAGAATGCTACTGCTGTTGCTGGTCGGTATATTGAGGCCCGCTTGGGAAAGCCATCCCTGGTGAGGGAGACTTCCCGCATCTCCGTGCTGGAGGCACTGAGGCATCCCATCCAGGTATGGCCAAAGTGAGGTATCAGGGTTCCACATCCTTGCCAGGCTGCTTCTTCCCATATCACAAACAAGTGGTGCATGTTTTCTCTGTCTTCCCTCTGTCTTTCATGCTGGCATGAGTGTTTATCATGACGGTTTCCCCTACAGGTCAGCAGGCGACTGGTCAGCCGACCCCAGGATGCACTGGAGGGTGTCATCCTCAGTGTAAGTCACTGTAGCAGCTGTGGTTTGGGAAGCCCTGCAGGCCCCAGGGACAGGACAACAAAGCTTAAGTACTGTGTTTATGTGATTCTTATTATACTTGTAGCTTTGGGACTCTGAAATACATGTTACTGTACTGTATTCAGATACTCCCTAGGCTATCCCAGTATCCACAAATGACTAGGCTGCGCTAGAATAGCTGCAGTCCTTCGACTCCCTAAGGCTATCTGTAGACTGGGAGACCAGGTTCCCCAAACCTCATCTTGCTCTGGCAGCCTAGCCTGGAGGCACGGGTTCGAGATATTGCGATCGCAACAAGAAATACCAAGAAGAACAAAAGCCTGTATAGAAACGTCCTGATGTATGGACCACCAGGAACTGGGAAGACACTGTTTGCCAAGGTAAAAATACCTGGCTGTGAAGGTGGGACTGGATGCTGCTGGGCATCTCACCCTGGGACAGTTTTTGTCACTGACCCTGAAGGCATTGTGGTGCATTCAGGGGCCACCTCATCTCTGATGGGAGGGGACTGTCCTTGCTTGGCAGGGTTGGCTAGTAGAGCTGTGGGCTTGGGAGTCTGGGAGGGAACATCTGCTCTGTTTCCCCACCCCTCCTTGCCCAGAAACTCGCACTGCATTCAGGCATGGACTACGCCATCATGACAGGCGGGGACGTGGCCCCCATGGGGCGGGAGGGTGTGACCGCCATGCACAAGGTCTTCGACTGGGCAAGCACCAGCCGACGAGGGTGAGCATACAACCCCCACATACACAGGTTCCCACTCCTAGGGGCCCAGCAGGTACCCAGCAAGGGCTTTGCTGTCTCCCCACTATCCTAACCTTGATATTGTGTGGAAGTCCATGGATAGCCTCTAGATTCTGAAGACACCTAGGGCTGGGTGTTGAAGGATCCATTACAAAAAATGTCATGCTGAGTGTGGACATATAGTCATGAGGCTTCTAGTACAAGGATGCTACTGGACATAATTACTGCCAGGAGTGAATGGCTAGCTCAGATAGAGAGGGGAGTGGATCTAGGTCTCCTTGACTGTGTTGAACCCTCCAAAAGTTGGCTGAGGGTATCACATCAACTCAAGCAGTATGGCATAGCTGGTTATAGTTGTTCCTGGCATTGCCACTATGCCTTGTTATGTCCTTTCCTTTGGTCTTTGCTGTTTTACCTTGGATAACCCTTCTTAGGGCTGAACACATGGATCTCAGCCCTTATTCCAACCTAGACTGGAGGCCTTGAGTAAGACCTGTGGGTAGGAGGAGCATTCTTTTGCCCAGCATATCCCATCAGAGCTGCAGTTGGGTTCTCAGTATTGGGGTTCTAGAAGCTGTGAGCCATTTTTCCTGGGTCAGGATGTTAAGAGTCCCTGACAGAGAGAGGCCTGTGCTCTGTGGGGCATCTTCTTCCAGGGGTATTCCCTATACTTCCTGTTGCTTCTGGGAGCTTCTAGGCGTTGGCTTTTAGGACCCAAGCATCCCCTTGCCTAACCACCCTCTGGTTTACAGGCTCCTGCTCTTTGTGGATGAAGCAGATGCCTTCCTCAGGAAGCGAGCAACTGTGAGTGTTCCGGAACCCTGACTATCTGTGGGAGTTGTTCAGAGCTGGGTGCGCTAAGCCAGTTTAGCAGGGGACCAGCCTAGAGCTTGCTGTGCCCTAGAGTGCAGAAGGGCTAAGTCTTCATGCTGTGCCAGTTGAGACTACTGCTCCGTTGGTTCCTTCTCAGTTTGAAGAGTTTGGCATTGAACCAAGTCTTGGAGATGCTAAACACCAGGAATCCATGTTCTGGCTGTCAGATTAGGCTTGTGTTTCTAACCCCTGCCTTACCCTCCCAACAGTGTCTCCTATGGACACTTTTCCTTGGCTATGTACAAAAGTGCTCCTCAGGCTGGAGACTGATACTGAAACTTTCTCTCTGTTAGGAAAAGATCAGTGAAGACCTCAGGGCTACTCTGAATGCATTCCTACACAGGACAGGACAGCATAGTAGTAAGTAAGTGCATTCCTGCCCCTAGCTCCCTGTGCAGAGTACTTCTGGGCATTGTTATCCTTGGTCCTCACACGGATCCAGGACGTAGTATGTGGGCCACTGTCTGGGGTGTCTTCATGTTCCTAGCTGGGAAGGGCTCTTGAGGGCCCATTTCAGAAAGGCAATATGAAACATGAAGGAAGTCTGCTGGGTCAGTTCCTTTCACATGGTCACCCTAGTTTGAACATCATCTCATGCCTCTTGACATTCAGCTGTCTATATGCAGCTAGGCTGAGACTTTCTTGTTAACTGAATATACCTGAAGACTGCTCTGGCTCCTATGAGACCTGGTCATGAGCCTAAAAATGTGTCTGCTCTTTCTGTGGGTACATGTGTACGCAGAATGGATCCTTGGTCCTTATCTAGGCTACTGGGATTGGGTAGCATCTAGGCCTTGAAAGAGACCCCAATTTGAACTGTTTCCTGGAAGCCACTGGCAGGATGGGTGCCTATGGTCAGACAGGCTAACTAATCCTAACTAGCTCATCACCAGGGTAGGACCCAGCCTTGTAGAAAGTATGTAGCCATCTTATTAGTCACAGACATCCCCTTACTTGCTGTGGCTATGGCCTGGCCCAGGGCCATTGGGAAAAAGTGATTTGAGGGCAACAACAGAACCTTAGGATATAGGCAACCTCAATCATTGGCTTGTGGGCCTGGGTCTTCCTGGGCTTTCCTGAATTAAAAAGCTGCCAAGGGCTAGAGGAATGTCTCAGTGGCTGAACACTTGCCTAGTATTCTTGAATCTCTTGGTTCAAACCCGATCTCAAAACAAAACAAACAATCAAAAAACCTGGATGGGAAGAGAAGGAAGAAAAAGCTGCCAAGTTACATCCATCTATGAAGTTTACCTGAGGAGGCTTAAAAAACCTTCTGCCCCTGAGAAACCTGTGATTGGACAAGCCCTCAGCATGCACTTTGTGGCTGCAGGTTCATGCTGGTCCTGGCCAGTAACCAACCCGAGCAGTTTGATTGGGCCATCAATGACCGCATTGACGAGATGGTCTGCTTTGCACTGCCACAGCGGGAGGAGCGAGAGCGCCTGGTGAGAATGTATTTTGACAAGTATGTCCTTAAGCCGGCCACAGAAGGAAAGCAGTAAGTGTCGAGCCCATGGGGTTCCCCTTAGTGACCCGGACCCTATCTAGGCACTTCATTTTCCTGGGGGTTAGGCTATCTGTGTGAGGTCACATTCTGTACATGTGTCCTGTCAAAGGTGGTTCTGTCATGGGGACCCTCAACCCTTACTCCCACTGCTCTTTAACTGGGGACAGCTGCAAGCCTGTCCCCACAGCCCACCTTATGAGCTGATTTTAAGTGCCTGAGTCACTGACCCCTGGGTGTCAATAGAATCCTCTTAAGTTTGCTGAGTCTCTCTTTTAAAAAATAACATTTTTATTTCATTTGCATTGTTATTTTGTCTGCATATATATCTGTGTGAGGATGTCAGATCTTGGAGTTACAGACAGGTGTGAGCTGCCACGTGGGTGCTGGGAATTGAACCCGGGTCCTCTGGAAGAACAGCCAGTGCTCTTAACCACTGAGCCATTTCTCCAGCCCCTGCTGAGTCTCTTTTACCAGGTTTGGAAGTAGCCAGTTACCATCCTCAGCTGTTGCCTGAGTGACATGGCTTTCTTCTGTCTAATTGCATACCTGTCCTGCCACTCCTCCTGGAAGCTGCTGTGCAGCCATTTTGGGGACAGGAAAGCAGCAGAGGCTGTGCTGCTTTCGGCTGTCTCCTGGGCCCCAGGATCCATGGCATTCAGGTTTCATGTCCTGACCTGAATCCTTCCTGCTGCCTGTTGCCTTTCCCTGTTCTGGAGAAAACAAGGTTTGGCCCTGCTGTTGCCTGTGGGCCCATTCCCCCAGCCAGACTGGCCAGCTCCCCTGCTTCCTGCTAGCCTCATAACCCCAGCTTCAGCTCAGACATGCAACCGGTATTCATGTTTAATGTGTGATTTCTGTGGCTTTTGTTCAGATGTTATTGCTGGGAACTCAGATTGCAGGCAGGGCTCTACTAACTGTTATTTTATTTTCTACCTGGAGATCTACTTGCTCTGTTGACATTTCGTCATTGGCTGAGCATTTAATTACTACTGCTACTTCGGTACTGAATATGTTATTGTAGGCTGGGTCCAGTGAGTAGGAGTGAAGGCAGATTGGGAGAGTATGGCTCCATCTGCCAACCCTGCCTGACTTCAACCTGAGCCTCTCCTGTAGGTCAGGAAGGAAGGCTGAGTTTACCTCATCCAACTTGGGCTGTGCAGAAAAGCCCACCCATGTTACCCAGTTCAGGGGGAAGCATCTGAGAGACTATGGTGTTAGGCAGCCTTGCTCCCATCTCCCCAACCCCCCTTGTGTAGAACCATGGCAGTCCAGGCCCACTTGGGAACTTTTCCTCCAGACGCTTGAAGGTGGCCCAGTTTGACTACGGAAAGAAATGCTCAGAGGTGGCCCAGCTGACGGAGGGGATGTCAGGCCGGGAGATTGCTCAGCTTGCTGTGGCATGGCAGGTGAGTTAAGATCCTGAAACTAAACTTACTCTGAAACTTTGTTCCCAGTCTCATCACAGGGGGGTTTTATGTTGAAGGATGTTCCAAGCATGGATAGGTATGTGTCCCTTGGTTTTGCTAAGACCACCTCAAGGACTGATGAGTCACGTAAGGATGATGGGATGATACTGTCCCTGGCTCAGTGTGTTCTAGCCCAAATCTGGCACTGCTGAGTCTTAAGGAATTTGGGGCACTAGAGTAGATGTTCAAGGGTCTCTAGGCAAGTCTAGAGAGCTGCTGCTTTGGTTGTCTGTTAAGACAGTTGCAGACAAGTCATAAGTTATTGCTCCAAATCAACAGATGTGTGCTTCATCTGTTGTTTTGGTTATCTGTTATCTGGCTGTTTTGGTTTTTTGAAAACAGGGTTTCTCTATGTGGCTCTGTCTGTCCTGGAACTTGCTCTGTAGTCCGGAACTTGCTTTCGAACTCAAAGAGATCCATTTGCTGCCTGTCTCTGTCTCCCAAGTACGGGTATTATAGGCATGTGCTACCACTGCCTGGTGCAGGTATCTGGCTTTTTAGGACAAATTCATGATGAAGTTTAATAAAGGGACAGGAACATTCCTTCTGAGACTAGGCAAGGATGTTGTTGGCTGAAGGTACATAGTCCACAGTAGCCTTTGTCATTTCTGAAAACCTTTTTTTCCTTGAACCTGCCTAGCAACTCCCACAGCAGAGCCAGCGCCATTTAGGAATTTCAGTCTCTGGTGTTGTCATGAAAAGTCATGTTGATAGGATGAAGGGTGCTATGGTCACCTCAAACTTTGTACCAACCTCACCATGTACTTGTAGCCAACTGTATAACCAAGTGACAGCCTAGCCACTTAAACTTGTCAGTGCTTTCTGGATGTGCATAGGACAGTCCTACAGGCTTGGACTTTGAGGCTGAGGTACAGTAGGGATAGTGCTAGTCTAACAAGCTAGCTTAGCTGCTATGGCATACATCTCACATTGAAGACTGCACCCTTGTGTGACTAGGGAGGCTAGCACAGAACAGGTGGCCTGCTTAAAAACAAGAAATTTTCCCACGGTTCTAGAGGCTGAAGTACAAAGGTCAGTGTCAACACAGATCTTGAAGAGGGTTCTTTCCTGGTTAATAGAGGGCAAGGTCTTGCTGGATCTTCATGTAACAGACATGAGTGAGCTTTTTTGTGTTTCATGCATGAAACCCAAAGAACCAGGGACCCTTTCTGTGCCTTCATTTCAGTGAAATTGCTTCCTTTGAAGGATGATCTGTAAATCATTTCCTATGTGGTTGTCAGACCTTCGGCATGTGAAATATTATGGGATGATACACTGAGTTTATCCCAACAGGTTACCTGGCTCACACCTTCCAACGAAGACAGCTCACCTCCATTGCTTAATGTATTGTCAACAACAGTAGCAACAGTCCAAACAGACCTTACAGGAGAGAGCTGGGGATGCTCCCTAAGGTTCCTGTCTAGGCAGTTAACTGGTCAGAGTGGCCAGCGCAGGTCTGTCTAGGCTGTTCTTGGGAGAGGAATGGGAGCTATAGCAGGACTACCCAGGTGCTGCCTAGGTGCTGCTATCTGCAATAGCACACAGACCTGGATGCTGTTGTTGATTTTACCCTACTTGCCATGGGACTTTGGGCAATTGCACATTACAAAGATCCTTTCGTGCTCCGCAGCCTCTGTCCTCCATGCATGTCAGGATAACACAAATTCTTGCCCTCGCACCACGGCTGGTTTCTTTTTGTTTTATTTTTTTATGTGTATGTTTTTTATTTCGTATACATCTGCATACCATGTGAGAGTGTGGTTCCTGTAGAAGTCAGGAAAGGGTGTCAGAATCCTGGAATTGGAGTTACAAATGAGGTGTGGGTCACCGTGTGGGTGCTGGGACTTGACCTTGGGACCTTTGGCAGAGCATCCAATACGCTTTATTTTGTTTTTGTTTTTCGAGACAGGGTTTCTCTGTATAGCTTTGAAGACCAGGCTGGTCTCAAACTCACAGAGATTCACCTGTCTCTGCCTCCCGAGTGCTGGGATTAAAGGCGTGCGCCACCAATGCCTGGCTGCATCCAATGCTTTCAACCCTTCTCTCTCCTTCAGTCTTGAAGTTGTGGAGGTTTTCTTCATGAATTGTAGGAGCTCCTCTCCTTACATAAATGTGGATATTAACCTTTTACCAAATAATGTGATTTATAAATGTTTCCTTCCATTTTTTTTTTTTTTAATTCTGTTGGTAATATTCTTTTTTGGTTGTTGGCCTGGAACTTGCCATGTAGACCAGATTGGCTGCAAACTCATAGAGAAGCATCTGCCTCTGTCTTAGTGTATAAAACTTTCAAATTTTGGTGGAGTCTGATTATTTTTTTCATTTTGTTGTCTGTAATGTCATGTTTAAGAAACCATTGCCAAGTAGAATATATGATAACACACACCTGTAATCCCATCACTTTGGAAGCTAAGTCAGGAGGGTTGCAAGTTCAAGGTCAGTCTGGGCAATGAGGTCAGATACTCTCCTAAAATTTAAAAATGAAATGAAAGCCGGGGATGTAGCTCAGTGGTAGTATCTGCCTTGTATCTGCAGTCAGGGGCTTCATTCCCAGTGTCATAAAAAGTGAGAAGGCTGAAGTGGTTTGTCTTATGCAGTTGAGGGAGTCTCTTGTTCGTTTTGACATGGTCTCCCTCTAGCCCAGGCTGGTCTTGAATGCTCTTACAATTTTCCTGCCTCAGCCTCCCAAATATTGAGATTACAGTGTGACCCATCAGGCTGGGCTTAGGCTTTTTTGTTTGAGGCAGGCTTCACTATGTGACTGGGCTGGCCTACAGCTCTTAATACTTCTGCTTCAGGTTCTGGAACTTTGCAGCCTAGTCCATCAGGACTCCTGGTCTATTAGTTCCAAAGCTGCCTACATCTGGATTTAATGTCAGTGTGGTGATGATAGTATAGAGGTTGCTAGCAAGTGTTCCTTTCCCCTTCAACCTTGAGGGTTGAAGGAGGATCAGAACTAATTCTTGAAATGTTTTAAGATTTATTTTTATTTTTTGTCCATGTGTGAGTGCCTGCATATATGTGTGTGTACTACATGCATGCCTGGTGCCTATGAAGGCTAGAAGAGAACATGAGGCTGGTAGTGGTAGTACATACCTTTAACTCCATCAGAGGCAGAAGCAGGCAGCTAGTCTGCAGCTAGCCTAGTCTACATAGCATGTGCCAAATCAGCCAGATTTTATGAGAGACTCTGTCTCAAAACAGAAAAATACATTGATTCCCCTAAAGCTGGAGTTACAGATGGTTGTGAGACACCCAGTGTTGGTGCTGGGCACTGAACCTAGGTCTTCTGAAAGAACAGTAAATGCACTTAACTGTTGAGTTCTTGCTACATTGCTCAGCCTGGCCTTGAACTTCACAGTCAAGCAACCCTGCCTTAGCTTCATGAATAGCTGGGACTATACCAGTACACCACTACACCTAGTAAACTTAAAACATTTGAACAGTGTTGAATTTACAGAAAAGTTATAAGATAGAGCAGATGCACCCATGCCCTCATCTCTAGCAGGTTGTGAATGTTGGCTCTGTTTCTCAACATTGTTTACCTCCACCTTGCATTGGTTGTAGCCCAGGGTAGAGCCCTGAATACCCACAGCATGAGCTGTAATGTCTATTCTGGAGTGCTTCACCTGACTTCAGGCTGCATGGTGGATGAGCCCATGTGGCTCTACCTCTCCTCTGCTGGGCCCCTGGCAAGGTGTAGCCACTTAAAGAGGGCTGCCACCCTGCCTATCCAACCAGGACTCCAGTGCAGCTACCTACCTTGCTTTTGGGCTTGGGTGATCTCATGCTGGGAAAAAGTATTCATGGCTCCCAACTACCTCTCAGAGTTGGTGGTCTGGCTCTAGGGCCAAGTCTTCCCTCCCAGGGAATCATAAGGGGATGGTAGATCCTAGATACACCTGTTCCTGGTGGTCCCACTTATCCAGAGGGGACAGAGTACCATTATGTTATGAGCATCTCCTCACAGGTGACAATGTCTTGGTAGAACTTTACATATAACTGTGCACTCCTGTTCCTTTAGGGTGTTTCCTAGTGCCCAAGGAGGAAAATTCTTTGCCTGGATTATTCCCTTCATTGCATTCAGGCATCCCAACTCCTAGTCCCCTCCTGTGCAATATCCACGAGGATCCCTTTGCCTTATCTTCAGGACTCTCCATACCCTTTGCTGACACCTTTTGGAACTTGCTGTGCTTCAAGCAGAGAACTAGCAGGAGTGTGGTCTCAAGCACCCATGAACCCTGGTCCTTTTATAGTGTCTGAAGGGTACGGCTGACCAGTTCAAACTCCTACTGGCTGGTCCTGGAGTGCCATCCTCAGAGAGAAGAAGCCTAGCCAGAGAGACACTGGGCTCTAATTAGAGAAACCTCACACTAATATTCCAAAGGTAGGGACCCAGCAGCAGCAGGAGGCCTGTAAAGTGTACAGCTGCATAACCTGGCCTGAGTAGTTGCCATATGACCTGATCTCTGCCTGAGCTGGGAAATGGAGCCAGAATCACTTAGGGCTTATGAGGGTTCTACATTTGTGTCCTGCTCAGAGGGAGTTACCTGTGTGTGTATGGAGGAGGAACAGCTCTGTTTGGGCTTTGTATTTGAGAAAGTCATTGAAAAACTCAACTGAGGCAGCACTGGGGCTATGAGTCCACTAATAAGTGCAGGTGTGCCACTGTGCTAGTGCCTAAGGCCTCTGGGTCCAGATCGACGACCTTGAGCTTCCCTGTGCAAGCAGCCAGCCTCTCCTTCTGTGCCCTCTTTCCTACCAGGCCATGGCATATGCCTCTGAGAATGGGGTCCTCACGGAGGCCATGATGGATGCCCGAGTCGAGGATGCTGTTCAGCAGCACCAGCAGAAGATGCAGTGGCTTAAAGTAGAGAGACCCAATCCCGAGGCCAGCGAGCCACCATGTCCTTGACTCCTCATCTGCTGGCTGGACCAAGACATCTTGTACGCCTGACTGGGGACAGCCAGCCTCTGTGACCACACTATTCTTCTTCTCCTGTCCTGAATGCCTTTGCCCAGCTGTGGGATGCTGGTGGTGTCAGCTTCTCTGCCTCCCACACCTCCTAGTCTCTCTCTGTATGAGTGCTGGCAGAGGAAGGCATGCTGCCTTCCTGTACCCCAGTACACTGGTAAGGCTTGTCTATAAGCCCAGAGCAGAGAAGGGAGGAAGCAGAGTGCTGCATCACAGGCCAATAGCTATGGCTGTGCCAGCAAGACTGGGACCTGCAGGGACCAGACTACAGGCAGGAAAGGCCTCCTGGACATTTCTCCTGCCCTGCATACTTCTGTGCCAAGAATTGGCCCAGCCTTTACTAGGTAGAGTGGATCTGGTGCTAGACAGCCTCTGGGCTGTGGCATCCAGGATTCAGAGGTGCCACCTTCCCCTTGACTGGATCTTTGAAATGTGGACTATAATAAAACTGTGACTGATTTGCTGGTCTTGTCTCTTGGCTGAGGTGGGGGGTCTAGATGAAGGAGCCCTCAGTCGTTCCTGGGATCAGAGATGATGCAAGAAGCAAGAGGCTGGAGCTTTCTGGAGAATTTACTGGCCAGGCAGGGTGGGCTTCACAGTGAGGGCTGGGACACCTGGGGCCACCACATCTTTATTGCTGCTGGGGGCCCGCCCTTCCAGTCCCACCCTCCAGTCCTCCAGTCGCACACGCCCCATGCACATGCTCCCGTGTGCAGATGGGCGCAGGCCCTGACACATCCCTCCCCTCCAGACGGACGGATGGACAGGTGCACAGGAAACAGTGGCTTTCAATGAGATGCGGCCTTAGGCTAGCGTGACCCAGGCCATGCCTATCCCCATTGTGAACCCACCACCCCTGGCCCCAGCACCTCTAAAAGCCTGCCTTTGTGTCCTGCTCACTGTGGAAACCAGGTTGCTGTCCCTGAAGCCCAGTGGCCATCCCAACCCCAGCCCCCACCCAACCCCCTTTATAAAAAGAAGAGACAGCACCTTCCACTGGATTTGCCTGCTGGCCACAGCCCAGCTGGCCACAGCCCAGCATATCCTGGGCCTGAGGCCGCAGTCCCGTCTCGCCAGCTGAGCGTCCACGAGGTCCCTTTACATGTGCACAGCAGCCCCGAGTCCTGTGCACTCACAGGTGCCGTGGGCTGGGGTGGCCGTTGTGGTAGAGCTTCTGCTTCACGTGCACCATGTTCCCTGTGGGCTCCTCGAAGGGCCTGTGCGGCCGCCGCCCCAGCTCCCGCAGGCTGCACAGCTTGGGCAGCCAGGTCCACGAGCCATCTGCAGGGGGACAGGGCAGTCAGGTGGCCGGGCTGGGCCAGAAGTGGTGCCCGCAGCAGCGCGTGGCACTCACCATAGCGCCGACCAGCCCTCCAGGCGCGCACAGCACAGTGCAGGACACCATCCATCCACACCAGGAACCAGCTGATGCAGAAGCCCAGAAGCAGCCCCAGCATAAGGTCGATCTCCTGCTTGGTCACATTGTCTGTCACAAAGTAGTTCTCAGATGCGTCCACCACCGACTGGTCCCCGTCGTATGGGATCACGTAGTGGATGTGGTGCCTGGGGGCGGCAGGGTGGGCTGGCACCTCTCCTGCCAACCCTGGCCCAGCCTTCCCCAGGTCCGTGCTGGGCTGGTTAGGGGACCCAAAGTGGATGGCTTGACTTCTACAGGCCACCCTGGGAAGTTCTCTGAAGCAATCCCTGTGTGCTGGGTTGGGAGGGGAAACAGCAGCCCCAGGCACAGATAAGGTCACCTGGCAGAACTGCTGGGACAGGTGGAGACTGTAGCCCTGGAGATAAGGAGTGAGGTTCAAGGAGAGTAGGAATGGCTGGGGTGAATACTCCCCCCAATACGCCATCCTTCCAAAAGTCTTGTAGCAGGGTTCACATTCACCTACTAGCCCTGAGGGTCTGCTAAGGTCCTAACACAGCCAAATGACCCAGGCCCACCCGACATGCCCTGTAGCCGCCACACACTGCTCTCAGGAGGCGACCTACAGAAACAGCATTTGTTCTTGTTCTCCCTCCCTGCCTTGGGCCTCTGGTTTTCTATATCTAACTCCTGCTCATTTTGCTAGAAGTTTGGGGAGTCTTTCCTCTCCTCATTCATGTCCAGCACAGACCCTCCCCATGTCTATCATTCTACTTACTGTTCTTCTAATGGGCCATTTTCAGCTATTGGTCCATGCTGGACATGCTTTAGAGCCTTGTAAGTATAAGCACCCTCTATGGCCTTGGTCTCTGTGCCTTGGCCACACTGTGCCTCTTTGCCTCCCTGTCCTAAGCTTCCTGGAGCTGTCCATTGCTTTCTTGCCCCAGATCATTTCCTCTTGCACTGGAGTTCCACTATGGTCCCCACTGGCTGCTGATCCCCTTTCTTTCTGCCCTGCCGTTCTAGGTGTAGTGGACCAACTGATGGTTCAACTCCACAAAGCCAGCAGTCCGCATGTCGGGATCTATTGCTTTGGGTACCAAGAGCGCCACCACACTCTTAGCATCTTTCACCTTACAGACAGTATAATGGCTGCCTGGGCTTCTGCTATGAGGCTGCCTTTCCTGACCCACCCCCTTCCAGAGTCACTAGTGGGTAGGCCTTCTTTCCACTGCCCACCATGTCTGCTAGAAACTCAGCTGCCTTTGAATCTCCACGTGGGATCTACAGACACTTCAAACACATGCTAAAAATAGCTTCTCGCTTCCTAAACCTGCATCTCTTCTTCCTCTCAGTGAGAGGCTGAAACCTGTGTCTGCCTACAGTAGACCCTCAGCCTTTCCCTGGATAAAACTCCTCCTTCCTTGTGCCCCGTTGCTGATGTTGCTGGTCCCCATGGAACCACATGGGTAATTCCTCATCTTGGGGTTGGTATCTTTAAACCTGAGCCCAGGTGAGCAGGGAGAGGGAGGGGCAGAAGTGACACTCCTCAAATCCTCTGCTCTTAGGAACCCCAGGGGTTAACTCTGTGGTCTATAGTTTGACCAATCCCAGAAGGCAAAGCTTAGGCTGCCAGCCCTTGGTTACTTGAGCTAGCATGACTGACACCTAGCAGCCATCACTCATCTGCTCATATAAGCAACTGTCTATCATCATGATGGATGAATGGATGCTATTAATCCTGGCACAGAAAGTATGGCTGCACCAGGCCCCAGGGCAGGTAGTGCTTCCAGACTATAAGGGCTTGTCAGGCTCTGGTGGGACTGGGTCAGCCTGGGCCCCACCTCCTTCCTCTGGACTGTCCCCAACATAGAGCTGTTCCAGGAAAGGAAACACAAAGAAGCTACCAAGGAGGCAAGAAGGACCCTAGGTAGCCTACAAGTAGGCCACAGGCCACAGCCAAACTGAGGCCTCAAGAATCCAGGGGTTAGAGGTACCTTTACAGTTAACTCTGGTAGCTATGATTCCTCCCCTGATCTGACCCCTCCTAACCCCACACCAAGCCCCTGAAGGCAAGGGCTTCAGTCTTCTGAATGAAAGCAGATGTGCTGTGTAAAATGAATGTCTGTGATATGTACATACATGTCCCCTACCTTCATGACACATGCTGCCATGTGTCCACTTGAGGTCAATGTGTGTCCGGTATACACATTGTCCGCATGCACAGGACATGGCATGTATACTGTGGACACGGGTCCCACAAGCCCCACACCCATGCACTGTGCACACTTTGGTATGAGCATGGTGCCTCACACAAAAATGCACATTCACTCAGCTTTGAACCACCCTCTCTGTGGGATGCTGTCATGTGCATGGATCTGTGTGTACACACAAATGTTGCCTGCTGACGTGCTTTGTTCAAACATTAGTTTACATACATATTCTCTGTCTAAAATTCTGCAAATAGCCATGTACAAGGCAGACACATGTGTACACTTATTCTGCAAAGTATGTACACATAGGCAAACTGTTGACACCACATGTGTACATGGCATGTGCACAGATACCCCATTTGCAGGCTAATCTGCAGTCATTACACCCACGCTGCAATGTTCTGACATTTTCCCTGAGCACACTGAACTGTATATTGTTTTATATACATGTACTTTGCATACACATATATGTAATCAATATACAAAAGTGCTTTATACAACAAATTTACATACCCTGTATGTAGAGTTGTGTACAAAGCACATACATGTAGACACTCTTGCGCACACAGGCCTTTCTTCAGGTTCCAATCTACAGGTGTCTGTTTACATGAGTCCACAAGTACTCTGATGCTACATGAGATGCACATATATAACCTGTATAAACAGACTCTAAGAACATACCCTCTGTGCTCCAGTAAACCATTTAGTGTGCTGTCACAGACAGTGCTGAACCAACCCCATAACCACAGCCCCCTTATGTAGTGTCCATTCCCAATGTTCATGGGCCCAGTGACTGGATTCTGTCTTGGGAAGGCTTCAGAGCTCATCTACAGACATGGCCTGGGAACAGTAGAGCTGACCTCAAGTCTCAGCCCTCTGATGTACCAGACAGACACATAGTATGCACTAAGATGGAGCATAGGGCTCTCTGGGAATGTGTGGCCACACAGCAAACTTTCCTACCATGCCCAACGCATGTGAGGGCACATACATCCCTTTTCTACTTGCTGTAATGCCCATGATTTGCAAGACACTTGCCTATACCCATACCCATATATGCACTTAGAAGACATGCAACTGTCCTGATCTACCCTACCCTACCCCCCCATGTGTATGTAGACCTCTGGGGGAAAGGACCTGGTGGGGAAAGGAACTGAGGTTCTGTGATTCTAGCCCCATTCTTTCCTAGCTGTGTAACCTTGGGCAAGTCTACCCTCTAAAGCCTTCATCCACTTCCTCCTAGGCTGTCAAGTAGGGACTGTTATCACATGAGGGCATCTCTGGAATGAGTGCATGCGGATGTGCGAGTGCGCTGTGTACGCACATGTATATGCACAGACAGTACACACATGCGCGGCTCATGAGAAGATGTTTATTTCATACATGGACATACAAACATGCAAGGCCAGAAGACTTCATCACTACACATGCACAGAAGGGGAGGTCCCTGGAGAGTGTGGTGGGTCTCATTATGACCTTGAGCAAACCTCAGCCTACTTCAGCTCCTCCTCTGCACAGTGATCAGTTGTGGCAGGTGTTCCTCAAGGTAGGCCCTTTCTATCTCAACCTCCTGCACTTGCCTACTATGGGCACAGCACAGGCCCAGGAGGAAGACTTGGGCCATAGGTAAGACTACTGTCCCAGGCTTAACCAGCTTCCTGGCTTCCACTGTGGGCACTACTCAGGGCTGCTACTCTTAGGCCTCCAGGCCTTGAACCAGGAGGCTCCATGGCCCATAATGCCACCACCAGGCAGCGTTTTCTCTAAAGGAACTAGAGGAAGGGGTTCCTAACAGACATGCTTCCTTTCCCAGGGAGGCAGCGGGCTGATCTGGGGTTCCCGTTGGCAACCCCTCCCCCAGCACCTGGCGGGCAGAAGCGGCCCCCACCATTCAGCAAGGCTTTGCGGCCCAGCCTGCTCCCGGCTCACCGGCCGAGTATACTGGGCCCGCTGCACAAGTGTGATCACGCGTGTAGTGCCTAGAGCCGGGGCGCACTCACCGGCCACAGTTGCAGTGGCAGACGCGGTCCTCGCCCCGCAGGTGCGGGAGGATGTAGTTATGGAATCGGTCCAGCAGCGCGTTCATGTCCATCAAGCACGCGATGGCCTGGAAGAGCCCATGACCAGTCAGGGCGAAGAGTGGGCCGGGCCGAAGGGGTGCCGAGTGGGAGCATAGGGCTGCCGGGGTGGGTGGGTGGGTGGGTGGGGAAGCGCAGAGCAGCCGGGGCCAGGGCCGCGCAAGGTAGCAGCGAGGGTAGCGCAGGGCAAGCCGCGGAGGGCAGCGCAGGCCGCGCGGGCCGGTAAACAAGGAAGCGAGGTGGGGTAGGCGCGCGCGCGGGCGGCAAAAGCAGGGGGCGCGCGCGGGAAGCCCCTCCGCTCACCATCACGATCGACGCCCCCAGAATCATGAAGATCATGGTGTTCGCACTCATGGACATCGGGCGGGGCCGGGCCGGGCCGGAGCGCCGCCCCCCGGCCCGGTGCCCCTCCCGCCCCGGCCCGATGCTGAGCCGCGCCGCCTCCGCAGAGGTCAGTGCTCGCGCGCCGGGCCGCCGCGGGCCCCAGGGGCAGGCGCGGTCACAGGAAGCAGAGATGTGGGGGCTGCCGTGGGGTCGCTCGCTCGCCGCCAGCCGCTGGCCGCGCTCCGCTCTGCCCTCCGGTGCTCCCTGCACCCGGCTCCCTGCGGTCGGCTCGGCGGCCCCCTCCCTCCTCCCCCTTCCCTCCTCCAGGCTTCTCCCTCCCTCCTTTTCTTCCTCACTATCTCCTCCCTCCTCCAGCTGCCTCCGCCTTTGGGGAGGGATTTCGCCGCCCCGTGCCAGCATACAGGGTCGAGGTTCTCCACTCCTCTCCCTATGACGCAGGCCGAGACCCCTCCCCTCCGGTCTCGGATCTACATTCTGCCCCATCTCATCAGTCTTGGCTCTGATCTCCTTGCCCAGGACCACGCTGAACTCTTTTTGGCCTGGACCGGGCGGTCGTTCTCTACTTCTGCAAATGAGGACCCTCCTTCTGGGTCCCCTGGTTCCTGAGAGGGGCAGGAAGGTCAGCACCCAGCCTCCTCCAGCAAGAAAATGCCATGGGGGAGGGGCCTACAAGGTCAGAGGAGCCAGGGACTGTGACTACATGACTAGAGGTAGGAGGGCGAGAAATACTTGAGTGGGCCAAACAAGGATGCTGTATCCTGGCAGAGGTAGGGAAGGCTAGAAGGCTTCTGGGAAGGAAGAGGTGCTGGACAGTAGCCTGAAGCTAGCAGCTCTGTGTCTATGGTCCTGTTGGGGCTGCCTCTGATCCTGGGAACCAAGATGAGTTCCAAGCCCTTGCTTGTTCTGTCCACAGAGCTGACTACATAAGAACCAACCCTGCCCTGTGTGACAAACGCCTAAGAGAACAGCTGACCTGCAGCCCCAAGTACAAACCTCACTGTGCACTGTGTCTAAAGGTTCCAACTGGAGAGGATCAGTTGTATCAGATCAGGGTACTGGCCCTAGCTCTGGTATGTGACAGGGCTGGACTTAAGGACCCTGGGTAGCCTCTTCCCCTGCAGGAGTTCATGACAAATCAAAGGCCTCTGGCAGCACCTGTTTTGTGGTGATTCCAAGCCCCCAGCCCCATAAAGCAGCCTGTTTTGGTTAGGCAGGCCAACAACACACATTTGCTGTAGGCTGTACAGTTAAACCGTCTTTATTTCTTTTGGTTAAAAACAATGGATTTCAACCTGGCATTTCTGTGTACTTCTCATTCCATATGTACAGTACATTGGTGACGTACACCTAGCAGTATAAACAAACATCAGAAGGGAAAACAGATTGAAAAAGTGGCTCCAAAGGTGGCTGTGCAGGGCAGACCATTCACCAACCACGGGTGGCTCAGTAGAAGCAGACAGTGTGCAGAAAGGCCCGGCCACTCTTCTCCTCAAACTCCTGCAGCAGCTCATCAATCTCATTCTCCATATCCTCAGTGTGCTGGATCTGAGAAAAAAGCAAAGCCGTGAGTGATGCCCAGGCATTGTGACTTGCCTTCCACACCCCTGCCAGGGCTGCATCTTCCCTCCTGCAGTGGGGCCAAGTCAGGGTACTTTCCTCAGGATTGTCCCAATGAACCCTTCCTGGCAGTTCCTGACCTACACCATGGCCACTGGAGCCCCCATATTGGGAGTGGTAGAGCTAGATTCAAAGGAAGGCCTGGATTCCGAGGCTCTGTTCTCAGGCAGGTGCATAGAAGCCTCACCGACCAGTGCCATCCCAACCTTGCAATGAGTAAAGGAAGGCATAGAAATATACAGGCATTTTCCTAGAACTATCCAGCACAGAGGCTGACCATGCTTTGTGGTAGGGCAGCCTGTGCACTGCAGCACATCTGACCTCTATCCCCCAGACACAAACAGCTTCTGGTTGTGAAAATATAAAAGATGGCCAGGCATTGCCAGAAGTCCTTTTAACACTTTAAGTGAGGCAGGCTGGCTGCTGACCATACTGCCCTGGCAAGACTACACTGTCTCTTTGGTTTCAGCCCTTTCTCCATAAGCCACAGGCTCACCAGCTGGAACTCCAGCAGTAATACTCAGAGTGGAAGCCGTGCTGCATTTAGCAGGAATATGGATCACCCACACCAACTTCCCTATCAGCCTCTACTTGGTGAGCCAAGAGGACATCAATTCTGTCACAGCAAGCTAACCTAAACATCTTTCTCAAGGGCAAAATGCAGGACAAGGTACATGGCTCTTCCCACAAAGTCCCTCCACAGCACTTGAACAGTATGACACCTCCACACAGCAGCTACACAAGCCCTTAGGAAGCTGCAAAATTGCCCAGGGGCCTTGAGGATAAATATCTACATAAGTGCCAGGCAAAGGGACACAACAATATGCCTAAACTATGGATGTTACCTCTGGGAGTCCCCAGACCTATCTTTGACGATGCCAGGTAAGCTCTTGTAGCTGTACACCAGAGGAAAGGGTGAAATGTCAGACCTGAGATGTCACACATCTCTTCTACCATCAACAGAAACACTGGGGTAGGTTCTCAAGCCAAAGCCACTTGGTTGTCTCCTAGACTGTGCACTTCTTGGTCTTTACTTGAAATTTACTATTTAACCAGGATGTGAAAATAAGTTGCTAGTGATGAGAAGCCACTTCCTCTTGCCCAACAGGAGACAGTCTCACAGCTACTTCCTTTGTAAGGACTGCTGGACCAAGGTGCTCAGACTCACACACTGGCAGAGGTCGCAGATAAGGAATGCCCCCAGGGTGGCCTCTTCATGGTTGTCCTGGATGTCCACATTGACAACATGCACTGGCTGGCAGGTCTCCTGTTCTCTGGAATTCAGATCTGATTGGAAAAAGAGAGACACAAATATTACTAGACATTGAGAAACAGATGTGTCCAAGCTCAGCTTTACCAGACCTGCCCCTGAACTCTTGAGCTATAACTTGAGGACTGAACATCCAAGCCCAAGGAACTTATATGAGGAACAGCCCCAAAATGTATGCTAAGTGAAGAAATCTAGGTAAAAGTATACACAACTCAAGTCCATACTGTGCCAGTTAGTGCTGGCACCAACAGCACCTTCTATAAAATGCCAGGCCCAACAAATATGAAAAGCAAACATTTAAGGCCACAAAGCTAACAGAAACATACAGGTACTTTTGCTGGACATCAGTCCTCTGCTTACTCCTCACAGGCCATCCTCCAGGTGTCCATGCAGGTCAGAGGATTGGGGGGGGGGGGGTTAATCCTGTCTCCATCACTGTCACCCAGGCCTGAGGCCTAACCTGCCTCCCCTTTTCCCTGGAGACCATAAATCTTCCAGCCTAGTGTTGGTGGCACAGCCGGAAAGGAAAGGCAGACCAAGCTCTGTGCACTCACCTTCTACAACCTGGTCATAGACTCTTTCTTCACAAGTGAGAATCAGGTCAAACAGGTCCTTGCAGTTCTGGAACCTTTCGGGCCGGGGCTTGATCCTTTTATTTCTGTCCAACATATGTAAAATTCCGTTCTGCGTATAGCTGAACACCAGAGTTAAGGAACTTTGGATAAACGATTGTTCACTAACCTAGACCAGCCTGTAAAAATCAGGGTTCCAGGTTGACCCTTGTCAACAGGGGCATCACAGCTCCTGGTCACCACTCTCCTACATTGGGAAGGTGTTGTCTTCTTGGGGGTGTCATGGTTTCTATGATACCCAAACACACGAGTGGCTGCCATTATGACTGGATAGATAGCAAAGGCATAGCACTGGCTGCCTCCACTCAGGACAGCGGCCTTTCCCTTTATCATGCTGACCACTGCTCTCATCTGTGCTTTTAGAACCAGTTGTTTGGTCTCATCCAAGCACAGGGTAACATGTTTGTTTGCTCTCAAACTGGAGTCCTATCACAAAGACAACACTGCCAGGAAACCAAGCCTTAATCTAGCTAAGCTACAGCAGGAAGAAAAGTCTGGAAAAACACACTATATTTTTCCCCACAGAGACAGGGTTTCTCTGTGTAGCCCTGGCAATTGCTCTGCAGACCAGGCTGGGGTCAGATAGAAATCCACCAGTCTCTGCCTCCTGAGTGCTGGGATTAAAGGCATGCACCACCACACCCAGATTCCACCAAATTTCTCAAACCTCAGCAACAGAAAGTACTGGGAACAGCCCACTGAGGGCCCAGAAGTGACAAGCTCTGGCTCAACTGAAAGTAGGGAGACTGCCTGATGAGCCCAAAAGGATAACCCAGATGCTACCTACCTCCCTGCTCAGGCCCACCAGCCCTGATAAAAGCCAGGAGAGCCACTGCCTTTGGGGCCTTCAACGTTGTGGCACCCTCTCCTCAGACAGTTCCTGGAGCACCAATAGTCTGCGGTTTCCCCTGGGCTGCTCTGCACGTTTTAGGGAAACAGAAAGGCTATCCAGAGTCAGGTCTCTCCTATCATGTGGAGCGTGGGGACAGACCTCAGGTTACTAGGCACCCTTACCCACTGAGCCATCTTACCAAAATGTCAGTTTAAGTAAGTTCATGGTGCTTTAAAAATGCTCCTACAGCTGGGTGTTGGTGGCACACACCTTTAATCACATCACTTGGGAGGCAGAGGCAGGCGGACCTCTGTGAGTTCGAGGCCAGCCTGGTTTCCAGAGCTAGTGCCAGGATAGGCTCCAAAGCTACACAGAGAAACCCTGTCTCAAAAACCAAAAAATAAATAAATAAAAATGCTCCTACATTCTCTACAATAAAGGAAGCTTTTCTTGTTTTTCAAGACAGGGTTTCTCTGTCACTTTGGAGACTGTCCTGGAGCTCTCTCTCTCTGTAGACCAGGCTGGCCTCGAACTCACAGATATGCCTGCCTCTGCCTCCTGAGTGCTGGGATTAAAGGTGAGTGCCACCAACACCTGGATCTTTTCTTTCTTTCTTTCTTTCTTTTTTTTTTTTTTTTTAAGATTTATTATGTTGTACAGTCTTCTGCTGCATGTATGCATGCACACCAGAAGGGGGTACCAGATCTCATTATAGATGGTTGTGAGCCACCATGTGGTTGCAGGGAATTGAACTCAGAACCTCTAAAAGAGCAGCCAGTACTCTTAGCCATCTCTCCAGCCCCTAAAGGAAGCTTTTAGAACACATTTAAGTGACCCATCTACAGTTTACCTTGAAGACACCTGACCAGGAGCTGCTAGACAGTTTCCTAGCCCATTTCCATCACCTGCCCCTGGGGCTAGGCCCTAAAGCAGGGTAACATTCATATTACTATGCTGCCTACAAGAGCTGCACCGAGGCTTATAGAGTCCTTCAAAGGTCTTGGGGGGCAGGGGAAGTGAGTTTAAGACCAAATCCGGTGGCTGGCACAACTTCTGGAACAGATAACAGGGAGGAGTAGACTTTTTGGGCAGGAATCCAATCAGGATCCAGGTACTTAAATTTAGCATTGACCCCAAGGAAAAGCTGCAGAAAGTCACATGGAGTGAGCTAGGGGTAGTGGGAAACACCACTTTGCATTCCCTACTACCAGAGTCAGGCCCAAAAGTGCTTCAAGAACTGTGGTCACACAGGATGGCCCTGCCTGGTAAGGCCTTGTTATTATTTCTATCACATACATGCACCTCTTGTCTGGAAAGAGTACTTTTAAGTGACCACACTCAGTGAAGACTATTTGATGACGTCTGGAAAAACATTAATCATGCCAGCAGGTCACCTGAACTTCACAATTTGGGGGTGGGGTGGAGATTTGAGACAAGGTTTCTCTGTGTAGCACTGGTGTACTGGAACTGGCTCTGTAGACCAGGCTGGTCTCAAACTCAAGAAATCTGTATGCCTCTGCCTCCTGAAATGTTGGGATTGAAGGTATGAACGACCACCACCCAGTGAATTTGACACTTTTAACAAACCCCCAACAAACAGCTAAAAACTAGCTCAGAGGCCAGGCTAGGATATGTGGGTGGTCATAGTATCCAGGGCCTACTTTCCCAGGATCCCCTATCCTTGATACTACAACCTCATTGAACAGCCAGTTACAACAGTCCCAAGCTTAAGCAAGTCTTGGACTCATGATCACTTGGCCAAGCCCTGGGCTGCCCAGCAAAGCTTCAAGAAGCCAGGGATACAAGTGTCAAGTTGATTATGCCTTCTGGTTTTAATTAGACAGTCCCTGGAGTGAGATTCTTGAAAGCTGAGGGCTGTGCAATGGCTAAGTGTGGATGAATTTAATCTATTTTCAATGAGCCAACAGTGACAAATTGCTGCCTTTCTCTTGAATGAAGAGCCACTCCTGCCTGACCCTGGAAGCCCATACCTGTCCTTTGGCTTTCGGAGGAGACTCCCCAAGAGAATGAAGGTGGGGAACAGGGCTTAAAAGGGCTCACACTGAGGGCACCAGGACCTGGGATGTTTTACAACAGAGGTACAATTGAGTTATTTAAAATCTTCTGGATTTACCATCAGACAAACAATTCAAGCTTTTCTCCTTGTACAGCATACAATTTCTTTTTGTTTTGTTTTTCGAGACAGGGTTTCTCCATGGCTTTGGAGGCTGTCCTTGAACTAGCTCCTGTAGACCAGGCTGGCCTTGAACTCACAGAGATCCACCATGCCTGGGACTAAAGGCGTGTGCCACCAATGCTCCACTAGCATACAATTTCTTAATACCAAGTGATATGATAAGATGGATACAGGAGAACAGGAACATTGGAGCTGGTTCCCAGTAGACACCTGTAATCCTAGCACTCAGGAGGTAAAGAGAGGAGGATCAGGTCAACTTGAGCTATACCAGTCTGAGGGAAACCTAGGTTACCTGAGAACTTGTCTCAAAAAAGAGGGAGAGGCTAGGGAGATGGCTTAGCAGTTAAGAGTGCTTCCTACCCTTCCAGGACTCAAGTTCAGTTCCCAGCAACCACATCAGACAACAGTTTACAACCCTCCTTTAACACCAACTCTCGGGATCTGCTGCCCCACCCTTTTAACAGACAGCATTTCTCGGTGTAGCCTTGGCTGTCCTGGAACTCACTCTGTAGACCACGCTGGCAACAAACCAGAGACCTGCCTGCCTCAAGTGCTGGGATTAAAGGTATGTGCCACCACCGCCAGGCCTGATGCCCTTTTCTCATCTTTCCAGGTATCCACACCCATAAAAAAATAAAATCTTGGGCTGGAGAGATGGCTGGGGGTTAAGAGCACTGGGACCTGGGTTCAATTCCCAGCACCCACATGGCAGCTCAACCCTGACACCCTCACACAGACATACATTCAGGCAAAACACCAATGCACATAAACACCAATGCACATAAAATAAAAATAAATTTAAAAAAATCTTAACTACAAGCCAGGCATGGTGGATTATGCTTGTTATCATATCAGTTAGAAAGGTGAGGAACTGCCATTAAGTCCTACGGCAGTCTGGGCTACATGGTGAGTTCTAAGTATGGTAGGTATAGAGTAAGACCCATCTCAAAAAAAACAAAATGAAAATGAGAAATGGAATAATGAGACCCTTTATTCCCCACATGCACAGAACCTGCTGACATACTGTAATCTCCTGGGCTACTTCAGGACCATGAAGCTGAGGAGGGCTGGCACCTTAGGGGGCCTGCTTCCAGAATCATGCAGCATATTCCTCTGAGTTGCCCTTGGGAGTAGATATACATTCATATACTTGCAGTGTAAGATTTTACTGGTGTAATACTAACCATGTCTTTACTAGTTAAGCAATTTCTCAAAGAAAATCTATTTCCACAACTGACTTCATGGACACCAACTATGGGCTCTTCATACAGTATTAGCATCTGATACCTTTCCTATCAAGTGGGTACAGAACCAGGCATCCTTGGACACTTTCTTTGTACTCCCCAGAACACAGGACTTAATAGAACACCCTATAGAGAAAGATCAGACCAATGAGACCCACAGGCAGGCTTTTGGTATCTAGTTCAACACAGGCCAAAGCTTGAGTTCTTATCTATGCCCAGCCACCCAAGGCAAGGCAAGCAGCTTTCTGGAGAAAGGGAAAGTGTGCATAGGGTAGGAACTGCACAACAGCCAGTCACTTAGTGGTCTTGTGGTCCATCAGTGCACAGCTCTGCTACCGTGTCTCTGCGGCTAATTCCATGAAATGCCTGTATCTGTTGTTAGGAGGTACACATAGACCCTCAGCAACCCACAGCCATGGGGGCCTCTCAACTGCCTCTCAAGAAGCTACTTACAAGCTGAATTTCCTGGGTTGAGTCAGGCCCATGATCCTGCTATGGATAAATCTTCAATAGAACTGTTGAGTACAAGTTTCACCTATCCTGTTGTTGAGAAGCTAACCAAGGCCTCATTTCTCCAGAAACCTAACCAAATGACATTTAAGACAAGCCTGACCCAGAACAATATGGCAATGTTCCCTGAGACAGGGAATGGGTAGAAATAGAAAGAAGCCTGAGGGGCTCTTAACCTTGTTGCCATCACCACAGTCCTAACACCCCCAGGTCAATCAGAGCCTCCTCTCAGTCACACAGATACAGTCAGGGAAATGATACTGGGCAGAGAGGCAGCTAAAGGACTCCCAGACCCTCAGAAAAGCAGCAGAAAGCAGGCATTAGAAGGGGCACCAAATTCCCCTTCAACCTACCATCAAATCTGGCATGATGGCACATGGCTTTAATCCTAGCACTTAGGAGGCAGAGCCAGCCAAATCTCTACTCATTCAAAGCCAGCTTAGTTTGCATGGCAAATTCCAGGCTTGCCAGGACTATATAATGAGGCCCTATCTCAAAACAAAACAGTCACCATCCAGGCTAATATACTTCAGATAAATTAATGAAATCAGCTCCATCAACAACACAAGCTTGCACAGATCCTGCCTCATCTCAGAATGCTGATTGAATATTAGCAAATCTTTTTGGGGAGTCTTCCGAGATAGGGTTTCTCTTAATACTCGCCACCACCTCCCAACCAGCAGTAGAAAATCTTTAAAGAGTTTAGTGTCAACATCATAAGGTAAGAGCCATGACTTTTACTGGCCAGTGCAGTTTACCAACCACCATCTTTTACAAGTTTAAAAAGCTCTGGGTGTTGGTGGTGCACGCCTTTAGTCCCAGCACTCGGAAGGCAAAGGCAGGTGGATCTCTGTGAGTTCTAGACCAGCCTGGTCTACAAGAGCTAGTTCCAGGACAGCCTCCAAAGCCACAGAGAAAACCTGCCTCAAAAAACCAAAAAAAAAAAAAAAGTGACCCTGACCCCAGTAACAGGTGTGGATTCACTAAGACCTAGGTAGGCACTTAGGCTCTGGGGAAGCTCTTCATTTTCCTAGTTTTAGTGGGTGCTAGAGCAGATAGGCCAGAGACCCACTGAAAGGGACAGGCTCTTTTCTAGAAACCTCTCCCACAAAAAAGTTTAAAAAGCTACACACTTTGTGTGTATGTGTGTGTGTGTGTCTGTGTGTGCATACATGCGCGTAGGCTAGAACTCGGGTGCTGTCACCTATTTGCTTCTTTACAGGATCTCATCATGGGCCAGAGTCTCACCAGTAGGGCAGGCTAGTTAGCAACGAATCCTAAGGACCCACCTGTCACTTCCTCCCCAGAGTTAGTAGTATAAGCATACCCCCCCTGAGCTGTTATTATGTGGGTCCCAGGGCTTGAACTCATGGCTAAAATTCCAGCTTCCCAACTTTTGAGACAGCATCTTGCTGGGTAACCCACAATGACCTCCAATGTCACATCTGGCCTCAGCCTCCCAAGTTCCATGTGTGCATCATCACACTCAACTAACAAACACAGATTTTACAGTCTGTGGCTACCTAAGGGAGGGCCACACTCTCTGTGGCTGCCACACTGTGCCATGCTACCTGCTTCATATATCTACTTTCCCAGGCTGGGCCTGTCCATCTCAAAATTTTACTTCTTTTTGTTGTTTGAAGACAGGGTCTCTTAGCTATCTTGGAATTTGTTCTGTATAACAAGCTGGCCTTGAACTCAGAGATCCTCCTGCTGCTGCCTCCCAAATGCCAGGATTATAGGCTTGTGCCACCACTACCTGGAATTATTTTATTTCTAATCTCAAGTTAAATTTAGTTTAAAATAAGGTAAAGGGGGGACTGGAGAGAAGACTCAGTGACTAAGAGCACTGACTGCTCTTCCTGGTTCTATTTCCAGCGCCCACATGGCAACTCACACCTGCTTTAACTCCAGTTCCAGGACATCTGGCATCCTTACACCAATGCACATAAAATAAAGTATTAAAAAACACAAGGTACAAAGCACAGTTGGGCAGTGGTGGCACACGCCTTTAGTCCCAGCACTTGGAAGGCAGAGGCAGGTGGATCTCTGAGTTCGAGACCAGCCTGGTCTACAAGAGCTAGTTCCAGGACAGCTTCCAAAGCCACAGAGAAACCCTGTCTCAAAAAACAAAAACAAAAACAAACAAACAAAATATAGGAACACGCCCCCCCCAATATATATATGGTACAAAGCACAATTTTTGTTTTGTTTTTTTTGAGACAGTGTTTCTCTGTGGTAAACTAGGCTGGCCTTGAACTCAGAGATTCACCTCCTCTTGCCTCCTGAGTGCTGGGATTAAAGAAAGGCATGTGCTGCCACCACCACCCTGCTAAAGCACAATTCTGAAGAGGAAACTCAAGTCTCAGCTGTGAGAGATTCCCAGAAATGGCTATTACCTATTGGTAAACACACTAAATAAATGTGTGTGTGTGTGTGTGTGTGTGTTTGCATGCACTAGTGCATGTACCACAGTATTCACATAAAGGTCAGAGGACAACTTGTTTGAGTCAGCTCTTTCCTTCCAGGATAGATTTGGGGCATTGAGCAGTTGTCAGGCTTGGCAGCAACTATCTTTTCCTGTCAAGCTATCTGGCTGGCCCCTGTGACTAAGTTTTAACAAATATTCTAGCCCAGTGATTCTCAACCTTCTTAATGCTGCGACCCTTTAATACAGTTCCTCATGTTGTGGTGATCCCCAACCATGAAATTATTTCATTGCTACTTCATAACTATAATTTTGCAGGGGCTGGAAAGTTCAATTCCCAGAAACCACATGGTGGCTCACAACCATCTATAATGAGATCTGGTGCCCTTTTCTGGTGTGCAGATATACATGAGGCACACAGACATAAAATCTAGCAAAGTACACATATACAAAAAAAAAATTAGCTTCAGAGAAAAAAAGTATAATGCCAGGAAATGCTGCCTGTAGCCTACTTCAAATAGCCCCACCACTGACCAATTTTACCAGTATATTATGACCCCATCAAAGGATCAATTAGGTCATAGCTTTCACAATCTGTCTTAACACCCTTGGCTGTCAAGATGGCTCAGTGGGTATACTACTTTATATACAAGCCCAACAACCCAAGTTCAACCCCTGGAACCCACACAGAAGTGAGGAGAGAATCACTTCTGTATTGTTGTCCTCTAACGCCTACATGCATGCTGTAGCGTATGTGCAGCCTTGCTCATGTATAAAACACAAAAATAATAAAATTATCAGTGAAAAAGAAACATTCTCTGAGACATACCCAGAGCTATGTTTTACTAATCTCCTAGAATTGTCTCATCTAAGCAATTTGACAAGACTAATCATCAGAGGGCCAAGTATGATAATTTTCTATCTCAAAAACCATTTTTCTGGGGCTGGAGAGACAGCTCAGCAGTTAAGAGCACTGGCTGGGGGCTGGAGAGATGGCTCAGAGGTTAAGAGCACTAACTGCTCTTCCAGAGGTCCTGAGTTCAATTCCCAGCAACCACATGGTGGCTCACAACCATCCACTATGAGATCTGGTGCCATCTTCTGGTGTGCAGATATATATGGAAGCAGAATGTTGTATACATAATAAATAAAATCTTTAAAAAAATAAATAAACAAACGAGCACTGGCTGCTCTTCCAGAAGACATGGGTTCAATTTCCAGCACCCACATGACAGCTCCCAAATGTCTGTAACTCCAGTTCCAGGGCATCCTCACACTGACACACATGCACATAAAATAAATCTTTACAAAAAAACCCCAAAAACAAACAAAAAAAAAACAACTTTTCCCTTTCCCCAAGACAAAAAAAGTGGACAGTAATAAAAGGCAAAGGATGAACACTCAATAACTAAAATATAATCTAAACTCAATACGTGACACCAAGATCCCAAAGATAAACCCAAGAAGCATGCTAGAGGCAGCAGATTCATAGGTCCACCCTACCAAGACTCAGGAAAGTTAAAAACTGGGCAGTGATGGTGCACACCTTTAATTCTAGCACTCTGGAGGCAGAGGCAGGGGAATCTCTGAGTTTGAGACCAGCCTCAAAGCCAGGGCTACACAAAGAAACCCTGTCTTGAAAAATCAAAAAAAGAAATGGAAGGGGGAAGAAAAAAAAGAAAAGTTAAAAACCACCCTTCTGTAGTCTCATGAACACAGTTTGGCCTCTGGAACAGCCAACTAGGCAGTGGGTGGCAGGAGCAGGGAGAATTAACCATTGATCTGCTCTGATGAACTTCCTCAATCTATTGATATTTCATTGGTTAAGGCTGACCATTCCTCATCATCAACTTGTATTGCCACCAAAGGTGTTCCAGGTTCACCTAACCCTGATAGAAAAAAAAAAAAAAAAAAAAACCTCCTAAATTTACTTGCTTTTTAACACAGGCTAGCATTAAATTCAACCTCAGACTCCCAACTACTGGGAAGATAGGTATGTGGTAGCTCATTTTTGAGATGGGTCTAGTTTGTTATCCAGGCAGACTCTGCATTGGCAGGCTCCTCCTCCCTCAGCTTCAGAGAAGTTCAGATAGTGGAACACAACCACCATATCTGGTTTTAAAGATATCTGCCTCTAGGGATCAGGTGAACTTAGGAGAATTCCTATCACTGATCTAGGTATGTGCATGTGTCTCTAACTATAGGTAATTCTCCAAAAGGGAAATGGGAAAAACCACAAAGCAACCTACACTAGCTTTATCAACATGTGAAGGCAAATAGTTGATTTATTTTCAGTTCAGACCCACTGGCCTCAACAATTCCCATGGGTGGGGTCCACTGAGACATTATGAAACAAATTTCTATTCTTCAGGCTCATTTCTGCTTGTGAAAAACAGTGGTAGCTCACCCCTTTAGTTCCAGCACTCTGGGAGTTTGAGACTAGCCTGGTCTACAAAGTAAGTTCCAAGACATCCAGGACTACACAAGGAGGAAAAATATCTCAAAAAAAAAAAAAAAAAAAAAAAAAAAAGCCCAAAAGGAAAAAGAAATTAAATGTATAATCCCTGACTTAGGCATGAGAATGATATATATTCAGTAGAAAGTGTAGATACTATACAGAGCTTGTGTTTACTCCTAGGCTGGTGAGACAGTCTGATACTCCTAAAACCAAGGGTAACGCTAGCTGAGCTCAACTTCCTGTCAGCTTCACAGTCCAGGTTACCAAGTGTAGACTAGGTAGATGTACTTCTTTTTGTTTTTTTGAGATAGGGTATTCTGTGTATCTCTGGCTGTCCTAGTATATAGACCAGGCTAGCCTCTGCCTCCTAATTTCTGGGATTAAAAGTGTGAGCCGCCAACACCCAGCTTGATAAATGAACGTTTGACTTACCACATTTTTTTCTTCAATGGCCTCATCAGCTATAAGCCCAACCTAAATCAACAAGTATGTCTAAGGCTGGATATGGTAGCACATCTCTTTTTTTTTTTTAATTTTAAAGTTTTAGCTACTTATTATGTATACAGTATTCTACCTGCATGTATGCAGGCCAGAAGAGGGCACCGGATTTCATTATAGGTGGTTGTGAGCCACCATGTGGGAATTTAACTCAGAACCTCTGGAAGAGCAATCAGTGTTCTTAACCTCTGATCCATCTCTCCAGCACCTGGCACAAGTCTTTAATCCCAGCATTCTGGGAGGCAAGAGGACTTTATGAGTTTAAGACCAGCCTGATCTACAAAATGACTTCCAAGCCAGCCAAAGTTACATGAACAATAAGACCACCCTTTCTTACACACAAAGGTATTAATACTACAAATACTGCCTAAAATCTATCAGAAATTTACAGAATACAAGGTCTATGCTATGTATGGATGCTGTTCCCTCATTTGTTCTGTTTACTGATAGAGGGTTTGATGTAATGCAAGCCAGTCTTGAACTCACTATGTAGCTGAGCATGACCTTTAACTTCTACATCTACTGCCCAAGTGCTAGGCCATTTTCAAGTGGCCACTACTGTACTCAGCTTGGTTTACCAGAATTTCATGAGGTGGAACATATGGAGAAACTGACGATCTAGTCACACAGAATAAAAATATGGCAGAGGTGGTCTCTAGGCCACGAGGTCCCTAGTCTAATCAAACATCTTTTTCCTACCCCTCACAAAACGCTTTCCCCCTTGAAAATGTAAGCAGCGTGTTTATTTGTAGGTTACATCTTAAAATATTCTTCTAGCTCTTCACTATAAACTATGAGTTTTATGTAAGATCATGCAGGGGCACTTATTACATACTGAGGAATGCTATCGTGGTTACCTTTCAAAGAACAGGACTACCCCTTTCCCAATTTCTTGCAGTGGTCTACACTGGAACAAATGGGTGTCCCCATAAAGTGATCCTTCCAACCTCTATGCTCCCCTCCATAGATATCGACAATGTCCTTACTGAACTAGTTGGATGCCAATGTACAGAAAATTCCCAGGAAGAGACATTCTTTTGGCCAAGGATAGTCCTGAGAACACGGTAGTGCATGCCTTTAATCCCAACAGATGCCAGCCTGTTCTACATAGTAAGTTCCAGACAGGCACAGCTACATAATACAGCCCATCTTACACCATGCTCACCAGAGTGGCTTCAGGAAGAAGCTGTTCAGACCTTCCCGCCCTGCCATGTATACAAGTAAGCCCTCTTTAGACAAGGATGTGAGCAGAACACAGCCTGCTTTACCCAGTACAAATTCAGATTCCTGGATTTCTCTGTAGGGAAAAGTACCAGATGTGCTTGAAGATCAGAGTGAGCTCACTGTGGTGCAGTCCCTAAACACTTCACAGCCCCAAACACCCCCAAAGCAAGTGTGTGGCTAACAGGAAATACCTGCTTCTGAGCCAATGTAGCTGACCCTGTAGCTGAGGGAGGACTGGGAAACAGGATGGGGGTGACAAAGATGTAGGGACCATAAGGATTTACTTTTCACCAGAAGGCATTTGGGACCCTTCAAGCTACCTAGTTCATCTTTGTACCTACAAAAATATTTTTAATTTATTATATCCTTTCTTTTTGATAAAGTCTCACGACCATCTCATCTCAGCAACCTGAGTGACAGTTGTATACCCAGAGCATGCTTGCTTGCTTTCTTTTGAGGCTAAGTCTCTCAATTACCCAGGTTAGCCTTGAACTCTGGGATCAAGCAATCCTCTTGCTTTAGCTTCCTGAGTAGTTAGGACTCTACACTAGCTTAAATTTTTGTTTATATGAAAAGTTGCAAGAGTGTATGAATATAAAAAGAAAAAGGAGACAAAATGCTTTCAGGAATAATACAGCTCTGTAATCTCAGTCTCTTGGGAAGCTAAAGCAGGAGAAGCAACATATTATGGCCTACCTGGGCTAGAGTTTGTTCAAAGCCAGCTTGGGAAACTTAGTGAAACCCTAACTGAACTTTTAAAAGTGAATAGATGAGGAAAAGAAGAAAAATGAAAAAGGCAGGATGTAGTGGAGTAGCCCACACCTTTAATCCCAACACCCAGGAGGTAGAGCCAGAGGCAGAGGCAGGTAGATCTCTAGGTTTGAGGCCAGCCTGGTCTATACAGATTATTACAAGCGAGTTAGGGATACATAATGAGAACATGTCTTATAAGAAAAAAAGTTTTGGATCTAGAAATATCTCACTGGAGGAGTGCTAGCCTAGGCTAGCATGTACAAGGCTGAAGGTCTGACAACTAAAACCACAAAGGAAAAAAATTGATGCATATATTCACTTTCCACTGTGAGCACTACTGTAACTAAAGAATATTTAGTAGTTTTATTTACAAGTCTCAGGGTCAATCTCAGGGCCTCATGCACATACTAAGCATATGAACATGGGACATATCAAGTGAGTATGGGGATTATCATAAAATGGCCCACTCAAACACCTGGGGCACTGATTAGAACATGGTATGGAAAACCTATTTTAAAATACCTTTTTCTTTTCTCATGAGTCTATAGTACAAGATTCAGACTGTTCTGACTCTTCCTGGAGTAGTTTTTGCAGAATACTTATTTTTTCATGCTTTAATTAGCACAGCATCTTTTTATTGTTTTTGATTTTGAGACAGGATTTGTTCTATAGCCCAAGATAGCCTCAAACTATGTAGCCCAGGTTGGCCTCAACACTTGCAGCAATCTCCCTGCCTCAGCCTCCCAAAGGCTGAGATCACAAGCATGAGCCACTAACCCAGGTATTATATCTGCAAGAGCCACAGAAATGTCTAACAGCCTCAACATTTTAGTGTGCAGACAAACCTCCATGGAAGCAGCTGGGCAGCCTACAGTGTGAAGTTTCTATTTCCTCACCCACGCTTCACTGCTTAATAACATATCAGAGCCTTCTGGTTGATCACATCAAAGTAGTTTTATATTTGTGTCTGCAGGTGTACTTCTAGACCAATGGTTCTCAACCATCCTGATGCTGTGACCCTTTAATACCCTTGTGTTCTGATGACACCAACCAAAAAAAATTTTTTGTTGTTACTTCATAATGCAATTTTGGTATTATGAATCACAATTAAATATCTGTGTTTCCTGATGGACTCAGGCAACCTGTGAAAGGGTCATGTGACCTACAAAGGGGTCACACCCCACAGGTTGAGAATCACTACTCTAGACTCTCCAGTAGGCAAAAGGAAAGAAACTGAGTTCTTCACTGGGCTGGTACTGCACTTCTTTAATCCCAGCACTAAGAAGGCAGAGGTAGGAGGAGCTCTGTGAGTTCAAGGTCAGCCTAGTCTACAGAGTAAGTTCCAGGCTAGGCAGGTTACTTAGTGAGACCCAGTCTCAAATTCACAGAAAAATAAATAAATAAATAAATAAATAAATAAATAAATCAAAGAAAGAAGAAAAGAAAAAGGAGCTGATTTCTCATAAATAGAAAAAGGATGGATGTGGGCACTACTGGCACAAATGCCAGGGCACATTTGTTGGTCCTGTTCCACCTAAAACACACCCTGCAGGGCGGGGGTCAGAGTGACTACCAGTCACAAATCACACCCACCAGAACACCACCCTGCTTCTCTAAGGGTCAGCCATGGGATACAGTTCTTTGTCTTTCCTGAGAAGATCATTGTACATCTGGTCATATGTGGTTTTGAAGTCATAAACATTGGGCTTGTCAGGTGCTGGTCCTGGGAGCTTCACATGAGTTCCTGTTCCAAAGGACCGGACACTGAAACCCCGCTTGCTGGAAGACACAAAGAAGAAAAAACATCGCAGTTGGATTAAAACACAAAGTTCTCATACCAAGGGACACAAACAGAAATGAACAATCTTTTTTTTTTTTTTTAAATTAAATGTGCAACGCTTGATGAATTTTCATGTCATCCTCGTGCAGGGGTCATGCTAATCTTCTCTGTATCATTCCAATGTTGGTATATGTGCGGCCAAAGCAAGCACACAATCTATTTCTCTTTTTTTCTTCTTTTTTGGTTTTTCGAGACAGGGTTTCTCTGTGTAGCTTTGGAGCCTATCCTGGCACTCGCTCTGGAGACCAGGCTGGCCCCGAACTCACAGAGATCCGCCTGCCTCTGCCTCCCCAGTGCTGGGATTAAAGGCGTGCACCACCAATGCCCAGCTGATCTATTTTTCTTAAAAAAAAAAAAAGAACATGAATTAGGTTTTTGCTTTTTAGTGCACATGTACATAGGTTTTCATGGATGTGTGCATATTTATGCATGTGAAAGCTAGAACACTGTTCTCCTTAATGGGGTGTCTCTCATTGAACCTCAAGTTAACTCCTCTAGACTTGTTAGCCAATGAGCTGCAAGGATCCACCTATCCTTTCACCCCTATTCCTGCCCCTAGTACTAGGCTTATACACCTAATCTTACACATAAGTCTGACTTTTACATGGATGCTGGAAATCTCAACTCAGGTCCTCATGCTTGCAGAGCAGGCACTTTAGCAAATGCGCCATCTGCCCAGCCTGTTTTGATTTATTTACCATTATTATCGAAGTCCTGGTCTCTCCATGTATCAGGTTGCCCTTCAACTCAAGAGCCTGCTTGAGTACTGACATTAAAGTCCTACATTACCACACCTAACCTACACTTTAAAATTTTTAACCAAAGGACAAAATCACTTTCTAAAAAATTCTGTAACAAATTACACAAATCCAATCAGAAGATTAGCATCACAGAGCTAAGTGAAAACTATAGCTGTTTAGTGACATTGCGGTGAACTCAAAATCCTGATTGAAATTTAGAACACTGTAGTCACCTGACCAACTTCCCAGCACTCCAGATTTAAGTACACAGAGGAGTCCTGCATGGACAAACAGCCACAACAGCAGCAGTGACTTTGATGGAATCCAGCAGGCTGCAGATTTTGACAAACCAGAGAAAATGCAGAAGAGCTATAAGATAACTTAATTAGACCCACATGATTTGAATTGCCCGACAAACTACATCTGCACCAAGAACGAAAAGCACCAATATATATGTATATATAGGTATATGTATATTTGCATGCATGTACGTGTGTGTGTCATATATATATATATATGTATATATATATATATATGTACATACATATATGTATTTTTTTTAAATGAAATCCAACAGCCTCTGATTCCTACTGCTGGGATTACATGTTTGTGTCAACATGCCTAACTCAATGGCTGTGACTTTTTTTTGTTTGTTTGTTTTTCGAGACAGTGTTTCTCTGTGTAACTTTGGAGCCTATCCTAGCACTTGCTCTGGAGACCAGGCCGGCCTCGAACTCAGAGATCCCTCGAACTCAGAGATCCGCCTGCCTCTGCCTCCCAAGATCTGGGATTAAAGGCGTGTGCCACCAATGCCCGGCTATGGCTGTGTTTTTTTTTTTTTTTTTAAATCACCTTGTAAAGTTTTTCTGTATTTTTTTAAAGCCCTTTTATTTGTTTGTATTTTTTGATTATTTGTTTTTTTCGAAACAGGGTTTCTCTGTAGCTTTGGAGCCAGTCCTGGAACTTGCTCTGTAGATCAAGCTGGCCTCCAACTCACAGAAATCCATTGGATTAAAGGTGTTCACCACCACCACCCAGCAACTTTTCTGTATTTCTGCTGTTGTTTTGAGACAGTCTTTCATTGTGTAGCCCAAGCCAACATATAATTCAGAATGTACATCTGGCTAGCCTTGAAGTCATGCCACCATACACAATTCTCCTGTTTTTGATGTTCATTTGTTTAACTGTAACTCAGGACATTTGAAATTATTTAAAATATCTTTGATTGTCACAACTGGGTAAGAATGCTGTTCAACTCCCTGATACGCAGAGGACAACTGCTTACTATAGACCCACCCTGCCCCAGATGCTACTATAAAGTAATGTGACTAATAACGCCACAGAAGGGACAATGACACGAACATAACATTGAGAAATGAACCTTACAACAAATAATATTCTATTTCATGTATAAGAGAAAAACAAAACATGCAGGTATCACTTTTCAACTATTCCAACTAAGAGAGCTCTCATTGTACCACCACTTGAAGTTAAGACAGGAGGATCATAAATTTGAGGCTATACCTGACTATAATATATAATGAGACCCTAAAAAAATGATGATGATAGGACTGAGTGTGGAGGCACCTATCTTTAATGCTGGTACTCAGGAGGCAGAAGCAGGCAATCTCTGTGAGTTAAAGTCCAGTCTATCTGAAAAAAAAAAAAAGCCAAGGGGTGGTGGTACACACCTGTAACCCCAACACTAGGGGTGTGTGTGGGGGGGGGGAGAGTCAGGAAGATCTCTGTGAGTTTGAGGCCAGCCTGGTCTACAGAGCTAGTGCCAGGACAGCCAGAGCTACAGAAAGAAACCCTGCCTCGAAAAACCAACAAAGAAAACACAAAAACAAACAAAAAAACTGAAAAAAGCAGGTAGCTCACATTTAAGTTGGGACACGAAGTCAGCTTAGGCCACTGAAGCTGATAAAAAGCTGAGCCAGTTTCTGTGCTTCTAGAATCTCCTGACTGTACAAACCAGTTCCCCAGAATATGACACATAAGGAATACAACCTAAAGCAGAGCATCATCACTAAAACCCAAAGTCCACGTACTTGAGCTACTAAAATAAACTGGAAACACAAAAATTCTAATGTTCCAACAAAAAGTGAGCTAGAAAGCAACAAATGGCAGATGTTGGTCAGAACTGGACACAGTCAGACAGGAGACAGGCGACAGGAAACATAAACTTGAAACAATTTCCTTACAAACATGGATGATATGCAATAAAAAGCCACAAGAATGAGGTGTGGTGGCCACACCTTGAAGGTGCCCACGGTCCAGAGAAGCACCATCAGGTTAATCATTTGACTGTCATACCCTTTAATGTTGTAGCTCTTTGTTTTAGATGGCTCACACACCCAAGTATGGTGCTCCAGCACCTACCACAGGCATGTTCTGCGTGAGTGCTGGGACTAAGACAAAGACTTCCTTCTTCAAGCCAATGAGTTTTAACACACAAGTATGGGGTCTAGAGATAGCTTTACAGTTAAAAAAAATTCCTAGTACCATATGTTGGCTCAAAACCATTGATAACTCCAGTTTTGGGGGATCTGACGCCCCCCCTCCTCTTCTTTTTAAAATAATTTTTAATTAATTTTATGTGCATGAATGTTTTGCTTCTGTGCAAACATATGTTATCATATGCATCCTGAAAATGGAGTATGAACAGTTGTGAACAACCATGTAGATGCTGGGAATCAAACCTGGGTCTTCAGCAATAATAAGTGCTCTCAACAACTGAGCCATCTCTCTGCTTCACCCCCATGTCCTCTTCTGACCTCCATGACCACCAGGCACATATGTAGCGCACAGGTATACATGAAAGTAAAACATGAATACACATAAAAACACAAACCTAAAAAAAAACTACAAACTTTAAAAAACAGAACATGTAATAAATGACAAATAAGATCTACACTACAAAACACAAAACAACACAACTCAAGCACCGAGCAAGGCAAGGTGGTGCAGGCCTCTGATCTCAGCATTCCAGAGGCAGAAGCAGGCAGATCTCTGAGAGTTTGAAGACAGCCTGATCTACACAGCAAGTTTCAGGATAGCCAGGACTTCATAGAGAAACCCTGTGGCAAAAACAAAACAAACAAAATGTATAATTATAAAAGAAGATCACACTCTGAAAATGACTGGTAGCAGTGCCCAAGAAGGAAGATCATCTGTGAAAAGTGCAGGCCCTGGAAGGTCCTACATGTTATAAAAACTGCATGATAAAGCATTGTAGCAGGACTGAAATTATACAAACTACAAAATAATGTCTACAGAGTCCAGTGTCTGAAGGGACTAGAAGCTATTATGATGCCAGTAGCTGAATAAGGCTCTTCAATACGGATCAGATGCAGTTCTGCTCCAAATCCTTGTATGTTTTCCATAGGCATGAATGAGGTCAAAGGTAATATCTTACAATCAAAGCCACTTGCGACCAAGTATGAATAAATCAAGTATTCGAGAAGCCATCTTAAGTGAGTAAAACCAAGAAAGGGCGGAGACCACTTTTGCCAAAAGATCCCCCCATTGCCTAAGACCTACTCTAAAGGGATCACAAGAATCATATTAACAATGGGAAAAGCAAAAAGCTGGATGCATAAGGTTCATCTCTTCTTGGTCATTCCTTTGAAGTACTAAAAGTGAAGTATAGTGATAGGCCCTTTGGCACAAGGCTGAAGTCTCAGGTATACAGAAGGCTGAGAAGCAGGAGAATAAAGATTTTGAGACCAGCCTAGGAAACAACACAAAGTAATGTAGGAGTCAGAGGCACTTCAAATGCATACAACACAATTATACAGACCAAGCACATCCCCAAGAGCATTGCAGAGGGCAGGACAGACTGGGTACAACTCCCAGAGGGTTGTAAGGTAGGTGTAGGGTTTTCTACAGGAGCATCCTCCAGTTCACCTACATTCCTGCAATTATATCATCTCCAAAACTTGACTTAGTCTTTTTTTTTTTTTTTTTTGGTTATTCAAGACAGGGTTTCTCTGTGTAGCTTTGGAGCCTATCCTGGCACTCACTCTGGAGACCAGGCTGGCCTCGAACTCACAGAGATCCGCCTGCCTCTGCCTCCCGAGTGCTGGGATTAAAGGCGTGCGCCACTAGCGTCCGGCTTGACTTAGTCTTTATGTGGCTGCAAGCCTAAGAGCTGCCTGCATGGTCTGACAGCCATCACCTAGTGTGATCCCACTTCCATCTTTCTAAACTATTACTTGAAAGCACCCTTTTTAAAAATAAATTGCAATGCAGTTTGTCGTCCCCCCCCCAAAAAAAAAGCTATTCCCAGGTGGAAAAAAGGCTAATTAACAACAGAAACTCTGCTTTCTCTGAAGCTTCTGAAACTGGCATCACAGCTCATCTTGTATGGTGACAATCTGCTTCTTACATAAAGGCAATGAATGCTATAAAAATACTCTTGACAACCAACAGCTTGGTCTGAAGGGCAACTATTCTGTCTAATCTTCCACAAAAATAAATGTCTTTCACACCTATCAAAAATCTATCAGTTAATTCATTGTAGAAAACATTACATTAAGGAAAAACAAAGTTTCATTGTTGGACCAAAAATTGAAGTAAAATGTTAGCATGCATACTAAAGAAGATGTCCAAATTGTCAGCATAGGCTCTGATACACTGAATGTTCTGAAGTGACGAGATTTTAAATTACGATTTTAATGGAGGACTCAAATCCTGAATCTATTACTTCTAAAAACAAGTACACCTCTAAACAGTAAGTACTATAATTCTGTCATCTTTACTCCAGATTAGCTAGAACCTATCAGTCTGATTTCTAGAACCAAAATGACATCATGTCTGTAGAACCCAAATCAATTGTTCACAGGCCACCAATCTTCCAATGTTTTCAAGGCTGGTGAGATATTATGGTATGGTTATGAAATGTTCACCAAAAAGGCTCATGGAGCCCCGTGCAATGGCGTACACCTTTGATCCCAGTATTGCCAGATGGATCTCATAATGGCAGGCGTTCAAGGTCAGCCTGGTCTACAGAGCAAGTTACTGGACGGCCAGTCTATAAAAACAAAAAAAAGCTCAAGAATTCCAACCTAATCAGTGGGTTAATATAAGGGATTCACAATTTGATGCATTACTGGGGAGGGGAAGAGAATGAATCACTGTGACTAATGAATCTTATCCCTACCATGAGTGAAGAGGTGAACAGCTCTATTCTATCAGGGCCTCTCCACAATGCCCTTCTTCACCACAGGATGAAAACAGCACAGGCCAGGGACTGAAACTTTAAGCCCAAATCTTTTCTCCCTTAAGATGTTTCTCTTAGCCGGTGTTGGTGGCGCACGCCTTTAATCCCAGCACTCAGGAGGCAGAGGCAGGCGGATCTCTGTGAGTTCAAGACCAGCCTGGTCTACAAGAGCTAGTTCCAGGGCAGCCTCCAAAGACACAGAGAAACCCTGTCTCGAAAAACCAAAAAAAAATTTCTCTTAGTCATTTGTCACAAGAGCAAAATATCAACTAACACAGAAAGGAAAACTACCAATTTTCTCACCTAAAAAGAAAGATTGAGAAGACAATCCAAAACACGTACAACTTCTTTGGTTCTGTTTTCCATGCAGCCCTGGGTGACCTAAAACTAGCTATATAGACCAAACTCCCAAATATCCACCTACTTGTGTCTCTCGAATGTTGGCACTGAAGTTGTAAGCCACTATGCCAGGCATGTAAAATTTCAAATACACTTATTACATTTATTATTTATGTAGCATGTGCTCATGTGTAGGTCAGAGGGCAATCTGTGGGAGTTGGTTCTCTCACTCTACCATGTCAGTCCTAGGAATCAAACTCAAGGTTGTCAGGCTGACAATAAAGTAAGTGCCTTACCTAGAGCCATAGGACCTGCTTAGGTAATAACTTTTAGTGGTTAAAGCTGTTACTAGTTTCACATACCAGTCTGGGGGGGTTGTGGCACATGCCTTTAGTCCCAGCACTCAAGATGTATATCTGCGAGTTCAAGACCAGCCTGGTCTACTAGGGCTAGTTCCAGGACAGCCTCCAAAGTCATAGAGAAACCCTGTCTAGAAAAAAAAGTTTTATATACCCAATTTTGTCTCACACAACTCAGCAGAAGTCCATATTCTTTAGCAATTCCTCCTTGGTCTTAATTCTACTTTTTGTAGGAATGAAACAAAACCTAGTCCATAGTCCGTTAAAATCCGTGAAGACACATGGAGTCATGTTTTTAAGATCTGTAGCCTTTTTGTCTTTCTTTCCTTCCTTCCTTTTTTAAAAGAAACAGGGTCTATGCGGGTTTCAAACCTCAACCACCCTGTCCTACCTACAGTATGCACCAACTCACCAAGCCTTTTCTTTTCTTCTTCATCTTTCTCTGTTTTTTTTTCTTCTGTTTTTAGACCAGGTTGCGTGTCCCCCCCCACCCCCGCTCCCCAAGGCAGGAGTGTATGCTGGTTTGCAATTTGTGATCCTTATGGTTTGGCCTCTCCGGTGCTAGAATTATAAATATATTGGTTTCAAGTTCTTCATGTACCTAAATACTTTCTAGTTCACTTCTTGTTTGTTTTTTGAGACAGGGTTTCTCTGTGAAACAGTCCTGGATGTCTTGGAACTCACTCTGTAGAAAAGACTGGCCTCGACCTCACAGAGATCCCCCTGCCTGTGCCTCCTGAGTGCTAGGATTAAAGGTGTACACGCACGCACGCACGCACGCACGCACGCACGCACGCACACCCTACCTCACTTTCTCATAGCATACCAAGAAAGAAAAAAACATACAGCAAAGATAGCTTATGCCACCTCCATGTAACAGATTATGGAGAACATGGCCTAAGAACAGAAGAGAAATTCATGGCACCTCAAGGTGGCCTACATTCAAATCTTTTGTCAGTTACTATCAGTTACTGGATGGCACAACTCTGGTGGCCCTTGATATATGCTCACTATGACACTGGTAATCTATAGCTTCCCACAAATCAATGACTTTTTGGATCATTGTTAATTCCTTTTCTTCCAATTCCCTGGATTCTTCTTAGGCTCCTATTTTTCCCCATAGACACTACATGCACATAATGCAGACACACATAAGGACAAAGCACTGATAACAAAAAATTCAAAAAGAAAAATTTCTAGCCGGGTGGTGGTGGCGCAAACCTTTAGTCCCAGCACTCGGGAGGTAGAGGCAGGTAGATCTCGTTGAGTTCCAGACCAACCTAGTCAACAAGAGCTAGTTCCAGGACAGGCTCCAAAGCCACAGAGAAACCCTGCCCTGAAACCTACCCCCAACAACAAAAAAGAAAAACAAACTGGCCATGGTGGTGTTTGGCTGTAATGTTGGCAGCATGGAATAGGTGCAGATAGTCGTAACCTCGAGTTTGCTATCAGCCAGTCTGGCTAATTGTTGAGCTCCACATTCACTGAAACTGTCTCAAAACACATTTTAGAGTAACAGGGTATCCAACATCAAACTCCACACACACCCACATTGCATGTACATACACACAAACTTGTCAAGATGAACTGAAATGGCTTTGATAAGGTATCCTGACAGAGGCACTCAGGCTACCAACTCTCCTAAGCTTGTTTCTCCCATCCTGGGACTTATACTCAGCCAGATCTCATACAACCTGGCTATCACAAGACTGTCTTAGTCTATCTCACTTTTGGACAGGGTCCAAGCTAGATTTTTGAGTTTTTCTTTTTTTCTTTGGTTTTTCAAGACGGTTTCTCTGTGTAACATCCCTAGCTGCTGGTTTGCCAAGGCTGGCCTCAAACTCACAGAGATCTGCTTCCCAGTCCTGGCATTAAAGTCATGCACCACCACCACCACCGGGCTAGGCTGGTCTTTAATTCTCAACTCTCTACATAGTTAATAACTACAACTAAATTCTAGTTTAATTGTTTCTACCTCCTAAGTACTGAGATTTTAGGCATACGTCATCACATCAAGTTGTTTTTAATAGGATGCTAAGAGTCAAATCCAAGGCTATGTGCTTAACAAATAAGCATGCTACTCAGCTATAGCCTAGCTTCCTCCTCTGTTTTTGAAGGGGTAGGATTAAGCCATAACCTTGGACATACTAGGCAAGTATTCCCAAGTTTTTGTTTTTGTTTTTTTAAATAATAACACAGGCCGGGCATTGGTGGCGCACGCCTTTTGAAGCCAAATAAATAAATAATTTTTTTTTCGAGACTGGGAATGTAGCCTAAGGTAAATGAGACCACAGATAAAGCCAGAGTCTGGCTAATAATAAAATTAAAGCATTAGCAACCTGTTAATAAAACCAAAGCATTAGATGATACTCTAGTTGAGACCCAGCCTGTTGTCCTTTTTTGTTTGTTTTTTGTTTTGGTTTGGTTTTTGAGATAGGGTTTCTCTGTGTATTGCTGGCTGTCCTGGAACTCAATCTGTAGACCAGGCTGGCCTCAAACCCATAGAGATCTGCCTGCCTCAGCCTCAAAAATGCCAGTATTAAAGGCGTGTGCTACTACCACCTCCTGGCCTATTGTCCTACTGAAGTATGATTAATTTTTTCTTTCTTTCTTTCTTTAGTCCCACCTCTTTCGAGGCAGACAGGGGATCTCTGTGAGTTCAAGGCCAATCTGGTCTACAGAATGAGTTCCAAGACAGCCTCCAAAGCTACAGAGAAACCCCCGTCTCAAAAAAAAAAAAAAAAAAAAAAAAAGAAAAAGAAAAAGAAAAAAAAAGAGCAGATTATAGAGTTTTTTTTTTTTTTTTAAAGTTCAAGGCTACCTTGGTCAAGACAGCAAGGAGGGGAGGGGGAGTAAGGTACCTATCCAGAAGAATACAAGGAAATAGGACACCTCACCCCATTTTTTTTGGGGGGGGGGGATGGGGTCTTATGGCCCAGACTAGGTTTATACTTTGTAGGCCAGGCTAGTTACATTCAAAGCACATTACCATCTACAAAACAAATAAGACCACTTTACAGGGGTCACCTAAGACCATCGGAAAACACAGATATTTCATCACAATTTAGAAAGTGAAATTACACTTATGAAGTAGCAATGAATATAAATTTTGGTTGGGGTCACAACAGCATGAGGAACTGTATTAAAGGGTCGAAGCATTATTAGGTCGAGAGCCGCTCACTGATCTATCTGGTAACATTAACAAGAATGACATTCTAGCATTTGCAGATGATAGGCAACTAGCACTCTGGCTAAGAAAACATGAGACAGTTTCGTATGATGGTAAACGATAGGGGGGCAGGTGGAGAGTGAGATCGAAGCCAACCAACAAGCCTTTAATATCAGCACTTGAGAACTTGGAAGGCAGAAACAGGTGAATCTGAGTTTCAGGCCAGCCTGGTCTACAGGCCAAGTTCGAAGGCAACTGGGACCACACAGAGACCCTGTCTTGGGTGGGGGGAGGGTATGAAATTGTCAAAAAATAAAATTTACAAAAATTTCAACAGTTTACAAATTCTACCGTGCTATCAAAGTTTACATTTACACCCTATTTTACCTGTAATGCAATGCGTCGGTTTCTCACTTTGTCAAAAGGCTTAGAAGATAAAGGACTACCAAAAAAAATTCCCTATTATACACTGGTAAATTCGTAGGGGGAAAAATGAGGTGGTACCAATCAGGCAAATGAATTTGTGTGTTCCGGAAATTACTGACTGGAGTTATTGGGTGGGTGGCTGGGTGGGGTGACGGCTTGTGCATGAGACTTGCAAATGTAGACAGCAACACACATTCAATTCCTGACGTTAACAACTCAGGTCACTGTTGCTGCTTCCAGACTCGTTTCATCTTGGTATGACGCGTCGAGAGCTTTCCAGTGCATGCGGCATGACGACACACACGGCAAAGACAACCGTCGGGGACCAGTCGCATCACGGCAGACCGCGGCCTCTCCGTCCAGGCGAGCATGCGGGCAGGCCGCCATCCCTTGGGATTTACTGCGGCTGACGCTCCTGGGACCACGAACGTTTCGGTTCTGAAACCGACTTGGCTGTAATGCTTACCCTACGTGAGGGCGTCGCGAGCACGGATCCCTGTCGCGGAGGGGTCGACACGGGCCTGTAGGCCGGGCGTGGCCCGCACTTCGGAGGCCCGGTCCGTGTTGGGTCGGGGTCGGGACCAGAATCTGTGGGAAGAGAGGGGGTGGGGGGGAAGGCAGGCGGAGCTTGCACTACCTGAGGATGTTGTGTGCCTCCATGCTCCGGTTCTGGTTACTCGAGCACACGACCGCCACCCGCAGCGGTGATGACGGCATGGCACCGGCCGACCGTCCGCGCTACCCACGGCACCCGCCACTGAACTCCCACCTAGAAGCCGGCTTCCGCCCGAGGAAGATGGCGGCAACCGGAAGTCATCAACCCGGAAGTGAGGGCGACGTCATGCGTGGGGAGGTCGGCGCCGCTCCCCTGGGCCCACACCGCAATCGGCGAGGGAGAGCGATAGGCCAACACTGCGTCAGTGTGAGGCAAGAGCAACTAAGGCTGGTGCTCGTGGACCGCCTAGGCCGGCATCTGACGTCACAGCATCTGCGCCGGCAAACAGAGCATGCGCCGCACCTGCGTCCCAGAGTCGTAAACTGCCGTCGCCGTGAATGACGCGCCGTGCGCCGCGCTTGCGCAATATTGGCAACTGCTGGGCAGAGGTGGTCCCTAGAGAGCTTTCTGCTGGTGCCTTTGGTCTGGATGAGACGTTTCTCAATCCTGATTCCTCCGGGTTGCCACTCTGCCAATGTCGGAAACGCCCCTGCGGTCCAGCCCTTTGTTTATGCCCCATCTTTAACGAGTATCTCTTCCTCAGGTTCACAGAACTTCTAGATGCACGTCATTTCCCTTGGAGAGTCCTTTAAAGTTTTTTTTTTAACATTTATGTGATAATGAAAGTATGGGTGACATAACGAGCTCATCAGGAGAAACCCTGTCTGGAAAAACCAAAAAAAAAAAAAAGTAGGAAGAGGGCTGGGCGGAGTAGTGGCTCGCACCTTTAATCCTAGAACTCGGAAAACAGAGACAGATTTATAACCTGCCTGCTCTGTTGCTTTTCCTCTCTGTCTCAAATAAAATGATCAAGAAAAGAAGGGATGGGACTGTGGGAAGGTATATGACATGGGTGGTTTGGAGATTTTGAGAACTCTTGAGGTTTGGGCTATAACAAATAAATCATTATGGTCCATTTTCAGCATGAGATATATGTAAAGCATAAGCCACTAAGCCCCTACTTTCCCTAGCTGCCAGCCTGTGGCCGCTTGTCTAGGCACTCTTCAGTTTTTCCTGATTGAAAGCTGGAGAGATGGCTCAGAGGTTAAGAGCACTTGGCTGCTCTTCCATAGGTCAGTTCAAGTCCCAGCAACCACATGGTGTCTCACAAACATTTGTAATGATATCCGGTGCCCTCTTCTGTCGTGCAGGCATACGTTTGGGAAGAACACTGTGTAGATAATAATAAATAAATCTTTTTTAAAAAGGAAAGAAAGAAAACTCGTTTATGGGACAAGCATCCAGATCCCCAGGATAGATATGGCTTTGTGTCCTCAACTAATAGGATGAGAAACTTGGGCAGGCAGCAACACTGAAAACCAGGAAGATTGTAACTCCTAAAAGAACTCAGTCAAAGAACTAACGGGGGCTGGGCGGTAGTGGCACACGCCTTTAATCCCAGCACTCGGGAAGCAGAAGCAGGCGAATCTCTGAGTTTGAGACTTGCCTGGTCTACAACAGTTAGTTCCAGGACAGCCTCCAAAGTCACAGAGAAACCCTGTCTCAAAAAATAAAAAAAAATAATAAAAAAAAGAACTAAAGGGGGTGAAGAAATGAAATTAGGAATGGAGATAAGTGTGTGTGTGTGTGTGTGTGTGTGTGTGTCAAATATGCAAGTCAATTTTCCTTTGTTCTAGATTGAAGCCTAACTTTGCTTGGTTGTGAAATATACTGTTTCACTTTTGCTACTCTGAGTGGCCAGAACTTTTTAAAAAAAGATTTATTATGTAAATACAGTGTTCTGCCTGCATGTATCAGGCACACCAGAAGAAGGCACCAGATCTCATTATAGATGGTTGTGAGCCACCATGTAGTTGTTAGGAATTGAAGTCAGGACCTCTGGAAGAGCAGTCAGTGCTCTTAACCGATGAGCCATCTCCAGAACTCTTATTGTGAAGTGAAGAATCCTTGCTTCTCACAGGGGTCTGCAGGGATGCAGCTTGGACAAGGTTATGAATTGCTGTCCTGTCAGAATGGGACAAAAGAGAGGGCAGGAATGGCAATGACTTGCCACAGAATCAGATCATTGAGGCTGACAGCCACCAAGGAAAGAAACGATGTGAGCAATGAACACAAAATGTAACTCCTGCTCCAAAGGAACTAAGAGAGAATGTATTCTGAGCCAGATATGAATGATGACAGCCTGAGCATAAATTCAGATTGCCGTAACAGGCATATTCATTCCACCGTGGGAGAGGTTTCATGAACCTACATAGCCAAAGAACAAAAGAAAGCCATAGGGCTGGAGAGATGGCTCAGAGGTTAAGAGCACTGACTGCTCTTCCAGAGGTCCTGAGTTCAATTCCCAGCAACCACATGGTGGCTCACAACCATCCGTTATGAGATCTGTTGCCCTCTTCTGGTGTGCAGATATACATGGAAGCAGAATGTTGTATACACAATAAATAAATAAATTATTCAAAAAAAGAGAAGAAAGCCATAAATTGGTGCATTTATCCATACATCAGATAGGCAGGTTACATTAAAGCTGGAAAATCTATAGGTTTCAGAATCTGATATCTTATGATTGTAGTTTGAAATTAGAAGTTATTGGTCTTCTGTTTGTAATACACCAAAAGTTTAACCTAATTGTTGAAGAAGTTAGGTTAGACCAGAAGCTGGTAACTAATGGCTATTAAAGAAGCTAAACCCAGGTGTAGTGGCTTATGCCTGTAATCCAACCACTTGGGACAGTACAGCAATAGGATCATGAGTTTGTGAATTCACATCCAGCCCAGGTTACTACTGAATGAAAGCCTGATTCAAAAGAGGGAAGGGGCAAAAAGAGTATAATTTTTTACCCCCAATCTGCAGTGTTCCATCTTTCTATAATCACAATGTTCTAATCAGGCAATCAGTCTGCTGGATCTTTAACATAGATATGACTTTTTCTGGGAACTTCACATCACAAAATTTTAGATTTCACTAGAATGTACCAATTGTCTCCAGAATGAAATAAAAACATGGATGCTTCCCGTGTCTGAATATCTGTGACAATAGATCTGTATGAATGGGTGAAAAAACAGATCCTTTTTTGGAGAGGAAGTTAAGAAACTCAGAAGCCTAGTTGTTGGGGGCACCATCCTCATTGATAGTGAAGTCTGAGAAGGAAAAAGTTGAGAATCTATTGTGAGATAAGCCCACTAGAGACAATCACACAGGCACTCATAGAGCCAAAACTAAAGTTTTTATTGTTGCTCAGTGGCTGCATGGAGAACTTTCCCAAATCATGTAGCCTTGAGCCTTACAGTTCTTGTTTTGTTTTGTTTTGTTCTTTTGTTTTTGTACAAAAATACATATCTTGGTTGGCACATTTCACTTATCAAGAAGCAGAACTACAGAAGCCAAAAAGCAAGATTAATACATTTAGAAACTTTTACCAGGGGACTTTCCTGGAACTATGGACTATGTCTTTGTTTCCATTTTGGCAGGTGTTGGGGCCTATATGCTGGGTTTTAAAGGCAGAATCGCATCTCTAACATGGCATCAGTCAGTGCTTAAGTCTGGGGGCCTGTTAAAAACCAGGTACTAAAAATCCTTAAGGGCCCCTCTGACAGTGTCAAGGGAACTATAAAGAAGCATGGGAGATGGGCGATGATGCTCACCTTTAATCCCAGCACTCAGGAGGCAGAGACAGGCCAATCTCTGTGAGTTATATAGGCCAGCCTGGTCTACAGATTAAGTTATAGAACAACAAGGGCTATACAGAGAAACCCTAAAAAAATAAAAATAAAAAAGGAAGAAGCATGCACTTGTTTGCTTTGTAGAACTTTAAGGTTTGCAGGATGAAGACATTTTCCCACTTTTGTAATATTATTTTAAAATTCTGGAGGCCAGGCTGGCCTTGAACTCACAGAGATCCGCCTGCCTCTGCCTCCCGAGTGCTGGGATTAAAGGCATGCGCCACCAACGCCCAGCTTTGTTTTTGGTATTTTTGAGACAGAGTCTCACTATATGGCTTTGCCCAGGAATTCCCTATGTAGATCAGGCTAGCCTAAATTCACAGAGATCCACCTGTCTCTGCCTTCCAAGTGCTTGGATTAAAGCTGTGCACCACAACACATGGCTGGTAGAGTGAACCTGTCTAAAAAACAAAAACTTAAAAAAGTAAATCCAGCCGGGTGTTGGTGGCACACGCCTTTAATCCCAGCACTCAGAAAGCAGTGGCACTTGGATCTCTGTGAGTTCAAGGCCAGCCTGGTCTCCAGAGCAAGTGCCAGGATAGGCTCCTAAGCTACACAGAGAAACCCTGTCTCAAAAAAAGAAAAAAGCATAAAAAAATAAATCCATATATGGGTCAAGGGATAGTTACCAAAGTCCATGTAATATATACCAAACTGAGATTGTGAAAGTGAAACTGGGCAGTCATTTGAGAATAGAAGAATTGAGGTGCTCTGAATGCTTTTTTATGTTAAAGTCTCTTTATATAATGAAGATCCTTTTTCATTTGCAGTCACAGGAATATCAAATCTTTTTCCATAGTGAACATGAACCCTCCAAGACTTTCTTCAGTGTGCTCATAACACATAGACCTGACTTCCAAGGCATTACTGTCTAGACAGCAACCTCTCCACTGTCTCTACTGTCTTGGAACTTAATGGCTGAGTAGCTACATTCTACTCACCCATGCCTCTTCCCCTAATGCATGTGCTGCACCCATCTGCTGTTGCTTTTGTAGACATCACTCCACCTGCCCTGCTAGTCCAGCTATATCTCAGTCACCCTAATCACTAATTGAGCTAGAAATGATGTCCCTTCTTTCAGAAAGCCTTCCCCTCTGCTTCTTTACTCCACTGTTTGTCTGCTTCCAATACCTCGTCACATTCAACTTGCCCATTAGATCTCCAAATGTTCTTTTTTGGAGCTATGTACCCTGCTTACAGATTCTGAGCCCTAAAAGAGTAGGTACATACATACATACATACATACATACATACATACATACATACACACACATACATACATACACATACACATGAAACCTCGGGCCTTACACATACTGAACAAGGGTTCTACCACCAAGCTGCATCCTGTTCCTTACTAGTTTGCATAGACCTACTGTCCCAATCTGGGTATGGTGGTACATGCCTATAAATCTCAGTGTTTGCGTTGTGGGCAAAGAGAATTAGTTCAGGGTCAATCTCAGTTACATAGAGCTAGAGATCAGCCTAAACTACATGAATCCCCATCTCTAAAACAAAGCAAAACAAAAGCTATTGTCTCTATACAGGCAGGCTTTCACCTGAGTGCTCCCAGATCACACTGAAGTGGAGGGGCTGAAGGGACATCACACCCCGGTTCACACTGAGTACTCACACAACCAGGATTGTGGAATTGGACTCTGTCTCACTGATACCTATTTCAAAGTATGATGTGGGAAACCTACGCTGAAAAACTGTACTATTGGGTGGTAGTGGCACACGCCTTTGATCCCAGCAGAGGCAGAGGCAGAGGCAGGTAGATCACTGTGAGTTTGAGACTAGTCTGGTCTATAAGAGCTAGTCCCAGGACAGCCTCCAGAGCCACAGAGAAACCCTGTCTAAAAAAACAAAAACAAAAACAAAAACCAAAAACTTTTATTTTTTAATGTATATGGGTGTTTTACCTGCATTCATGTCTATGCATGTATGCCTGGTGCTCCCAGAGGCCTGAAGAGGGCATCAGATCCCCTGGGACTATAGTTATGATTATGAGCCACCATGTGGGTGCTGGAAATCCAATCCAGGTCTTCTGGAAGAGCAACTAGTGCTCTTAAATGCTGATCCAATTCTCCAACACCAACGGCAATTTTGTGTTGTTAAAACAGGGTCCCTTTATGTAGCCCTGGCTGGCCTGAAACTCACTATGCAGACCAGATTATCGTCAAAACCCCCATGTGCTGGGATTAAAATGCCACTGTGCCTGGCTAGGACAATTTTTTAATAACCAGACTAAGTCACAAATATAGTATTTAGTTCCTTTCTCTCTCTCTCTCTCTCTCTCTCTCTCTCTCTCTCTCTCTCTCTCCTCTCTCTCTCTCTCTCAACATGGTTTCTCTGTGTAGCCCTGGCAGTCTTGGAACTTGCTCTGAATACCATGCAGGCCTCAAACTCAGTGACCCAACTGCCTCGGTTTTCCGAGTGCTGGGATTAAAGGCATATGCCACCATGCTCAACTTCCTTATTGCTAGTTTTATTATCATGATGTTTTCCATTGTTTGGACATACTAAATTTTGTTCAATCACCTGCAAATGGGTATTTGGGCTGTTTCTAGTCTAGGGCTATTACAGATACATCATGTGTGAACAGTTTGTACAAATACTTTCATTTTCCCTGAGTTAGTACCTGCAGGTTGAATAGAGAAGGGTTTTTTTTTTTTTTTTTCTGTTTTCTTTTTTTTTACTTCTGAGTTTTTGTGGCAGGGTCTCACTGTGCAGCCCAAGCTAGCTTCAAATTTGTAATTCTCCTGCCTCAGCCTCCTGAGTGCTGGAATTACAAGCATGTGCCACCATGCCTGTGTGGGTATGCAAATTCCTCACATTTGGATTAAGAAAATGTCAAGGGGTCAGGCATTGTGCCACACACCTCTAGTTCCAGCATCCTGGAGGCAGGGGAAAATCTCTGTAAGTTCTAGGCCAGCCTAGTCTGTATAGCAAATTCCAGCACAGCTCTGACTTCATAGTGAAACCTTGTCTCAAAAAAAAAAAAAAAAAAGAAGGAAGAAAAGAAGACTGCAGTGGTAGGAGTACTTGGCAAAAGGACCTGAGTTCAATCCCTAGCTTAGACAGGGTCAAAGCAATCCTCTAGATTCAGCCTGCTGAGTGATGAAATTATGTAAATATGCCATGTTTGGCTAATGCAGAAACTTAATGTGTTTTTTTTTTTACATTCCTTTATTTTGTGTATGGACCATGGACACGTAGTAGTCTGACAACAACCTCCAGGAGTTGGTGCACTCCCTCCACTGTATGAGTCCTAGGAATCAAATTCAGGTCATCAGGCTTGACAAGTCCTTTGCCTGGTAAGCCAACTCGACAACCTGTGGTCTGGTATTTGAGATAGTCTCAAATTGCCAAGGCTTGGCCTTGAATTTCTAACCCTCCTGTCTCCACCTTCCAGCAGCTACTGGGATTATGGTTTTGAACCACCATACCTAGATTAAAATTTTTAATTTTTAAGGTTTATCATTTTATGGTACATATTATGGTGTCCAATAGAAAAAAAGGATGCTGGACCTGATTTTTGTTGTTGTTTGAGAAATGGTTTCTCTGCATAACAGCTTTAATCTCAGAACTAGGGAGCCACAGGCAGCAGATCTCTGGGAGTTCAAGGCCAGCCTAGTCTATATAGCAAGCCCCTGGGCAGTCAGGGCTACACACTGAAACCCCATCTCAAAAGCAAAATTTCCCTCAGTCACACTAGCCACATTTAAGTGCTCAAGATCCACAATGACTAGTAGGGTTTACATGTCCTAAGCCCTGGTAACAATGAGTGAGCTCGTTTGGTAGCTTCTGTGTATGTAACTCAGCACATGGAGGAAGCTGGTCATCCCCTTCAAACCTTGGTACTCCCTTCATGGGAGTTCAGTTCATGCAAAGAAAGTGGCCATGGATCATTCTGGCAGGCTAAGGTAGGCACCGGCTGTGACTAGGTTTTTGAAGGTAGGCAGAGCAGAGGGTTTTGTTTTGGGTAGACGTGTAAAATGTTCCTAGGAATCATACTAGAAATTTCAAAAAGTGCCACACACACTTGAACAGGGTAGGCTGGGACACAGCTCTGACTGGGGCATAGATGTGGGAAACCTGGATACTAATTAAATGGATACAATTTGTATCTTTTCATAAGCCTGGTCTGTTAATTGGGGATTTTTCCCCCTAGTCTTAAACTCAACATAGCTGAGGACTTTGAACCTTTTTTTGTTTTCTTTTTTGAAACAGTGTTTCTTTGTGTAACATCCCTGGCTGTCCTGGACTTACTTTGTAGATCAGACTGGTCACGAACTCAGAGGTCTTCATGCTTCTGCCTCCTGAGTTCTGGGATGAAAGGCGTGCACCACCATGACCCTCTGACTTTGAATTTCTTATTCTCCACTCTCCACATTCTGAGTGCTGGGGTTACAGATATCTACCATGATTCCCAATTTATACAGTGCTGGAGACTGAACCCAGCACCCTTTAAATGCTACAAAAGCATTCTAACAACTGAGCTACAGCTGAATCCTGCTTCGGGTCTGAGGAGGTCTCATAGAACTTTAGCACCACAAAAAGCCACATGGTCCTAGCTCTGGAATCAGACTGTGACTAGGGAGCTAGAAGTTGGACACTAAGGTACTTCAGATAGGGCACTTCCAGAATGCCAACTCCTACCCATGCTGGCTGAAGACACCAGAATATACCTCATATACAGCCTAGGTCCCCAAAGAACAGCAGTGGAAGGCAGCTGGACTGTAAACCCTCCCATTTCTGCCCAGGCTCTCTAGACAACCTGCTATGTCATCCACCCCTAAGATGAGTCTAGGCATATCACTACACCCCCAACCTTTTCCCACTCCCTCAAGATGAGTCACTCATCAGAGCTGGCTCATCCCTGTCTTGTGCTCTTGCCTTCTTCAGGGTCATAGGAGCACAAGAGACCCAAGGACATTCCAGGTGGGGAGAGTGAGTAGCTCACACAGTAGCCCCAGGTTCACTTTCTGCCAAATCCTCCTCCCAGTTCTTAACACTGCAGAGAGAAGCCACATGCTGGGGAGGGTACCTTCTCCTAGAGCTGCACAACTGTTGCTTGTGACAGTTCAAATGGGTCATTATTGTATGCTGAGGATATTTCTAACCACTGACAGTGCCAGCTCCCTACCCACCACCCACCCAACACGGCTGGCCTAGGAAGAGATGCTTTCCCACAGTCTGAGGGTGGACAAGTAAGCTATGGACACCCTGCCTGTCCTTCTGCCAGACTGTAAAGTCAGCATTCCAGTGAACACTTCCTGGGGCTGATCCCTGTCCCATGCCCGCTGGAAAAAGGTTCAAGGCCAGCCACTGGACTAAGGCTTGAGGCCCTTGGAGGAACTGAATCCACCGTACCTTCCCTCACCCATAACCTTCCCTCCAACATCCCAAATAAACACACAAGACAGTGTTGTTGGTCTGAGAGTGATGGACATTTAGATGTTGGCAACTGTCCAGTGCCTCACAGGGAGTGGGCAGAGCAAAGACAGAGAGGTAGGGCACAAGCGCTACCAGCCAGGGCTCAAGTCCTTGTGGTCACTGGGGGAAGAATGGGAGGGGAAATAGCCAGGGGCCAAGTCCAGTGGTCAGAGCCCAGGCTCAGAGACATGGAAAGTGCACAATATCACCAGATGGCTGGATGACCTCAGCTAGGTCCCTGTGTCTGCCAGGAGGCAGGCAAGGCCAACCTCTGACCATGCAGATGGAGGGGCTACACATCACTGGAGTCAGATTTCAGGCTCTCTACCCTCTAGTTGTAAGAAGGACATGGGGTGATGGAGTGGCACCGTGGCCACTGAGGTCTCAAGTTGGTTGAGGCTTGGGATCCAGACCACAGTTAAGGGTCTGGCTGGAGGACAAGGCTGGCAGCTTTCCTTCAGGTCTCCTGATCCCTTCATCTGTCCTCCCAACACTGCCCCCCCAACACACACACACACACACACACACACACACACACACACACACACACACACCGGGAAAGTCCTAATCAAGGCAGTACAAGCGAAAGGAAAGGGTGAATCCCCAGCCTCCTAAGGTGGAGGACCCTCACCCCTGGATGCAGCAGCTGGACATTGGGTCCAGCCTGCTGAGCTACATCATGGCTCTTGGCTTCTTGGACACCCACATAGGAAGACAAAACAGGGCCTGTGAACCCCTGCCTGAAAATCTCGAAGATGGTTGTGTCCTCAATGGGACTCTGGGCAAAAGCATGCATAAACCAGCCAGTCGCAGGGCCACAAATCCCCATGGACAGCTGAGGGATGATGGGTGGCTCCTGCATTGGGCCAGAGAAACTAAGGCACAAAGCTAACCTAAGCCCACTGGGTAAGGTGAGGTGGGTACAGGATCCAGAGGTCACTCGTCCCTATCTGCAAATCGCAAAGTGACCGAGCAACAACAATCACGCCCAAGCTCTGACAACCTAGCACAAGACGAAAGTTCAGGTTGATGATCCTGGGTGCCAGTGGCTCTTGACAGAGGGACTGTAAATTCTGGCCGTCCCTACAAGGCCTCTAGAGACAGGGAAGAACCCTGGCTAACACTCTAGCCTGGAGCCCATGGCCAGTCTGAGGCCTGAGTCTGGAAGGCAGAAACCCAGCTGGGGCTGGCAAGGTCGTCGGATGTTGACAAGATCCCTGCACGGGCTAGTCTCCATTAGGCTCTCCATGGGCATCGTAAAGAGAGAGAGGGAATGAGAGGTAAGCAAGGAAGGGGCCTAGGGTCTTAGCACATTTGGGCAGGTGGAACCCAGGTGGGAGGGTCGCCTTGCGTTTCAGGACTGCCTGCGCCGACTGGGTCGCCGGAAGGTCGGGTGCATGAGGTTCTCGGTGATGTAGGCCACCAGCAGGCAGATGACCACCAACATGACACAGATGGAGCCGCCCACCGCCGTCATGGCCACCACGATCTCCTGCATAGCTGCCGGTTCGGCGGTGAACTCCAAGCACTCGGCGAGCTCTGGCTGGGCGGCGGCGACCTCGGCGCGCAGCGGCAGCGGCTGCAGGCACAAGCGGTAACGCACGCTATCGTGCACATCGGGCAGCAGGTAGTCGCGGCAGGAGGCGCCCAACAGCACGCGATCGCACGGGAAGCGTGTGTAGGTGCCACGCCACGAGCAGTTCAGCGCGAAGACTCGCACGCGGCGCGCCTCGGCCGGAGCCAGGCGCCACTGCAGCAGCACGCTGCGGTTGCGCAGGACGTGGGCGCGTAGCGAACCACCCGCCGAGACCAGCGTCACGCAGCCAGGCGCCTGGCAGCGGAAGCCCCGAGCGGGGCTGCGAAAGCATAGACGCCCACCGCCCGCCTCGGGACCCTCGGACAGCACCTTGTAAGGGCACCAGGGCGCGTCGGAAGCCGGCTCCCAGCCCGGCAGCGTCGGGGTCGCAGCTGCGCCTGAGGGCGGGGCGCAGGCGGCCAGCAGCAGCAGCAGCGGCGGAGCGCGCATCCTGCGGCTAGGCCAGCGCAACGGGGCGCGGGCTCGCGAGCGCACCGGGCGCGGCGGAGGGTCACGCTGGCCACACCACCCCAGCCGTTGCCGCGCTCGCCCCTCGCAGGGCCCTCATCCGCCACCTGCTCCAACCCGCCCCACGAAGGGCCCTCATCCGCCACCCGCTCCAACCCGCCCCACGCCCACGTCTAGTGCGCGCTCGGACCCAGCGGCAGAGGCGGGGCTGACCCAGGTCCCGCCCCCTTAACCCTCTCTGGGCCTCATCCCAGGGCACAAGAGTCCGGCTACCGTGGGCAGGTGGTGCGCAGTGACCCTGGGACAGGGCCTTGCCACAATTGATAAGGACCCCTGACGGACGGTCCCTCCGATGCTGGCCCCTCGTGGCCAGTAAGAGGGACCCGCACTCCACGCTCTGACCAAGGAGATAGGCAAAATGACTGAAATATAACTTCACCCTGAACTCCTGTATCTTTTGGACGGATGGCATCTACTAGGAAGAGAAGTCTGAGGCAAGTCTTTGGCGTGGTGACAACTGAATAACTGCACATCTGAAGAGAAGGTGCAGGTCAGACCGACCCTCTCTGTCTCATCGGTTTTCCTTCCCTTCTTTGGCTAGTGAAGAGGGTCAGGACTGGACAAAGAAAATGCCTACCAAAAGCCCACCCTGAGTCAGGTGGTGCAAGCCTATAGAATCCAAGCTGCTTAACAGAGAACCTACCAATCCCAGCACTCCGGAGGCAGACACAGGCGGATCTCTGTAAGTTCAAGGCGAGCCTGGTCTACAGAGCAAATTCCAGGACAGGCTCCAGATCTACACAGAGAAACTCTGTCTTGAAAAACCAAATAAAGAGTTGGAGGGGAGGGGGCACACAGATAGTACAGAGACAGACAGAGACAGAGAGACTACCTGGGCTACCAAATTAACTCAAGGTCAACCTGGATAATTTAGTGAGACCCTCAAAATGAAAACAAGATAAAAAGTAAAAACAAGCCCATTCCCTATGGAGGGATACTATTGCAGCCCAGATACAGCAAGGAGGGTCTAGACCCTCCCCAAACAATATGACAGACTTTGAAGGTCCTTGGTAGAGGGCCTCACTATCCCTGCAGAGGAGTGGGGGGGGTTGGGGAGGAAATATGGGAGGAGTGGAGGGCAAGGGAATGGGGGAATGGATATGTAAATATGAGTAATTAAAAATAATAATTTTTTTTAAAAAGTAAAACAAGCACCCCAGAGAGGTTATAGTGGCCTAAACCTGTAATCCCAGTTCTTGGGAGAACAGATCAGGAAGGTCAAGGCCATCCTTGACTGCTTAGCAAACATAAGACCACTCTCAAAAACATAGAACAACCAAACAGAAACAACTCAGCTGTGCAATAGCTATGCTGCTCCACAGAGGAAAAGGAAGAAAGGCAACACCGCAGGACCACTGCAGTCCTACTCTTGCGCTGGTCACCCAACACGCACAGCTTTCAGGGTCAGAGAACACCTGGCTAGGCCCACCTTGCCCTAACTAGGGGTGAAGCCAGAACCCCCCTAGTGCTGAAAACTCTGCTGTTAAGGACAGAGAGGTGAGGAGGGTCTCAGCCAAATGTCCTTTGGATTCTGACCCCCTCATGACACCTTCCAGCTGACCTAAGCTGGGAAAGGATAAAGAGGGCCTAGGTGGGCTGCAGTGTTCACAGAACATACATGTCTGTAAACAATCATATGTTCCCACTCGCCCACAGAGCCCTTTCCTAGCCTCTGTCCTAGCCATCCTGAAAATGGGAAGCAGCACCAGTCTTACCGGCAGGAACCGAACCTGAGGTCAATATCAGAAGCCTCCCACCCAGTCAGTGCACCTTGTCTCTAACTCGGAGGAACCCAATTACAACACGAGGCCTCTAAATTTGAAGGAACCTTGGATCGGGTCCGCTGAGATCTCTGCTCCCAGTGGAGGACAGAGGTTTTGAGAGATGTATCCCCCACCACCCACTTCTACCTTCCCCTTAGGCTGGGCAAACAGCAGACTCTTGCCTCATCATTGTAAGAGTGCCCCTGATCAAGGAATTAGAAAATAATGATTACCTCAGGGACCTACATGTCATGTCCAGAACTACCTGGACCCTTCATTCAGTTGGCTTGTAGATAGGTATCTGCTGGAAATATGGATACCTAGAGTCCCTCTTTACCTTGGAGTAGGGTACAGAAAATGGGCGGGGCAACATGATGTGGAATCCTTGGACTGAAGAGAGCTGGATGCTCAATCCCAGTCCACACCAGGAATTAGAGTCAGAAGGATGCAGGAAAAGCTGTCTGGTGGCTTTAATAGGAATGCTCCCCCTCCAGCATAGGCTCATAGATTTTTGAATGTTTGGTCACCAGGGAGTGGCACTATTAGGTGTGGCCTTGCTGGAGGAAGTGTGTCACTGTTTTGGGTTTGAGGTGTCAAGCCAGTCCCAGTGTTTTCTCCCTGGTGCCTGTGGATCCATACATAGAACCCACTGCCACATCTCCAGCACCGTGTCTGCCTGCATGCTGCCACACATCCCACCAAACTAATTATGAACTAAACCTCTGTAAGCAAGCCCCTATTAAATGCCATGGCCATGGTGTCTCTTCACGGCAATGGAACGCTGACCAAGACAAGCTGTCCACCTTGTTACACAGTTGCCGAGGTTTGGCCTGCATCAGTCCCATGCTATGGAAGCCATATATTCTGGACTGATGTCTTTGGGGCTGCAATCAGAGCCAGTCGAACAGCCCTGGGTCCATCCCTGAGTGGGAGAGTGTGGACCTGGAAACTCCTAGCTACCCAATGGCGATAAAGATAAGACAGAGGCATCTTGTCATCTCAGGAGGGCTCTCAGTCCATGATGGAGACTAGAGTCCATGGTTTATTCAAACATCCTCTTAAATAGCGTTCCAACAGTAGGTGTGATATCAGAAAGCAACTATTATCATGTATAAAGCTAATATCAAATATTTCCTTTAATCCCAGAGGCACCCCTAAAACTTCTTGTCCTCATCAGCCTTCCACCAGTCCCTAGGCACGTATTCAAGTCCTCAGAATAAGTGTGGGCCAACCCAGGTCCTAGATCTATTATTATGCAAACTAGGAGACCTTCTCCACTGAGGCCAAGCCATCCAGCGGTAACCAGATGCCATTTAAAAGACAATGTGAGATTCGGGCTCATGGAACCGAGCTGAGGTTTGAACCCAAAATATCATAAATCCATCTTTTTTGGTCCCCAACGCACAGTCAGCTGAGTTGAAAAACACAATACCCGCTGGGCGTTGGTGGCACACGCCTTTAATCCCAGCACTTGGGAGGCAGAGGCAGGCGGATCTCTGTGAGTTCGAGGCCAGCCTGGTCTCCAGGGTAGTGCCAGGATAGGCTCCAAAGCTACACAGAGAAACACAATACCCAGAGCCATAGCCTAGATCTGACTTCATCTATGCCTCAAGCTCGTCCTAGGTTAAGGGCCTTTCCAGTGGGCCAGGGGCTCACCTTTTCCTGATCAGGGCAGCACTTGATCTGATTGTCAGACACTCTCTCCTCTGGGTTGGGCTGCCCATGGGGATGAGGATTTTGGTATATCCTGTCTGGATAATTCTATCAATGGTATCTTTCCAGCTAGGAACAAAGAGAGAACAAAGGCAGGGGAAAGGTGATCCCATGCAAGGGATCACAGCACCATCAGAGAAAGCTGGCAACAGGAGGCCCCTACTTGCAAACCAAATTTTCTAAGCCAACAGAGCAAAGAAAAGAGAGCCATGTTGTCCCTAGAAACCACAAGGAGCCTACCACCTCCTCATTCCATGTTGACCCACTCAAGTAGGATATCCCCTGGTCCTATGGGAGCACAGTCTTAGGGCTTGGCTCTGTTGAAGCATTGCAGCCCTGACCATGCCACTGGAACCTGCAGGAATAGTGGCAGCTTGGGCCCTATCAGGAGCTATGTTCATACCTCTACACAGGACTTCCTTGTTACAACCTTCCAGGTCCTTGCTCACAAGACTACCAATCAACACAAATACCACTCTGCAGAGAGCACAGTGGGGAAGCAGGCTGGAACAGGTGGCTCTTCTTTGGGTCACAGCCAACTTCCTAGGTAATGCTGCCTGAAACCAGAGAGGTAAAGGAGCCTGGCACAGGCAGGATGCCCAGAAAGTACATCATGGGTTAGGTAGACAGATGGAGGCAGATTAGTACAAAGTGCACAAGTTGAGGCCAAAACACAAGGTCCTGCAGGATAATGAGACTGTTGTGGGGTATGGAGTGGGGGTTGACTACCCCAAGGCCATTTACATTTCTAGTAGCAATAATTCCATTTCCCTTGGGGGACCCTCTTTCTAAGGCTAGGAGGAGTTTGGGTGGGACTGACCTTTGGTAGGTGACTGGCCTGCACATTCAGATTTGTTATAAAACTTATGGAAAGAAGTTGATTATCCCAATGTCAGCTTCTGTGGCTATAAAGTTATCTTAAGGCAATAGCTGATCAAAAAGGAAACCAAACACAGAAAATGCAAGAAATCTGACATGTGGTCTTCCTTTAAGTGTCTGGGATCTAGCCTCAGATGAAGAGAGCCCATGTGCTGGACTTCACAATCATGAGAGAGGGCAAAGTCATATTTTTTTTCCAGACAGGGTTTCTCTATGGCTTTGGAAGCTGTCCTGGAACTAACTGTTGTAGACCAGGCATGTCTCGATCACACAGAGATCTGCCTGCCCTCTGAATTGCTGGGATTATTATAATTTATTTCTATTTTATGTGTGTGCATTGGTGTTTTAGCTGCATGTATGTGAGTGTGAGGATGTCATCTCTCTTGAAACTGGGGTGACAGGTGTGAGCACACATGAACACACATGGGTGCTGGGAATTGAACCTGAGTCCTCTGGAAGAGCAGTCAGTGCTCCTAAACTCTGAGCCATCTCTCCAGCCCCTGCAAAGTCATTTTTTTTACAGGTCTGGAAACATGGGGATACTGACTGACATTTTCCATGGTATTCTCAGCTGCAGACCCTACAGAAGAAGCTGACTCTGGTTATGAACTGTGAACACAGATTTAGCACTGGTACTGGGTGAGGGGCAAGGAGCTAATAAAGGAGGGCAAGGCCATATCTACTGGCTGCCGTTGGAGCAAAGGAAGCTACTTCATTGTTCCCCAGGTCTCCTATTATCAATGGAGATTTGACACTGGAAGAGGGCATGGCTAGAGAAAGGAGGAAGAAGACAGGTCTATTTAGCGCCTACATCCTGTTGATCTTTTTACATGAACTCCACCTATGGTGAACACTGCACACATACCAGCATGCTGATATTTTCATTAAAGGTTTTCTCATGAGGCCGGGCAGCGGTGGCACACCACTTTAATCCCAGCACTTGGGAGGCAGAGGCAGGAGGATCTCTGTGAGTTCGAGACCAGCCTGGTCTACAAGAGCTAGTTCAAGGACAGCATCCAAAGGCACAGAGAAACCCTGTCTCAGAGAAGAAGAAGAAGAAGAAGAAGAAGAAGAAGAAGAAGAAGAAGAAGAAGAAGAAGAAGAAGAAGAAGAAGAAGAAGAAGAAGTATTTAGACAACATCTTGTGGGAATTGGTTTTCTCCTTCTTCCACCATGTAACTTTCAGTGAATGAACTCAGGTTCTCAGTCTTGGCGGCAAGTCTTTAAGTGCGGAGCCATTTTGAGATGCTACAGCAGCCAGTGTTCTAAGTTCAAGGCTAGCCTGGTCTACACAGTAAGACTCTGTCTCAGTTTTAAAAATTCCTTTAAATTACATTTATCGGCCAGATATGGTGGTTCACAGCTTTAATCTCAGCACCTAGGAGGGGAAGGCAAGTGGCTCTCCAGGATTTTAAGATTAGCTTAGTCTACATCGTAAGTTCCAAGGTAGCTGGGTGTCATAGTTAAGGTTTCTATTGCTAGGAAGAGACATGATGATCATAGAAACTCTTTTTGTTTGTTTGTTGATTGGTTGTTTTTTTTCCAGACAGGGTTTTACTGTGGCTTTGGAGCCTATCCTGGCACTCGCTCCGGAGACCAGGCTGGCCTCGAACTCACAGAGATCCGCCTGTCTCTGCCTCCCAAGTGAGGGATTAAAGGCAGGTGCCACCAATGCCCAGCATAGCAACTCTTAAAAGAAAAACATTTGCCAGGCATTGGTGGTACCTGCCTTTAATCCCACCACTCAGGAGGCAGAAGCATGAGGATTTCTGTGAGTTTGAGGCCAGCCTGGTCTACAGTGCAAGTTCCAGGACAGGCTCCAAAGCAATACAGAATAAGCCTGTCTCGAAAAACCAAAAAGAAAAATAAAAGGTTTACTCCATTATCATCATGGCAGGAAGTATGCAGGCAGACATGGTGCTGGAGAGGTAGCTGAGAGTTCTACATCCAGATCCACAGGCAGCAGGAAAAGAGAGCCACTGGTCCTGCTTGGCTTGGACACAAGTCCTACAATAAAGCCACACCTACTCCAAAAAGACCACACCCACTCCAAAAGACCACACCTCTGAACTCTTCTCAAGTAGTGCCACTCCTTGATGATTAAGTATCCAAATCTATGAACCTATGGGGTTTGTTCTTATTCAAACCATTAACCACCACAGAATCTTAATCCAAAATAACAAATGGCCCTGGCTATAAGAGTGAAGACGATCTGTAGTCCGTAAGGTTAAGATATCTTTATTCAGCTAAACACTGGCCAAGCATAAGCCAGACCGTGCCCAGAGGCAGCAGGCTAGGGAGGCCAGAGAGAGAGCTCCCACGTATCTGCTGCCCCCTTAAGAACTCCCCACTCATTGCCAGGACAGGCTCCAAAGCTATACAGAGAAACTCTGTCTCAAAAAAAAAAAAAAAAAAAAAGAATTCCCCACTCTTCATCTTAAACCTCCCCTGACCACGCCCTGACAAGGCATAGTCAAGCACACCTGTACCTAGCTCCTAGGAGGCCGGGCTACAGTGTCTCCCTACACCTGACAGAGTTTTAAACTTCTCTCTGAAACTTCACAAACTAGGCCTTGCTCACAACATTCAGTGGCTTTTCTAGCCCAAGTTTACAAAGTCCTTCCACAATCCTCCCAAAAAGTCACAGCAATACCCCCACTATCCTGGTACCATTTCTATCTTTGAGTTACTATTGCTGTAATAAAATAACACCATGGCCAAAGCAAATTGGGGTGGAAAGGGTTTAGTTTACTTATGCTTCCACATCATAGCTCATCATCAAAGGAAGTCAGGGCAAGGAATCTAGTAAGGCAGGAATGTAGAGGCAAGAGCTGATGCAGAAGCCATGAAGGAATGGTTTCCATGGCTCACTCAGCCTGACTTCTTTCTTCTTCTTCTTCTTCTTTTTTTTTTTTTTCTAGACAGTGTTTCTCTGTGTCACCCTGGCTGTCCTGGAACTTGTTCTCTAGTCCAGGCTGGCATTGAACTCAGGGATACACCTGCCTCTGCCTCCTGAATGTGTACACCCACCCCCACCCCCACCCCCACAACACCCCCGCTTCATCCTGCTTTCTTTCTTTTTTTGGTTTTTCGAGACAGGGTTTCTCTGTGGCATTGGAGGTTGTCTTGAACGAGCTCTTGTAGACCAGGCTGGTCTCGAACTCACAGAGATCCACCTGCCTCTGCCTTCTGAGTGCTGGGATTAAAGGTGTGCGCCACCACCAGCTGGCCCCTCATCCTGCTTTCTTATAGAACTCGGTACTACAAAGGCTGGGCTCTCCCACATCAATCCCTAATTAAGAAATGCTTACAGGCTTCCTTGCAGCCCAGTCTTATGGAGGCATTTTCTCAATTGAGGCTTCCTCCTCTCTGATGACTAAGTTGACATACAACTAGCCAGCACAATCCCGACATCTACCAGGTGAGCTTACTGCCTTATCACCAAGTGAAGCTGAGGAGATACTGCCCGAAAGACCTCAGGCCCAGAGTAAGGCTACAAGGGGCAGGAAGAGCCCTATCCCTCTAAGGCCATCAAGTAGAGCACTGGGGACACTGTCTAGACTAAGCCCAGGACTATGGTCCTGCTATGCCAGGCTGGCCTCACTTGTGACGATGACTAGCACCCACAGAACTTGCTGGAGTCAGTGGGATTATGCCTGCTAGACTATATGCAAGCTGCCCTATGTTGCCTTCAAGAAAACTAGTGAGGGGCTGGAAAGATGGCTCGGAGGTTAAGAGCTTGTACTGCTCTGGAAGAGGATCTGAGTTTGAGATCAGTTCCTAGTACTTGTGCCAGGCAGCCCCTACCTGTAAGCCCCCCCACACACACACACACTCCAAAAAGCACACAAACATAAGTGCCCTGAGGGTGACTGATCTTCCAGTGTTCCAGTCAATGGGGTAATATGACTTGAGTATAAAATGTCCCCCACAGTCCTCTGTGTTTGAATACTTTGTCATTAGTGGCTCACAACCATCTGTAATGAGATCTGGTGCCCTCTTCTGGAATAAAAGCATACCTGCAGATGGAGCACTCATACATAAAATAAATAAAATCTAAAAAAAAAAAAAAAAGCCAATGTAAAACATGGTTGTGGGAGGACTAAGAAAATTGAGATGTCCTATGACTAGGAATTGCTTTGGCATTTGTCTCTTTGGGGAGCTTCAGATAAGATACTCGGAAAGAGCCTTTTGCAAAGCTACAGTCAGCCATTCCACCAGAGGCTGACTCCCTTGTGGCCATGAAGGCTAAAATTCATTCCAGAGTGGCCCTGATTCTTCCATAGACCACGTGAACTGACACAACACCTAACCTAAGGCTAAATTTTCTATACTTAGTAGCAAGTCTCTCTGTGTCTTCAAGGTACTGTGACAAGCAGTGTGGAAGCTCCTGCCTCACTCCCAAAACTTCTGGTTTCTTATCTGAAAAGCAGGGTGTCAACACCTCTACTGCCTGGGTTTCTGCCCTCATCTGGGTGTCAAATGTTTCCCCTGTATTAAAAGCTTGGTCTCCAAGGTGGTGATATCAGAAGACGGTAGAACCTTTAAGAGGAGGGGCCTTGTTGGAGGTCTTCAGACAACTGGGGAACCCCACTTGACTCCCTAGTGCAGACTGGCAGGATACAGGATGGCAATGGAGCCTAAAAGGCCACTTGGTACAGAGAGGAAAACAGGGTCATGAGGCTGAGAAATAGAGCCAGGTATCACCTGAGGTTTCTGTTACCTCTCCCCTTCCTGTGACTCTCCATTTTCCCTTTTAACCAAATCTATTCAGTTGCCTTGGGCAAGATGTCAACTTTTTGCCTAAAAATAACATGTGGAGCAAGATCATTGAACAAAGAATCCTCATATGATGTTTTCAATAATCAACAAGAAGGCATAGACTACTGGGTGCTGGTGGTGCACGCCTTTAATCCCAGCACTTGGGAGGCAGAGGCAGGTGGATCTTTGTGAGTTCGAGACCAGCCTGGTGTACAAGAGCGAGTTCCAGGACAGCCTCAAAAGCCACAGAGAAACCCTGTCTTGAAACAAACAAACAAACAAAAAGGCATAGACCTGAGCTGGCAGTGATGGCGAATCCCAGCACTCAGAAGGCAGAGGCAGGCAGATCTCTTGAGTTCAAGACCAGCCTGGTCTACAGAGTGAGTTCCAGGACAACTAGGGCTGTTACACAGAAAAACCCTGACTTGGAACCCCACCCCCCAAAAAAAAGAATGTAAAAAACAAAAACAAAACAAAACAAAACAAACAAAAAAACGCCATCCAGGTTGCTTGGTTTATTCCATTTGCTCTTAGGACCCATTAGGGAGGTAGAGGAGCCAGTGTGTGCCATAATCATTACCATGGCTTTCTGGCTTATGTGGGATCAGCACCAGCTCAGCTGTGCAGCGTAGGAATAGAGAGCAGGCCTGGGTTCAAGGCATCTGAAACCCTACTGACCATTTCATCTCTGTTCACTTTAATGATTTAGTCTGGTCAGCTCTCCTAGGAATTTTTCCATTTTGTTTACATACCCAAATGTACTGCCAAAACCCATCCACAGCGTTCTCATTCCTGCTGTGTGTGTCATTATGTCAGCTTTTCCATTCCTGGCATAGAAGAAAAACACCATGGCACCATACCTCATTCCTGCTATGAGAATTCCTACTCCACTCTCTCTTGATTCTTTGGTAGCTTGGTGCTCTACAGACTTGTTCTCTGGAAGCTTAGCTAAGAGGCCTCAGTTCAGATACATAGTAGCCAATTGTCTGCCAAGGGACAGTGCATGGTCCCTTTGTTGCCGGCAGCTTCCATGAGGCCAGGACTGAGACATATCCAGGTCTCCCTGCTCTCTAGCCAAGTGGAGAGTGGAAGATTTCTGTGTTTTGTTTTGTTTTTGTGTGTGGTATGGGTTTTTATGGCATGTGCCTCCAAATTGCCTCTAAATGGAAACATTTGCCTGCAAGACAGAGTGTTTCTTGGGTCAAACGGACCAGCAGATGCATCAGGGGAATGTGGGACTGTGTTCTTCCTTGGTCTTAGGCAGAGCAGGTTAATTCAGCCCCACTAAGTTCATCAGAGGTGGAGAAATACAGGGAGGCAGGCTCTAAGGAAGGACTCCAAGACGTGGAGGTGGAATGGCTCAGAGAGAAAGGCAGGATTACAGAGAGCAGAGCGCTAATTAGTTGTAACAACACTGATCTGTGGCAGGGAAACAACTGGCACACATGAATGGAACCTTTCCCTGCCATCTTAGACCTTGCTTATGCTGGACTTTAGTGTATCCTTAGTTGTGAATCTCTGGGACCTGACACTTGCTCAGAACAGATGACGATGGACTTTCAGAGTGATTTAATAGAGCTATCTTTGTAACCCCATTATTTGGTATGGGTTGCCTCGTCCTACTCCTCCTCTAGAAAAGGTTCTGATATGAAGATGACGTAATATTAACTTCTGAGTGTTTTTGCAAATTTGGAGAGAGGTGAGTGCATCTGAAGGAGCAAGCCCGAGTCATTAATTCACAAAGAGTAAACAAAGGTATCTCATATACACAGGCAAAAAAACAGTAAGGTTTTAATTGAAACCATCAGTGCCAGAGGAGGGTTACTCTCAAGAGATTGTTGGCTAAGGAAGCCCTAGAGGCTCCCCAAAATAAAGGTTATTTGCCACAGTTTTTGGTTGTGTTACAGAACTGAATGGTGAGACTCTTTTGTTGAAGACATTGTAGTTTTTGCTTGTAAGTCTTGGAGAAATAAAGCTAGGACTAGGCCTGAAGGGTCTCCTCCGTGTGAACTAGCTCCTGTATTTTAGATGTTGCTACTGAGGATCCTCTGAAGGAAACACAAAAGTCCTACTCAGGGGTGGATCATGCATACTTCACAATGCAAGTGCAGGGCCATACATGCTAGCCAGCATGATAGTGTCAAGAGTGGTTATTTCTAATTGGAGTGTGTGTGTGTGTTTCATCTCACATGAAAAGCCTGTTACAGACTGGAGAGTTGGCTCAGTGGTTAAGAGTATTGGCTGTTCTTCTAGATGACCCAGGTTCAATTCCCAGAACCCACATGGCAGCTCAAAACTATCTCTACCTCTAGTTCTAGAGGAATCCCACACCCTCAAAAGACATACATGTGGGCAAAACACCATTGTACATAAAATACAAATAAATTAATAAAAAAAGAAAAGTTTGTCACATAACAGTGGGAAAGTTTTTTGTTTTGTTTTGTTTTATTTTATTTTGAGACAGGGTTTCTTTGTGTAGCCTTGGCTGTCTTGGAACTAGCTCTATAGACCAGGCAGGACTCCAATTCACAGAGATTCGCCTGCCTCTGCCTCCTGACTGCTGGGATTAAAGGCGTGCCGCCGCCGCCGCCGCCGCCGCCGCCACCACCACCACCCGACCAGTGGGAGATTTTTAAAAAATATTTATTCTGTCTTCGTGTATGCCTGTATAACAGAAGAGGGTATGAGATATCATTATATATGGTTGTAAGTAGCCATATGGTTGCTGGGAATTGAACTCAGTACCTCTGGAAGAACAACCAGTTCTCTTAAACTCTCCAGCCCTTGGTGGGAGACTTTTTTTTTTCAAGACAGGGTTTCCTCTGTATTGTTTTGGAGCCTGTCCTGGAACTTGTTCTGTAGACCAGGCGGCCTTGAACTTTCAGAGATCCACCTGTCTCTGCCTCCCGAGTGCTGGGATTAAAGTCGTGTGCCACCAATGCCTGGCTTTGGTGGGAGATTTTTAAGACACTATTTTTGGACTTTTTTTTTGTACAGGGAAGTTTCTGTACATCGGATGTGAGAATGCAGTCTGTCTTAGTCTGGGTTTTTATTGCTGTAAAGAGACTCCATGACCACGGCAACTTTTTTAAAGGAAAACATGTACTTGAGGTGGTGGCTTACAGTTCAGCAGTTCAGCCCATTCTCATCATGGTGACAGCATGGTGGTGTGCAGGCAGACATGGCGCTGGCTGTGTCTTGATCAGAGCAACAAGTGGGTTAGGCTTAAGCAAAAGAGAATTTAAAACCACCCCCACAGTGACACAAGTCCTTCAACACAGCCTCACCTACTTCAACAAGGCCACACCTCCCAGTAGTGCCTCTCCCTATGAGTTTATGGGGGTCAATAACATTCAAATTATCACGGAGCCCATCACCTCCAATCTGATCACTGTGGTTGGTTCTGTTATTTTGAATCTTGCCCTGGATTTTTTTTTTCACTTCAGTCAAGGTTGCAGTCTAGGCTGGCCTCAAAATCACAACTATCCTTTCTCAGTCTCCTAAAGGCTGGGAGTTCAGGTGTGAGCCTCAATGCCCTGCTGCCCTAGAAATACTTTCTAGTATGACTTTCTTTTTCCCCCTAGAGAAAAATAGGTGTACAATTTCTTTGTAGAGCCAAAAAACAAACAAAACCAAAAATAAAAAAAAAGAACAAAAACAAACAACAAAAAAGCCCATCTCTAGGTATTTCCCCTTCTCCCTTTTGATATAGGGCTATCGAGATACCTCTTCTGGAAAAAGTGCTTGCCATGCACAAGCTGATAATCTGAATGTGACCCTCAGAACCTACATAAAGGTGGAAAGGGAGAACTGGTGTCACAAGATTGCCCCCTGTAGGGCTGGAGAGATGGTTAAGTGGTTAAGAGCACTGGCTAGCATTCCAAAGGATCAGGATTCAATTCCTACCACCCACATGGCAGCTCACAACTGTCTATAGCTCCAGTTCCAGGAGATCCAACATTTGCACATGAAATAATAAATCATTAAAGAAGATTGTCCCCGGGCTGGAGAGATGGCTCAGAGGTTAAGAGCACCGACTGCTCTTCCAGAGGTCCTGAGTTCAATTCCCAGCAACCACATGATGGCTCACAACCATCTGTTATGAGATCTGGTGCCCTCTTCTGGTGTGCAGATATACATGGAAGCAGAATGGTGTATGCATAATAAATAAATAAAATCTTAAAAAAAAAAGATTGTCCCCTCTCACATACTCATATCAAGAACACACACGATGCACAATAATAAACTTAATAAAATTTATAACTCATGATAGGGCTGGGCATTGGTGGTGCACGCCTTTAGTCCCAGCACTCCGGAGGCTGAAGCAGGTGGATCTCTGTGAGTTCCAGGCCAGCCTGGCTACAAAGTGAGTTCCAGGACAGCCTCTAAAGCTACATAGGGAAACCCTGTCTCAGAAAAAAATAAAATAAAATAAAGCTCAGGATAAATTTGTCAAGTTCCTGACTCAGTCTTTCCATTCACATGGGCACTTCTCGAATTCTTCATTGACATCACAGGCATTTTTGGGTTGTCACACACCCACTGGTGTGTGTCAGACAACTGTCTGTTCTGTTCACTTGTGTTCTCAGCTCCCCTGCAAGCTTCAATTTTGCCAGTTGTGGTGCAGTCATGAAATGCAGAATTGTTGAATGGATAAATATGCATATTTCACTCACTTGTTATTCCCAAAAAAACGTTGGGGCCCTGCCAGAAAGAAAAATGAGAAAGAATACAGAATTCTTTCTGAGGCTAGGTCGTCCCTTGTCCTTGCTGCCTCTCACATCTTCCTAGCAGTGCCCAGTCAACCTGGTCTTCTGCATGTGGAGGTTGCTCTTCCTTTCCCTGTATCAGCTTGGTGATTTTTTATTTATTTATTTATTAGTTCCAGTTAGGGAACAAGCTGTTTCAAGTCCCTTCTCCCTCTCCCTCCCCTCACCCCCATCCCTCCTCCCCCACCCCCAGCCCACCCCCACTCCATCCACCCACCACTCCCCAGGCAGGGTAGGGCCCTCAACGGGGGCTCTGCAAAGACCACCAAATCTTCCTGTGCTGGTCCTGGGCCCTTCCCCATGTGTCCAGGGCCACAGCTTGGTGATTAATATAAATAGTCATTTGAATTCTATTTAGCTTTACTTTTTTTAACTATTTTTTAAAAGATAGATATTTTAAAAGATAGATTTTTTTAAAAGATAGATATTTTTTAAAAGATAGTTTTTGTTTTTTTTTTTTTTTGGTTTTTCAAGACGACAGGATTTCTCTGTGGCTTTGGAGGCTGTTCTGGAACTAGCTCTTGTAGAACAGGCTGGTCTTGAACTCACAGAGATCCTCCTGCCTCTGCCTCCCGAGTGCTGGGATTAAAAGATTTTATTATGTACACAACATTCTGCTTCCATGTATATTTGCACACCAGAAGAGGGCACCAGATCTCATAACCGATGGTTGTGAGCCTCCATGTGGTTGCTGGGAATTGAACTCAGGACCTTTGGAAGAACAGTCAGTGTTCTTAACCGCTGAGCCATCTCTCCAGCCCCTTTAACTATTTCTTTAAGGTCCTTCAATTTATCTATTTACCATGCTGCTGAAAATGAGTCATTCATTCCTTCAACATTTTATTATTATTATTATTATTATTAATTATTATTATTATTATTATTATTGTTATTATTTTGGTTTCTTTGAGACAGGGTTTCTCTGTATTGCTTTGGAGGTTGTCCTGGAACTTGCTCTGTAGACCAGGCTGGCCTCGAACTCACAGAGATCCACCTGCCTCTGCCTGCCCACTGCTGGGATTAAAGGTGTGCACCACAATACCCGGCTTTTTATTATTTCTTTTTTAAGGTTCACACTTAAAGCGTTGTAAAATTGTGTCCTAGGACAGTTTCTCTCTTCATTTATGTCTGTCAATGTCTGTTACCAACAGGTGCTTCTGAGGCTAATTATGCCCACCAGGAGGTAAAGGTTTGTTGTCTACTTGCTCTACGTTTAAGTCACTGTGTAAGCCCTCTGTTTCCTGGCCTTTCCCCTAACTATATATTATAAAGAGATGTATGTGGAGATGTTTGAGTACCCTAAAACACAGCAACACTCTCTTGATGGCAGGATTTGTCTTCAATAATTAAAAAAAATTTTTTAAAGATTTTATTTATTTATTATGTATACAACATTCTGCTTCCATGTATATTTGCACACCAGAAGAGGGCACCAAATCTCATAATGGATGGTTGTGAGCCACCATGTGGTTGCTGGGAATTGAACTCAGGACCTCTAGAAGAGGTCAGTGCTCTTAACCTCTGAGCCATCTCTCCAGCCCTGTCTTCAATAATTTGTTGCAAAAATTGCCCTCAAACATATGATTCCCGTACATGCACTCCATCCCAAGACACTTGCCAGTTAGAATTGCTGGCTATTAGCCTGTGTGAAGTTAGTAATTTTGAAATCTTTTTGACTGCTCCCCATAGGGCTGAGGCACCACCTGCTGGCTGTTGAGTGTATTACCACACAGGGCTCAGGATGAAGGTTGCTGTTCTTTGTTGGGGATGGAAAGGAGAAAAGGAGGTTGATACTGTGCACAGCTAATCCTAGTTCCAAAACATAAACTTGCTTTTTTTTTTCTTATTACATAGCCTTGGCTGGCCTGGAACTCTCTAGTAGACCAGACTGGCTTGGAACTCATAGAGATTCACATGATGCTGGGATTAATAGTCGAGGTACATTTATAAACGTGGTGCATATTGTATTGTATTGTCCTGCCTCTGCCTTCCAGCTTCTGGAACTACAGGCATGAGTGATCATTCCCAGATCAATGTTTTTGCTCCACGGCCCCAAGTTCCACTTAGCCACTATGGTTCTTCATATTTTCCTGGTTCCCTAATCCAGGAGATCCCTTAGCATGGAGTTGTCTCGTGTTTCTCCTGTGTGCAGAGGTCACGCTCCTTGAGGTTGGTGCTGTGCCTCCCACAGTGGGAAGGTGTTGCATTTGTTTGTCTTCTCAGTAGTGTTAGCACTGATTTCTGTGAGCCACAGGTTTCTCCACTGTGTTTTTTGTTTGTAATTAACAAATATCTTAGTCAGGCAATGATGGTGCACGCCTTTTATTACCAGTGCTCAGAAGGCAGAGGCGGGTGGATCTCTGTGAGTTCAAAGGCCAGCCTGGTCTACAGAGTGAGTTCCAGGACAGGCTCCAAAGCTACACAGAAAAACTCATAAATTCTTCATGCTTCTGCCTCCCAAGTCCTGGGATCAAAGGCATGCACCACCATACCTAGTTGGCATCTCTCTTCATAGATGCTTCTGTGTGTCCTCACAGGGCTCAAGGGCAAAGGGACTAACAAGACCCTTAGACCTCTTCATGAGGAAATTAATTCCATCACATCCTCAAAGCACTACCTTCTCACCCTTACATACCATCAGCTTTTGAAATGTATGTAGATTTTTTTTTTTGAGACAGGGTTTCTCGGTGTAGCCCTGACTGTCCTGGCATTCACTCCTGTAGACCAGGTTGACCTCCAACTCACAGAGATCTGCCTGCCTCTGCCTCCTGAGTTCTGGGATTACAGGCAAGTGCCACCACTGCCTGACTGCATATAAATTTTGAAAGGATTTTAATTCTCAGACTATAGCAGGACTCATGTAATAGGAAACATTTTGTCAATGTGTTTCACTTAGGAGCCAATTGTAAAACATACCATCCCACTTTATGGCTGAATATTGTTCTGTAACATGAATATATCATACCTATTTACTCACTCATTGTTGATGAATGTATCTTCATTTACTATGAATGGTGCTGTTATGAATATTCATGTACAACTATTTAGTCCATTTCAATTCTTTTTCTTAGTTTCATAGCAGCTTTATTTAAAATATAGTAAATGAAAAATGGGTTAATTATGATTATTATACAATGTAAGATAATGGCGAAATAAAAATGAGACTAACTTTATAAGCGGGATGTGCTTGTAAGTCACACATGTCAATGATTTTTTTTTATTATATGTGTATGAATGTTTTGCCAAGGCTCAGTGGAGACCAACCAGAAAGTAGGCCTGAAGTTTCAGTTTACTCTGGCGCAACACCTGACTCCAGGAGAAACCACAAGTTGGGACCACCTGGGCACCACCCAGGAATGGACCATCTGAGGGGAAAGTACCTAACGTTCCAAAGGAAATTCCTAATGTTCCAACCATTGTAGATAAGATCACCTGATGTCCCTTAGCCTAAGCAGACACCCATCCGCTTTCACCAAGACACCGCTAGACAAATGTCAGACAATCATGGTCTTGAACCCTGAAAGTCCCCTCACTCCCAACCTCTACTGTGACAAAAAGCCTACCCCATCTGGGTTGGGCATTCTGCTCTCAACTGCTGAGTCAGACAGATGGAGTCCAGGCTCGAACTTGAATAAAGCCTCTTTGATTTGGTCTCCTGGTTGGTTTTTGGGGGACTCTAAGATCTGGGCATAACATTGGTATTCCAAACTACCTATTAGGGGCATCTAGTGACCCAGTGCTGCAGTAGATCCTGAGGCCCATAGGGAACAGAGTTCTACCTAGATATGTTTACAGAGCTCAGAGCCCAATAGGAATGGAACATACGAGGGTTTAAGGAAATTGGCTCAAGGCAAGGGTTGGTTCTGATTTGTTTAGCAAGAGTTCTATCTTCCCATTGATTCAGGCAACAATTTAAGTGGATCACAGTCCAGGCCTGGATTGAATTACCAAGCCTGTGAGCGAAAAGAAGTAGCAGCATGGAGAGTCCACAGCCAGCAGACAAGGAAGGGGAGCCTGGGCAGTGGTGGCACAAACCTTTACTTCCAGCACTTGGGAGGCAGAGACAGGCAGATGGCAATGGAACCCAAAAGGCCACTTGGTACAGAGAGGAAAACAGGGTCAAGAGGCTGAGAAATAGAGCCAGGTATCACCTGGGGTTTCTGTTACCTGTCCCCTTCCTGTGACTCTCCATTTTCCGTTTTGCCCAAATCTATTAAGTTGCCTTGGGCAAGATGTCAACTTTTTGCCTAAAAACATGTTGAGCAAGAACATTGAACAAAGAAGAATCCTCATATGATGTCTCCAATAATCAACAAGAAGGCATAGACCATTGGGTCGTGGTGGCGCATGCCTTTAATCCCAGCACTTGGGAGGCAGAGGCAGGTGGATCTTTGTGAGTTCAAGACCAGCCTGGTGTACAAGAGCGAGTTCCAGGACAGCCTCAAAAGCCACAGAGAAACTCTGTCTTGAACCCTGTCCCACCCCCCAAAATAATGTTGGAAAAGTGTGATCTGCTGAAATATTGAAATACTGGAACTTCATTAAGTCACAACTATGGCCATGTGGTTCACACCACCTATGTTAGCCATGGCCACACCATTTTGGTACGTTCTTCCATTTTGGCTAACTAGAGACAAGTTCCCCAGAGCTACAACAATTAGCATTCCAAAAATAAAATGTAACTTCTTACCACTGTCTCCCTGCAGATCCCTGGTAATGGCTGCCCAAAAGAGATGTTCGAGGACCACCTGACATTTTTTACTCACTACTCATCATTCTTTGGTCAGTCCTAGCAACAGCCAATCTAGAGTGAAGAAGGAAGCTCCTCAGCCTCCTTCCCTGCCCCTTCCTTGGCTTTCCTATAGTTGCTCCAGCTTGTAAAGAGATGGTGGGCTCTAATTCTTCCATAGACCTCCCTCATAGGGTTTGCTACTAAAATAAAGGCCTTGCATTATCTTCATTCCCTTTCTCTTTCCTTCTCAAGGTCATTTCACTCAGCACTGCATAAAAACAGTTGGTTTAGGCCCAACATGGTGGTGCACACCTTTGATTAAGCACTGAAGAGGTAGAGGCAGGTGAATCTTTGTGAGTTCCAGGCTAGCCTGGATGACACACAAAGTTCAGGTCAGCCAGAGCTATTTAGTAAGACCCAATCTCAAAAACCAACTAGCTTCCCAACCCACCACCCACTCAAACAAACTATAAAGCCGATGACATGAGATAAACCAAGCCCCGAACTAGGAGGGTGACTCTTGGCCAGAAACCCCAGCACTTGAAATTGAAAGGCTTAGAGATGAGTGTTCAAGGTCAACCTGGGCAACAGTAAGTCTCAAAATAAAGGAGGCCAGTGAAATGGCTTACCAGGAGCATCTGACCCCACAAAAATTAAAAAAAAAAAAAAGAAAAAAAGCAAGACTGTGCAGGAATGGACTGGGGCCATGTGTGGTAGTGCAGAGCAGGGCATAAACCTGGTCAGTAAGCTGTGTGAAGGGACAGGACAAGTACGGAGGTAACTTGCCCATGGGTGCAAGGCGTGGGAAGAGAGTCGTTGGAGAACCAAGTTATGGCCTGAAGACTCCACAGAACTGTCTAAGATACGTAAACAGTATACGGTTTATACTGTTTATAACACAAAGGCCTGGATGGTTGCTTTTTATCTGTAGGTCCGAGGAACTAAAATCAGTAGAGGGTGGAGGTGGGGTGCTCAGTTGATCCGAGTTGACCTCTTCGCCCCAGATCCGCAGGAAAACAAACAAATTACATCAAATTAAGTCGTGCCGGGTGTGGCGGTGCATGGCTTTAATTTCAGCACGCAGGAGGCAGAGGCAGGTGAGACTCTTGAGTATGAGATCAGCCTGGTCAAGCAGTGCTACACAGTGAGACCTTGCCTCAAAACAAAACAAAACGAAACAAACCACCAAAAAATTAATCCAAAAGTTAGTTTAAATGCGTCTTCGTCATGTCTCTGGAAGCCCCGCCCATCCGAGACAAGACGTCACTCTAAACCTCTGTCTCCAAGGCAACGGAAAGCGTCCTGGGAACGTGTGCTGCGCAGGAGACCCGTGCCACTGGGGCTCCGCCCAGACGTACTTCCGGGAGCGACTTTGCACGCCCAGCCTTCTCAGTACCCCCTCTTTCCGACCCTTTCTCTCCCCAAATGCGTCCCTATTTGCCGGGACTCGGGCATTTCCAGCTTCTTCTTTAGACAAGCCGAGGTCCCGCCAGCCATAGACACCGCGCCTGTCAGTCCGTTTGCAGCCTGACCAAACGCATACGCAACGCGAATGGTCTCCGGGGACCTGTGCTCCCGCCTCCCAGCCCCAAGCACTTTGCGTCAAGCGCAGGGCCTCCTGGGAGCTGTCTGCCCCGCCCCCAGGCCAAGCGCCGCAAACTACAGCTCCCGACAGTCTGTGCGGCGGCCGGGGACTGTAGTCGGGGGCCGCGGTGGGGCAGCCGGGTGGGCTGGAGCGGGAGAGGCGGCCTTGACAGGCGCCGTTGAGGGACGGAGGACATCGAGGTGCAGCTGGCGACTCGGTGTCGACCCGAGGATCCGCTGTCAGCATCTGCGCTGCTCAGGGTCCGGTATTCTAGGGCCGAACGGGCGCGGAAACTCCGGGCAAGTGGGGGGCCGGGTCGGGCGTCCTCCCAGCGCCGGGGGCATTGGCACGGGGCCGAGAGGCCCAGATCAGCTTGACCCGGCTGTGACTTGCGCAGCCGTCCACGGCCCTTGCGTGCAGAAGGCTTAAGGTTCTTCGCCCGTGGACACAGCTCGTGCCCGGTGCGCGTTCTCGGTGCGTGGTGGTGATGCAGCGGGTCCCAGCCGCCAGACCCCTGGGAGCCTTTTAAAGCGAGCGGCGGTCTCAGTCCTTTCTCAGGTGTTAACTGTGCGCACCCCTGACCACAGGGTTGGATCAACGGGGGCTCTCACGGAAGGTCAGGCCGGCGGAAGCCAGTCCCAATTCTCCCAGCATCAGGGTTTCTGCCGGATTCTCAAGGCGGGTGGGGGACTCTGAACCTCCCGACAGGTGAGCTCTTGGCGGCTGTGGCCTGACAGTTTGGGTTTGGTTCGTTCCCCTTGTGGATGCCATTCGATGTTATGTCAAGGGTTTGTGTTTGTGTCTAAATGTGCTTGACTGGATCGGGCAGTGAGAAATCGTCCTTCCTGCCTCCTCCGGGTTCAGAACCAATGAGGAAAGCAGAGGTGCCAGGAAGGCTCCTGATGAGGCAGCAGGCTTGGGGACAGAGCAAGGTTGGCCGTTTAGAGAAGGCCAACGTTCTTCTCTGGCCTGTTGCTTCTGATGCAACAAGTATCTGAATGTCATTCCCCCACCCAAGGTCAGCTCTAAGCAGCGTGGTGAACCCCAAGCTGCAGTGTACCTGGATCCCTCCAGCTAGGTGACCAAGATTAGCAGTCATGGTACCCCTGAACCTTAATGGATGTTCCTCAGCAGATGTCTGGATGCAGGGCGGAACTGATTTCCTGGCCTCTGTTTCTTAGGTTGACATTCTTTGTTTGATTCTACTGGCAGCTAGAATGTTCACCTGCCTAGTAGGAGCCTCTGATGCACCAGGGTTTTTTGTTTGTTTGTTTGTTTGTTTGTTTGTTTGTTTTTCTGGAGACAGGGTTTCTTTTCGAAACAGTCCTGGCTATCCTGGAACTCACACTGTAGACCAGGCTGGCCTCAAACTCAGACACCCCTGCCTCTGCTTCCCAAGTGCTGGGATTAAAGGCAAGTGCCACAATGGTCCAACTTGATTCGCCAGTTTTTGCAACACATTTTCAATTCAGCAGTGTCTCAGGCACAACCATAGGTGGTCTATATCATCTGAATAAACGCAATTTATTAACTTTCACAATAAACATGATTTAATTTTTCCCAATCAAATATTCACTTAATAAGGGACAGCATCCTACACAGACCTGATACTTCTGACTTATGGGAGATGTTCCATTCTTTCTCGGCGAGGTGTTCCATACATGCCTTTTTATTTAAAGATTTTATTTATTTATTATGTGTACAACATTCTGCTTCCATATATCATAACAGATGGTTGTGAGCTACCATGTGCTTGCTGGGAATTGAACTCAGGACCTCTGGAAGAGCAGCCACTGCTCTTAACCTCTGAGCCATCTCTCCAGGCTCCATACATCCTTTTAATCCCAACACTTGAAAAGTAATTCCAGGCCAGCCTGGACTACATAATGAGTTCCAGGCCAGCCAGGGATACATTTTTTTAAAAAAGTTTGTTTCTTAAAGAAAGGAACACTAGTAGCGGCAGCAGTCCCAATTATCACTGTCTGGTCATGGTAGTAAATATTGTATGTAAAACTGTCTCTAAAATGATCTTTCCACAGCCTGGTTCCCTGTCTACCTGCTTGGTTTGCTGTGCTCTATATTGGCAATGGCTGCTGGTTTTCCACAGGAAGTTTTGGCAGCTGGGAAAATTTGTGGCCCAGGAAGTAGCAACTAAATGCTTGGGATGCTGACTAGAGGCTTCTGTGTGTTCTAAGGTGAGTTCTGCTTCTGCTGTAGCATATTTGCCAAGCTAGTCCTCATACTCTGACATCCTCCACTATAACTGTAAATATCTATAGCAACAGGCTCCAGGGGTGTTTTGGATACTTACCATCAACGTGGTTCTGTCTGATGGCAGAGCCCAGTATTTCTGACAAAGGCAAAATTTCCTACTATGATGGTAGCACCCATAACACATTGTGGTTTTCAGCATCCTGAAGAATGATGTATATCACAGTTTGGTGATTTATTTTTTAATTTTGGTTTTTAAAGATAGGGTTTCTCTGTGTAGCTGGGCTCCAACTCACAGAGATCTGCCTGCCTCTGCCTTCCAAGTGCTGGGACTAAAGACATGCGCCACCACCGACCTGCTGAGTTTGGTGATATTTAATATGGATTTGAAAGTAAAGTTGTTTGTACACCTGGATTTTTTTGAGATAGGATTCTCTGTAGCTTTGGAGCCTATCCTAGAACTTGCTCTGTAGACCAGACTGGCCTTGAACTCACAGAGATCCACCTGCCTCTGCCTCCCAAGCACTGGTAATTAAAGGTGGGCAGCACCACTGCCCAGCTGTACATCTGGACTTCAGTGGTTATTAGACTGTCCTGGGCTATATTAGGCTAAGTCTTAGGATAGTGTTTTCAGACCCTAGGTCCTCTCCACACACACAAGGCCAAGGATCCTGCAAAACTACTGCTTTCTTTGGTAGCTTTCAGGACTCTTGGGGCACACATTTGACCTCTGTCAAGAGCCTTGTCAGTTAGGTCAGGAAGATGGGAGAAGGGAGACAGAGGTCTCCTACTCAGTGGGAAGTGTTGGCTTAGGGTAGTTATTAAGAGGCAGTGGCAGGTGTATTAGGGTTCTCAAGAGGAACACAACTGATAGAATGAAAAAGAATGTATTTGTGATATATATATAAACTTTAGCTTACAGGCTGTGATCTAACTAGTCCAACAATGATTTTCTCCTAATGGAAAGTCCGAGAATCCAGTAGTTCTGTCAATGAGGCTGGATGTCTCAGCTGGTGTTTAGTGTATTTGGGCTCTAATAGCAATGAATTGATATCGAGGGCAGGCAGGCAAGAAAGAAAGAGCAAAAGCAGGTGTAGCCCATTTAAAGGTAGATCTGCCCAGCCGAAAAGATCCAGAATAAAAGTGGGTCTTCCCACCTCAAGTGATTTAATTAAGGGAAACCCTTCACAGGGGTGCCCAGCTGCCTAGGTTTTATAGTTAATTCCAGGTGTAGTCAAATTGACACCAAGATTAGTTATCCCTGCAGGGAAGAAGACCCAGAAAGGGGCAGTGGCAGTAAGTTCTCTTGAGGATCCATGTATCCCAGAGGAAGTTGGCTGTCCATCTTCAAGACAGGCCTCCGGTCCTGAATTGCATCAGGGACTTCTCTCTCCAGGCACCCTGGGCATATACTCACCTGAGGCTTGCAGTATGGCTAGACTAAGCACAAGGTGCTGTTCAGGCCTGCAGGCCACTTCTTGGACTTGTTCAGAGACTTGGCACAGTAGATTCATCATTCCCTGGCCTGGTGCTGCACCCAGTATGCCAGAGGCCAGCTTCTCTCTTGACTGCCTTGGGCCTTGTAGTGCTTTGTCAATGGCCCAGTAAGCTCAAGGGATGAGACCTTTGTCAGAAAATTCAATTCTGAAGTGGCCTCATGCCCTCTAGCTCTCTGTTGGTCATGAAGCAGACAGGCCCCTTCACTGGTCAAGACCCTATGCCATCCAAAGAGGAAGCCCCCCCCCCCAAGATGGATGAAAACAAGAGCTGAATCCAAAATGGACACATTCCTCCAGTCTGCCTAGGTCTCATCTTTGTCGTCTTCTTCTGTTCTGTGTTACCCACTCACCCATCCACAGCTCCTGGTGGAGTTTTCTGCTCTCTGATAAGTGGTGTCACAGGTGTCACAGGTCAAGGAATGGGGCGCTAATGGTAGGTTGGTGATAATGCGGAGACCAGGCAGGGTGCCTGGCGGGAGAGGGGAGGGGAAGCCACTGGTTCTTCTGATAGTGTCATAGAATGCTGTATCAAGCTGTTTTTGACACCCAGGAACCCTGTCTCCTATCTGGTTGTGTAACTATGTTCTAGGGAGGCATTTCCAGAGGCCCAGCTCAGGTAAGGAGACCCCAGTCAGATAATGCCATGAAAGATGGAGAGAGAGTTCAGCCTCCAAAGCAAAGACCTTAAGACCTCCAGGGTATAGGTAGTGGGACAGGGGTGAACATAGGTTTCTAATTTACGTGTGCCACCAGTGTACACACACCCCAGTGTTACAGGGAAGACTATGAAAGTAGTTGTGTATTGAATCTCTTGCCTATGTTCCCATGGGTTTTGCTCCTGCAGGGCAGCCTTAGGTCCTGGGGTGCTGGTTCTGGGCAGAAAGCCCCCTCTGTGTTCTGTCTGGTTGTGCTCTGACTTTGCTGGGCTGCTGACTGGGGCAAGGACAGGTATCCTAGAAGAGGCCCAGGCGCAACGCCGGTGTGCACTTTGTTCACTTAGCCTTGATCTTGTCTTTGGACCCTGGTAAAGTTGACAGGGCCCTGTAATGCTCATAGCTGCCCCAAAATCGTCTTCAGCTATGTCCAAACTAGGTGAGGGGTGACCTTTCAGCCTCTTAATGAAGCCAGCATGTGTCCTGGAACAGGACAGCTGGTGTTCATTCTAAGCAGTGCCCCACTCCTTCCCCAGCTGCAGGGCTTGATGCTTAAGTGGGATGCAGTAGAAGTGACTTGTCATAGCTCAGGAGCCCAGGTCAGATTCTGTCTTTCAAATCCATTTGTGTGCTCAGTGAAGGCTGAGGCAGGAGTCTGGGAATGGTCTTGTACATGGTAAGATTTTATTTCATGTTAGTATGATATAGAGTTTTCAGGGCCACAAGAAATGCAACCTAAAGCTTGGGGTGACTGTCGCCATGATGCCCTGTATTTGCCTGTCCATTTTGTTTGTTTTTCAAGACAGGGTTTCTCTGTGTAGCTTTGGAGCCTGTCCTGGAACTTGCTTTGTAGACCAGGCTGGCCTTGAACTCAGATTCTCTTGCCTCTGCCTCCCAAGTGCTGGAATTAAAGGCGTGCGCCACTACACCTGGTAATTACTTTAATTTTTGTTTTTTTGTTTTTTTGTTTTTTTGAGACAGGGTTTCTCTTGGCTTTGGAGGCTGTCCTGGAACTAACTCTTGTAGACCAGGCTGGTCTAGAACTCAGAGATCTGCCTGCCTCTGCCTCCCGAGTGCTGGGATTAAAGGCGTGTGCCGCCACCACCCGGCTAATTTAATTTTTGTAGACAGGTTCTCACTATGTAGCCTTAACTCACTGTGCAGATGAGGTTGGTCTTGAACTCAGAGTTCCTCTTGCTTCTGTCTCCTAAGTACTGGTATGAAGTATGCATCATCATGTCCAACTCCAGTTTAAAGTATACTGCTACTGATGGAGCATCATCACAGTTTGTGGGAAGCAAATCCACTACCCTGTGGCCACTGTGCCAAGTTCAGTCTCGGATCCTTTGGGCCTGTTCCAATTTCAGCCCCTTCCTTTTGTGTAGTAGTGACTTCCAGAGAGTCACTGCAGTGGGAACTTTTGTATTTGGCTGCTGCCCTTCCACACCTTCCAGCTTTGTTCTGCTGCTCCAACCATTTTCTCTTCTGGTCCTGTCCTGTAGGCCCATGCTCCTGGCTCTCCCAGGCCCTGTTGTCCTTTCTTTTTTTGGCTTTGTAGTCTCTGCTCCTGATCCATCTTTCCCAGGTGGCCATCTCAACAAGTGTCCTATGATTAGCCTGGTCACTTGACATTTTGACATAGACATAGGCTTTCAGGTTCTTTTTTTTTGGGGGGGGGGTTCGAGACAGGGTTTGTCTGTGGCTTTGGAGGCTGTCCTTGAACTAGCTCTTGTAGACCATGCTGGTCTCGAACTCACAGAGATCCACCTGCCTCTGCCTCCCTAGGGCTGGGATTAAAGGCATGCATCACCAACGCTCAGCAATTTTCTTTTTTTTGTTTGTTTTTCCTGTTGCAGGTTCTTGAACAATCCCACTCACCATGGACCTGGACCCCCATGCAGGCGTGCAGGTGGGCATGCGTGTGGTGCGTGGAATGGACTGGAAGTGGGGCCAGCAGGATGGAGGTGAGGGCGGTGTGGGCACTGTGGTGGAGCTTGGACGCCATGGCAGCCCCTCAACCCCCGACCGCACAGTTGTCGTTCAGTGGGACCAGGGCACACGCACCAACTATCGAGCTGGCTACCAAGGTGCCCATGACCTGCTGCTCTACGACAACGCCCAAATCGGTGTGTGGTGATGCCCAGCTGTGGGTGGGGCTGGACAGGTGACAGGAGACCAGCAGGTCCTCATTTATCCCACCTCACACCTAGGTATCCGTCACCCCAACATCATCTGTGACTGCTGCAAGAAACATGGACTTCGTGGCATGCGTTGGAAGTGTCGTGTCTGCTTTGACTATGACCTCTGCACACAGTGCTACATGCACAACAAACATGACCTTACCCATGCCTTTGAGCGCTATGAGACATCCCACTCACGCCCGTGAGTTCCCTAGGCCACAGCCTACCTCCCCAGGGCCTCCTGACTGTTGCCTTTGACATCCAGCCAGGCCTTGGACTCTGGCTGAGTCATTTGAGTCACTTCCAAAAGAGCCTAGCAAGTCCATCCTGCATGATTTCCTTGAAGAATAGCCAGGGTCAGGTTATTCTAGAGCTCTGAGAATGGGACTCCCCCATTTCTTGCTGAAGGCTTTCTCCATGCAGTTTGTGAGGTGGGTGCTGTGGATGGGATTTCCTCTGCTACCTCACCCTTAGAACCAGGCAGGCACAACCCTTTAGTACAGCTGCAGTATGGCCACTGAAGGAAGGTGGCCTTTGTATTAGCCACATGGATAGTAATGGCTGTTGAAGCAAACAGCATCCCCTGGTGGTGCCAGGCCTGGCAGGGAGGCTTGTCATTGGGCGGCTCACCCTGGGTCCCAGCCCACAGGTACAGCTGGGAGTGGCCCTGGGCTGATGCAGAGAGATAAGGATGGGAGACAGGTCTCTGGATTGACTTGGGAAGGCACTCAGATACCATCCTTTATTCTCTGCCTCTCCTTGATCTTTTGTCTGTGTGGGGAGAAGTATAGTACAGGTTCCCTCTTCTGGCCAGCATGAGGTCTGTGCTAGTGGTCAGATAAGTTTTAACTCCTTTGGACCAGGCCCTGCCCCTGCCGCCTTAAAAGCAGCAGACATGGATTAATCACATAGACTGCTCTGAGAGTCATCTCAGGTCCCTTCCCAGCCTGGTATTGGTGAAGGTCTCTGAGCCCAGAGACATTGAATAGTTTGTTTCCTTTCCCAAGATGTGGAGGCCTACTGGGAAGGCCATTCAAGGACGGTACTTTGGCCTGGGATCTAGAATACTTATCATACAGACCCAGATAGATACCTTAGGGTAGAGGGGCAAGGTGGCCATCACATGACTCTGCCTAGCTCAGGATTCATTCTCTTACAGGGTCACACTGAGTCCCCGACAGGGTCTCCCTCGAGTCCCACTAAGGGGCATCTTTCAGGGAGCAAAAGTGGTCCGAGGCCCTGACTGGGAATGGGGCTCACAAGATGGTGAGTGGTGGTTGGGGAGAAGACAGGGAGGTGAAGCTGGTTATAGCTCAGCCTTGAGGCGCATTCTTAGCCTGCTGGTGTGCATATTGTTTTCCCAGGAGGGGAAGGGAAGACAGGCCGTGTGGTGGACATCCGTGGCTGGGATGTGGAGACAGGCCGAAGTGTGGCCAGTGTGACATGGGCAGATGGAACCACCAATGTGTACCGTGTGGGCCACAAGGGCAAGGTGGACCTCAAGTGTGTTGGTGAGGCAGCTGGCGGCTTTTACTACAAGGAGCACCTCCCGAAGCTTGGTATGGGGCTGGCTCTGACACCAGCTGCTCTCTTGCCCTGGCTGTTACCCTATTACCCTGGCATGTCCTGTTGGGAGTGCAGGTTGCTTCTTGAGGCCTAGCTTGCCACCTTCCCCCAGGCAAGCCAGCAGAGCTGCAGCGCAGGGTGAGTGCTGATGGCCAGCCCTTCCAGCGTGGAGACAAGGTCAAGTGTCTGCTGGACACAGATGTCCTAAGGGATATGCAAGAAGGCCATGGTGGCTGGAACCCTAGGATGGCGGAGGTGAGCCACATCTTCTGCTGAGTCCCCATGTGTCCCCCTTCCCAAGTCCTTTGGACCCTATCCCTCTTACTGCCCCGAGAGTCCAGCCTGACCCAGCCATAGCCTCCGTGACCCGCCACAGTTTATCGGACAGATGGGCACCGTGCACCGCATCACAGACCGTGGGGACGTGCGTGTGCAGTTCAACCATGAGACCCGCTGGACCTTCCACCCTGGGGCTCTCACTAAGGTGCCTAGGGGATTGGGCTGAGCCCCACTTATTGCTTTTCTAATTCCTTCCATGTACCTGTTCAGTCTTGGGTATGCTTAGGCAGGATTAGGGCACCAGCCTCCCCAAAAGTTTGCAGATCTGAAGGAAGGGGAGAGCCTGGTGGGTGGAGGTGAAATCAGGAAGGGAATCCAGGTGTGAAGGATGCAGGAGACTGAAGTACTGACAATGTCTTAGACTAGAACCTATGGGCCAGGGCTTCTGTCCTGAGGATAAAGCAAAGGCACTGTGGTGGCCAGAAGTGGGTTGTTTGCCTTACTCTCATGAGATGCTGTGTTGTGCGTCATGGGGCCAGATGGAGGTGGTCAGTAAGGAGACTGACGAGGGTAGATTCTGTGAAAGCTGTTCGGAAAACTGGGCTGTGGGGATGAGACATGTGCCACATAGGTGGGAATGGCCAAGGAGGGACACTGAGTGGGGCAGAGGATACATTCCTACCTGAACCCAGAGGAGGGTACTTCAGGATAGGCAACATTCAGGCTTTTACTCTGCACACAAGTGTATAGGTTGTGTGCATAGACTGCACGCAGGATCCCCCTCCTTCCTGGCCCCCTGCTGACATCCTTGGGTCCCACTCAACTCCATCTTCAACTTTTTTCTTGGGTCTCTGCCACATTTTTAGAGCTGCCTTGTGTCTGATTGATGGATGGGTAGGCACCCTGGAAACGGGTCTTCTGGGCCTTCACAGGTCTCTAGAGCTGGCTTTGCTCTGGTCTGGATGCTGCTACCCCACTGCTCCTCTGGTTGTCATCCCCTGTGGCTCAGGCTGGCCACCCAGGGCTGATTTGGTCACTTGAGGCCCTTGACCAGCCAGACCATTTAGTTGTACTTGAGGCAGGACCTGGGGTCAAGGTTAGGTCTGCTTACCCTCTGGAGCAGGAGTTGCTGGAGGAACTCCCCTTACCTGCTTCTCTGTCGTCTAGCACAACAGCTTCTGGGTGGGTGACGTGGTCCGGGTCATCGATGATCTTGACACTGCGAAGCGACTGCAGGCTGGACATGGCGAATGGACCGATGACATGGCCCCTGTAAGTCTTACTGTCTGTTGTCACCATATTCATCCCCACTCCCTACTGCTGTCTGCCCCACTTGTAACCTGTTGTGACCCCACCTCTTCTCAGGCCCTGGGCCGAGTTGGGAAAGTGGTGAAGGTGTTTGGAGATGGAAACTTGCGAGTGGCAGTTGGTGGTCAACGGTGGACCTTTAGCCCCTCCTGCTTAGTGGCCTATCGGCCTGAGGAAGATGCCAACTTGGATGTGGCTGAGCGTTCCAGAGAGAACAAAAGTGCGGCATCAGCCCCAGTGGCCGGTGGGAGGCAGGGTAGCCCCTGGCCAGCACTTACCTCAACCCTGCCCCCAGGCTCACTGAGTGTGGCCCTGGACAAGCTTCGGGCCCAGAAGAGTGACCCAGAGCACCCAGGGAGGCTGGTAGTAGAGGCTGCACTGGGAAATGTAGCTCGGGCTCTGGATCTACTGCGAAGGCACCCAGAACAGGCAAGCGACCACCCTGCCCTTCTGATAGCCAGCAGGGAGAGGGCCCAGAATTCATGTGTTGGCTTTCCTCACAGGTGGACACCAAGAACCAGGGCAGGACTGCCCTGCAGGTGGCTGCTTACTTGGGCCAGGTAGAGCTGGTGCGGCTGCTGCTGCAGGCAAGGGCAAGTGTGGACCTGCTGGATGATGAGGGCAACACTGCACTACACTATGCAGCTCTGGGGTGAGGCCTGGGCAGGCTGGTGGGTCCTGTTGGGAATGAACTTTAGAGCCAATGTACAACAGGTTGTCCCCAAACCCCTCTCACTTCTTCCATTAGGAACCAGCCTGAGGCCACAAGGGTACTCCTGAGTGCAGGATGTGGGGTGGATGCTCGAAATGGCACTCGAAGCACAGCCCTACATGTGGCTGTCCAGAGGGGCTTCCTAGAAGTGGTAAAGACCCTGTGTGAGCGTGGTTGTGACGTCAACTTGCCGGTGAGTCATAGTCTCTGGATTCATGGCCACTAAACAGCCCTAGGTCAAGGGAGCAACTTGACCATAGACAAGGCACTGCTGTGTGACCAGCCGCCCTCTCTGTTTCAGGATGCCCATGCGGACACGCCCCTGCATTCTGCCATCTCTGCAGGTGCTGGTGCCAGCAGCATTGTTGAAGTCCTCACTGAGGTGCCTGGCATTGATGTCACTGCTACCAATAGCCAGGGCTTCACACTGCTGCACCATGCATCCCTCAAGGGCCATGTGCTGTGAGTCTGGGGTTGGTCACACTGCTGTCATCCAATCTTTTGGCCTACTGCCAGGCTACCCTGATCCAGAGCACTCAGTGAAGTGCCTAGGGAAGACTTGGACAGACCTTTTTGTTCCTACAGAGCAGTCAGAAAGATTCTGGCACGGGCACGGCAGTTGGTGGATGCCAAGAAGGAAGATGGCTTTACTGCACTACATCTGGCAGCTCTTAACAACCACCGTGAGGTGGCCCAGGTCCTAATCCGAGAGGTGGGTGCAGGGGACCCAAGGCCACCCAAAGGTCAGGAACCAGACCCAGTGGGGTCTCAAAGCTGAGCCTGTGTCCACCCTTTCCCCAGGGTCGTTGTGATGTGAATGTGCGCAACCGGAAGCTTCAATCTCCACTGCATCTGGCTGTGCAGCAGGCCCACCTGGGGCTAGTACCGCTGCTCGTGGATGCTGGCTGCAGTGTCAACACTGAGGATGAGGAGGGAGACACAGCCCTGCATGTTGCACTGCAGCGTCATCAGCTCTTGCCCTTGGTGGCTGACAGGGCTGGGGGGGACCCAGGGCCCTTGCAGCTGCTGTCGAGGGTGAGGACGTAGAGTGTGGGTGCTGGAAAGGAGGGCTTGGGTGATTTTTCACTTCCCATTATGCTCCAAGGAACCAGGATTTCTGGAGAGTGGGGCAGTTTGGAGGACTTCTGTTTCAGGATCTGTAATCCATACCAAAAGGGCTGGGGTCTGGTTGGGATGAGAGGATGGTGGGACTGAGAGTTTCTACACCTACCTAGCAAAGGGCACCTTTGGGGCCTGCCTTCCCCACTCTTCTAGAACCAGAAGCCTTAGCCCAGAAAGGGGTACCATTGTTCAGACTTCTGGACAGCCGAGTGCCAGACAGCAGAGGCTATCCTCAAGCCTGTGTGGTTTCTACCCTTATCTGTATGTCCTGCCACTCAGCTACAGGCCTCAGGTCTCCCGGGCAGCACAGAGCTGACTGTAGGCGCAGCAGTGGCCTGCTTCCTGGCACTGGAGGGTGCTGACATAAGCTATGCAAACCACCGTGGCAGGAGCCCACTGGACCTGGCCACCGAAGGTCGAGTGCTCAAGGCCTTGCAGGGATGTGCCCAGCGCTTCCGGTGAGCCCAAAATGGGGGTGTGGAGGGGGGGCACTGTTAAGGCCACCGGGTCCTTTCAAGCCCCCTCCTCCAACTGCAGGGAGCGACAAGCAGGTGGCGGTGGGGGTATGCCCCCGGGCCCCCGGCACGTGCTGAGCACTCCCAACACCGTGACGAACCTGCATGTGTCTGGCACGGCAGGGCCAGATGCTGCCGAGTGCTTGGTGTGCTCGGAGCTGGCACTGCTGGTTCTGTTCTCACCGTGTCAGCATCGCACCGTGTGTGAGGGTGAGTCAGGGTGTGGAGGCCCAGGGTGGCCCAGCCACCTAGTCCAGCCCTACTAACGGTACACTGTCCCTGGCAGAGTGCGCTCGCAGGATGAAGAAGTGCATCAGGTGCCAGGTGGTTATCAGCAAGAAGCTACGCCCAGGTGGGTGGCACAAACCCTACTTGTCCGGTGGCATACTCAACCTGTCCGAGCCTGATCTTCACACCTGCCATTGCTGACTCCCATACACCTCGTCCCACAGACGGTTCAGAGGTGGTAAACACCATCCAGGTGCCCGGTCCGCCTCGGCAGCTGGTGGAGGAGCTACAGAGCCGCTACCGGCAGATGGAGGAGCGCATCACTTGTCCGATCTGCATCGACAGCCACATCCGCCTAGTGTTCCAGTGCGGCCATGGGGCATGCGCGCCCTGCGGCGCTGCGCTCAACGCCTGCCCCATCTGCCGCCAGCCCATCCGCGACCGCATTCAGATCTTCGTGTGAGCGTGTTCGGCACACCATGGCCGATACCAGACCCTTCTACAAAAACCCTGTATTTTATAAAAAGATTCTCGGACTTTGCTGCCTGCTCCTTGCGTAGGGGTGCTGGGCAGGCCCCAGCGATCCTCACCATTCCCAGCATCTCATCAACGCGCGCCCCCCCCAAACATGTGCATGAGGCCCCAGGCTGCCTGTAGGTTAGGAACACTCTATGGTGCTGGCTGTGGTTTGACACAAGAGGGTCCCAGAACCCACTGGGTGCTTCAAAAGGCTTAGGTTGGTTCTACTTTCCGACCTATAGGGGGCCCACCCCACTGGCTTCTGCCTCTGTGCCCGCCCCTCCCTCCGCCCCCCTGGGGCGGGACTTAGATTTTTTAGGTCAGAGGGTCCTGGTTTAGGAGGGAGAGGGTGGGAGGCCCCCAAGTTTTTGGCAGTTGAGCAAGAAGCAAGAAGGGGTCCATTTGTTGGAACAAATTCTGAGTAATGAAGGGAGGACAGATGGCTGATGCTTTTCAAGAACTCAGCGCAGCTATTCCCGGCCACAGAGGACACCAGCTGCTTGGCGCTGACTCTGCTGGCCAGTACATTGTTGCTGTCATCCAGGGTCCAAATCGGGCATGGAAGACTGGGAGGGACAAGACGTCTGGCTGGAAGCCCCTCCTTAGCCCGGCTCTTACCCCCTGCTCTCGCTGTCTCACCCACCCACCGTCTGCTCCACCCTGGGGATCTCAGGGTTGCCATGCCACGTTCATTTCGTTCATTCGGCGCACACCCAGTGCAGCCACAGGCTGCCGGGTCTACCTTCAGGCCTCCGACCATAGCTCCTAACCCTCTACCCTACCCCTGCCAGGCCGCCACACTCAGTGCCGGATTCTGTTTCTGTAACTCCCTCCCCTCTGAGCCTGAGCTGGAATTATGGGTCCCGGCACCCTCCCCAGACCCAACGAGAGCACCCTCTGGCCAAAGCAGACCCTGTCTCAGATGTCCTAAGGACCCCCACAGGCCTCTTCCTGTCTTTCCCGAGGCCCCTTCCCTGCTGCAGTCTCTCCCTCCCCTCTGCCCGCCGAACCACCCGATTCTAACTGCCACGTGTATACTGGTTACACTGTCACTGCAGGACTAAAACTGAGGTTTCCCTATCAGATTTCATTGTCGGTCCAGGGGGCTAAGGGGAAAACCTAAAAGGTCATTCAGCCCCAACATGGGTATGGGAGCAATTGATGCCCTTTCCCCAAATCTGAGCCCTGGCACCTACTTGTTACTAGCTGTTTCTCTCATTCTGACAGACACCCGACCCTCCCACCCTCAACCTTTGGGTGTTCTGGCCACTGCCATCCACCCTACAGCCTGGTTCCTAGAACCCCCTAGGGGATGAGGATCCTTCAGGACAGGCCAGCTGGTTCTCTTCACAAGGCAACGCTGGGTCCTCCAGCCGCCTGCTGTAACTCGAGCCGCCCGTCGCCAACCCCCCTCCCACTCCGCCCCGACTCTGCGGCCCAGGTCCCTGTGTCGCCTCGCACTGCCCCCTGTGGTCCTGAATCCGACAGCATGGGCTGCCGGGCCTGCGTCCATCTGGAGGGATCGGGTGCCCTACAACAGGGCCGCTGGTTCGGGGATGTCCTGAGCGGGTTGTGCCTTCTCTCCGCGCTGGTGTTGCTTGAGTGGCCTTGGGCGCCTGCAGAGAATGCCTGGAGTGCAGCGGTGAGCAGTCAAGGGGGCCGGGCGCGGGGAGCTTGTCTGCATCTGAGGGTCTATCTATCAGTGGGCCCATATGTGAGTGGGGTGATTGGGACTGATCCTGAGTCAGTCAGTGTGTCCAGTGGTCGCTGGTGGGAGCCAACATCCAACTCCAGCTCGGTCACTCTCATTGGCTATTTCTATTTTTTGACTTGCCGAGACAGGATTTCTCTGTGTAGTTCTAGCTGTCCTGGAACTCGCTCTGTAGACCACCTCCAGAGATTAAAGGCATGCTCCACCAAGCCTGCCTCATTCCTACGGGCTCTTAACAACTCCCTGTGCCTGGCTCGGGTGGGGGTAAAAGCAACTCATTAAGGGAGGGGTTCATCCACAACCTCCTGCAGTCCATTGTCTAACAGTCAGCTTTCTGCAACAATTCCGGGAACGACAGACTGCTTCTCCCGCCCCCTCACAACCACTTTTTTCCCCATGAAGAGGAATGTGGCTGCACCAAACCCTCCAGGGGTGTCCACTGCCCAGGCCCCCAGCACACTGACCATACTGGTGCCCCGAAGACGCCGATACACACTGACACCAGCCAGGCTGCGCTGGAACCACTTCAACCTCACATACAGGTGCCACCTGAACCCGAGGACAGGTGGGTCAGGCCACAACTCAGACACTGCCTGGGACATTAAGTCTCACAATCCCCACCCGCAGGATTCTCTCCTTTCCCCGGAACCTTTTAAACCCGGAAGAGACAAGGCAGGGACTGGCTGCCGCCTTTCGCATGTGGAGTGATGTTTCCCCATTCCGCTTCCGTGAAGTGGCCCCTGATCTTCCCAGTGACCTCCAGATAGGTGGGTGACAGAAGTGCTCCTGACCCCACCCAGCCCCCACAGGTGTTACTGCAGCCTTGTTTCCCTAGGTTTCTACCCAACCAACCACACCGACTGCTTGGTCTCTGCTCTGCACCACTGCTTTGATGGTCCCACAGGGGAACTGGCCCATGCTTTCTTCCCACCCCATGGTGGCATTCACTTTGATGACAGCGAGTACTGGGTCTTAGGCCCCACACGCTACAGCTGGAAGAAAGGTGATCCAACTCCTTGGTCTGGCCTCCTCCTGGGGGCCCCCATTCTCTCCACCACGTGGGCTACAGAGGGCTCTGGGGCAGTAAGAATTTCCTGGGGCTGAATACTTGAGTGAATATTTGAAAGGAATTATGGTTCTCACAGGCCTCAGCCCCCCCCACCCCCCAAGTCAGGAGAGGGAGCTGGAGTTGCATTCCTGAGGGCCAAGCTCACAGCCTAGGCTGGGAACAAACTTATCTTCCTTGGCTGTGGGTTAAGGGTGGTTTGCAGCTGGGCTCCCCAATCAGTGCTGGGCCTCCTGGAACAAGACTGGGAGTGGAAGGGCTGAGTGCTCCCAAGTACTAAGCCAAGGGGCCCACAGGCGTATGGCTCACAGACCTGGTGCACGTGGCGGCCCATGAGATTGGCCATGCACTGGGGCTGATGCACTCACAGCAACACGAAGCACTCATGCACATCAATGCCACACTGCGAGGCTGGAAGGCACTGTCCCAGGATGAGCTGTGGGGATTACACCGACTCTACGGTGGGTACAACGGGGCAGGTGGGTGGGCCGATAGATAGTAGGGCTCTAAGCAAGCCCTGAGCCATGTTGCTCTCTGTTAGGCTGCCTGGACCGGCTATTTAGATGTACATCCTGGGCACGAAAGGGATTTTGTGACACCCACCAGAGGCTCATGAAGAGGCTCTGTCCCAGAAGCTGTGACTTCTGCTATGGTGATGAAGGCTCAGTGGGGTTAGGGTGGGGGTGAGGTCTCTTAGCCAAAGTCTCCCTCCACTTGGGCCTGGTTTGATGGGGAAGAAGTACTGACATGGCATTTCACCATTCTCTGAGCAGAATTCCCATTCCCTACTGTGGCCACCACCACACCACCCACCAGAATGAAAACAAGGTTAGTGAAAGAAGGGAGGAACATGACCTTCCACTGTGGGCAGAAGATCCTACATAAGAAAGGCAAAGTATAGTAAGTAACCAGGAGGGGGCAGGCATTTCTAGAGGGGCTGGGGCTGCCTGGGTATGCTGGCGGGTATATCCTGGGGGCTTGGCATAGGTAGGGGTGAAGGACCTCCCCGCCCCCCTGCAGCTGGTACAAGGACCAGGAGCCCCTGGAATTCTCCTACCCTGGCTATCTGGACCTGGGTGAGGCACAGCTGAGCATCATTGCCAACGCAATCAATGAAGGCACCTACACCTGTGTGGTGCGCCGGCACCAGCGAGTTCTCACTACCTACTCCTGGCGGGTCCGAGTGCGGAGCTGAGCCTGCCAACAGCCTCTGTGCTGGAAGTCAGCAGATAAAGCGCTTTTCCTCTGATGTCTCTGTGCTGTTTCATGGGAAGAAGGAAGGCCACCTCTGCCTACCTGTCAGTCAGTACTCCCCAGAGCAGTGGGGTCACAGCACCACCTAGGGTGTGCTGAGGGAAGAATGTGCACGGGCCCTAGGTGAGGCTTCAGTGTGAATAAGGAAGAGGCCGAGGACCAGCTGAGGCATAAAATAGAGGCCCCAAGTAGTCACAGAACTTTTTTTTTTCTTTCCTTCAGGCCAACACCTTTCTTAGACACATTGGAGGTGATGTGGGATGCGTGAAGGGAGGAAAGAGCTAGGAGGTCAGGAAAGGCTTGGCATGTGTGAGTCAGAGCAAGAGAGTACCCAATCCTATAATCTCAGTCTGCTCCCCAAAGTCTGCAGCTAGCCTCTCCCCATCCCAGAGACACTTACAGGGTTCAGCTGGGAGCCAGCAGGCTGAAAAAAAAGAAAAAAGAAAAGGACACAGAGAAGCTTCCTCCAAGAATATTTTACTACTTAGACACCCAACAACCTCATGTATAAAACCCACTGTGGGTGAAGGTGTCACATACCTGGTTCTGAGGGCCAAGGTCTGTGTGGATGGGGCTTGTTTAGATACCCCAGTGAGAAGCAGGCTGCCTCACCCATCACACACAGCCAGTGTGATATTTTATGATTCGTTAGATCATAAACAAAACAATTACCACACCAACCTCCAGGACTGAGAAGCAGACAACTCAGTTCTGCTCCAGCCTGGGTCCTACTGTGCCCAGGGTCCTATTCTGGCACCTACAGATGCCCACCCCACCTCACCAGGCAAGTTAGACACCTCTGAAAACTCTTTCCTTTCCAGAAGGAAAAATGTGATTTAATTCTACAAATTTATAACCTGACCCAAAACAAACTTCACGGAGAAAACGAAGCAAAACAAGGTTGTCCTGAATCAGCAGATCTGCCTGTCACCAGCTAGCTGGCCAGGGTCAGTCAATCTGACCTCAGAACTTGAGGCTGAAGCCAGGGCCAGCAGCTGAGGCTCCCTGGTTGGTGGTGGTGAGGTGGAAGCCCGTCTCCTTCAGGTCATCATCACCCTGCAAAGCAGCAAAATAGCCATGAGGATTGTGTCCCTACCGAGTCTCCCCCATGGGAACCCCTACTAGTCATGCCCCTCACCAGCTGGCTGTAGCCCAGGCCGCCCTCGGGGGGGCGTGGGCTCGTGCCTCGCTTCACCCTCTGCTGCTCACTCTTGGCGGGCCACGTGGGAAACATGGACGGGTCAATGGGGAGGGGAGTCTCTCGGAAATACTCGTGCTTCAGGCCGTCTTCTGCGCTGATCCTCCTCCCAGGGTAATATGTCAGGAACCTGAAGAGAATGGCACAGGACAGTGGGGACCTGCTGTGTGCATCAGGGCACATGTGGCCAACACAGACAGAGCCCAGCCTGTTGGTTGAGATGGAAGATGAGAACCTCTGGGACTCAGCATCTCCTAAAACCTGCTATTTATTCGGGGGCTTCCAGACCCCAGGGCAGTTCTGCAGGAGAATCAGCACAGAACCCAGTGGCTGCACACTGTGCCATCCTTAGACTTACTTGTTCATGAGATCAAAGCCCTGATCTGATAACAAAGCCCCAAATCGCTTGCGGAGGTTGTTATAGGGATACTCGCTGAAGGTCATCTTCTTGACTGCTGGGAGGTCATTATAGCCAGGCCAGATCTTCTCACTGGGAGTCCCCAGGTCCTGAAAAACAAGGATGTCTGAATTCAACATGCCCTCCATGGTACCCATGTCACTTTTATCAGAAAGGCCACCAAAAGCCACAGTGTGGTCTGGATCCCATTCTGGATCCCAGTTCTGCAGACACATTGCAGGTCATTTTCTAGAAAGATAGGCCAGCCTTGATGTTCACCTTGAAAACCTTGTTGATCTGATCGATCTCTGACTTCCCAGGGAAGAGAGGTTTCTGTGTCAGCAGCTCTCCAAAGATACAGCCCACTGACCACATGTCCACTGCTGTAGAGTATTCCTAAGAGACGACATGGTCAGATGCCTGAAGGCCCACATCAGTGTCAGCCACAGGTTTGACTGAGGACACTATGGGGCAAGGGAGGTTCTCAGACCCCTCTTCAAACTCACCTTAGCACCAAGCAGCAGTTCTGGGGCACGATACCACAAGGTTACGACAACGGGAGTGTAGGCCTTCAGGGGTGAGCCATACTCCCTAGCCAGCCCAAAGTCACCCACCTATAACAACAAGGTAAACAGTGTGGCCTGTAAGACCAGGCTGTGGAGGGGTTTCCAGGGATGAGGTGGGAAAGTACAGGGGCTCACCTTGAGAATGCCAGCGTGGCTCAGCAGAAGGTTAGAGGTCTTAAGGTCACGGTGCAGTATCCAATTGTCATGGAGGTGCTTTACCCCACTCAGCAGCTGGATCATCAGGGTCTTTACCTCCCCTGTGAGAGTAATGAGATCACACACATGCTTCCTTTACCTCATGAGTTCCCAACACCCCTGCAAAAGGGCCCAGAGACTTGGGGTTATTTATGTAATCTAGTAGCAACTAGACTTTTGGGGCAAGTTCATCCAGGAACATTTCCAGCCCAGGGTGGCTCTGAGCTCACTATGGCCACCACTCATACAGACAGGATCACTAGAAAGGCACTATTCCTCCCCTTGCTCAGAGATCCCCCACAACATACCAGAGAACAGGGTGCTCTACCCTCATCTCATGACTGAACAGCACTGGCCGCCTTGGGTGGCATGCAGCCATACCTGGCAGGAAGGGCTGCTTCATGGTCTCCATCAGGCTCTTGAGGTCATGCTCAACATAGTTCATCACAATGTAGATCTTGTCCATGTTACTTCCCACCACGATTTCCTAGGAATCAACAGTGACCTATGGGTTTGGGCATGGCTCCTCCCTGCAACCCCACCCTGACAAGCACTGGTTCTCGGAAAACTGAAATTGAAGATACATGCTGTGTATCATAGGTAGCAAAGACCTACTAAGCCTTCTTGGGAAGCTGTTATCTTTGGAAGTGCTAACACTTGACCCTATGATGTCATAGACCCTTCTCCCTTGTCCCTAAAAGAGGTAGACTCCCACACAGGCAGGACATGCCAAGTGAGGAGACTGAGCCTTACTCGGACAGTGACGATATTGGGGTGCTGGGCCTTGAGAATGGTGTTGATCTCCCTCAGTGAGGTGATGGGGAAGCCTTCCTTCTCCTTCTCCATCTTTAGCCGTTTCAGAGCCACAATTTCATCTGTAAAGAAAATACTGTAGCTGGGCATGGTGGCTCATGCTTGCAATCCCAACGGGGGAGAAGCTGAAGCAGGACTGCCATGAATTGGAGGCTAGAGAGCGGGACAATGTCTCAAAACACCCACAACAGTCACCTGTGGTCACACGGGCCTCTAATCTCAACATGTAGGAAACAGAGATAGACAGATCCCTTCAAGATCAGTCTGGTCTACATTGTGAGTTCCAGGACATCCAGTGCTACATAGAGAGGGAGGGCCTGCCTCAAACAATGCAACCATGTAAATGCAAACTGAATTAAGAAACACATCAAGGGCTGGAGAGATGGCTCAGAGGTTAAGAGCACTGACTGCTCTTCCAGAGGTCCAGAGTTCAATTCTCAGCAACCACATGGTGGCTCACAACCATCCATTATGAGATCTGGTGCCCTCTTCTGGTGTGCAGATATACATGGAAGCAGAATGTTGTATACATAATAAATAAATAAAATTAAAAAAAAAAAAGAAAACACATCAAGATAATCAACCATGATCAAATTGGCTTTTTTCAAATATGTAGGATATGTACATATATATGTAGGATAGTTCAATATAAGCAAGTCATTTATAAATATTTATAAATTTTTATAATTTATAAATATTATAAATTACATAAATGGACACAGGAACAGAAATTACATGGTTATCTTGATGGATACCAAGAAAGGCTTTTTGACAAAATCCAACATCTCTCATATTAAAATTCCTGAAGGAATAAATCTCAACATGGTAAAGGATAATAACATTGTATTAAGTGGGGGAAGCGCAAAAGCATTTCCAGTGTTTGGAGATGGCTCCGCAGTTAAGCAGTTAAGAGCACTCACTGCTCTCAGGAAACCCAGGTTCGGTTCCCAGTGCCCTCATGGCTAATTACAACCATCTTTAACTCCAATTTCAGAGGATCTGATGCCCTAATCTGGCTTCCTCAGGCACCACGCACACACATAGTGCACAATCATGCAAGTAAAATACCAACACACACATAAAAAAAATAAAAATAAAAAATAAAAGCATTTCCACTAATACAAGGAACAAGATAGGGAGTCCATTATCTCTACTCTTATTCATTAAGGTACCGGAAGCCTTAAAAATCAAATGAATAGAAACAGGAGTCAAAATATCTCTACTTACACATGCTAGAGTCATCTGAAAGGAGGGGACTTCAATTGAGAAAATGCATCCATAAAACATTTTCTCAGTAAGTGATAAAACCAGCGTAGGGCACTTTCTGAATTAGTGGTTGATGGTAGAGGGCCCAGCCCATTGTGGGTAGTGCTATCCCTGGTCTTAGTTCTATTTTTTTTTTTTTTTTTTTTTTTGGTTTTTCGAGACAGGGTTTCTCTGTGTAGCTTTGGAGCCTATCCTGGCACTTGCTCTGGAAGACCAGGCTGGCCTCAAACTCACAGAGACCCGCCTACCTCTGCCTCCCGAGTTCTGGGATTAAAGGCGTTGGCCATCAACGCCTGGCTTGGTCCTGGTTCTATAAGCAAGCAGGTTGAGCAAACCAGTAAGCAATTCTCTATCAGTTCCTGTCTCCAGATTCCTGCCCTGTCTGAGTTTCTTTCTGTCCTGTCTTCCTTCAGAGATGGACTACTGCTGGGGGAAACAAAAGACCTTGTGTCCACAGAACACTGAGGAGACCAGGAATGTTAAACACACAGGGGTTCCCTCTTAGTGGAATAGGTAAAATACCTGTTTTTCCATCCAGAAGGCTGATTTTGTTAACCTGGTGACCTTCAGTATCTGTGGAGGCAGACCTCACCCAAATCCCCCAGAATGTTTACCCCAGACTCTCCCCCCAGACTGTTATCTTTAGCTCCCAGTTAAACCCATCCTTAGGGGAGGTGTCACATGGACCTATAGCTATCGGAGGTCACACTATTCTAGACCTTTTAGCCATAGACCCCACCCTCATGGTCACATGTAATCTGTAAAGGAGTCTCTATGTAGTCACACCTTAAGCTTTACTGTGCACCCTGAATGGGAATGATTGTTGCCTGGAAACTTTTCCCAAAGTGTACTATGTTTTAAATACAGTAACAATGAACCACCTGGCATTAGACTCTGTGAAGTCTGATCCAGGGTGAGAAGTCAATCTGAACTGGGTTTCATTCTCATCTCTTCTCGGATCATGGCCTGCATTAACACCTGCAGGGTCCTTGTCAGAATACAATGTGGGCTGGGTGGTGGTGGCACAGGCCTTCAATCCCAGCACTTGGTAAGGCAGAGACAGGCAGAGCTCTGCGAGTTCAAGGCCAGCCTGGTCTACATAGGGATTTCCAGGCCAGGCTCCAAAGCTATTAGAAACCCTGTCACGAAAAATAAATAAATAAATAAATAAAAAGAATACAATGTAAAACCCTTTCCTCCCCAACTTGCTTTTGGTCATGGTGTTTCACTGCAGCAATAGTAACCTTAATAAGATAATAGGAGACACTAAAGACTCCACAAGATAACTGCTAGAACAGAGAAACATTTTCAGCAAAGTGGTAGGATACAAACTTAACACAGAAAAATCAATAGCCTTCCTATATATCAATGACAAACATACTGAGAAAGATACCAGAAAAACAATTCTATTCACAACAGCCTTTAAACAAAACAAAACCTACCAGGTGTGGTGGCACACACCTTTGATCCCAGTGCTTCTGGAGGCACAGTCAGGTGGCTCTCTGGGAATTGGAGGCCAATTGGACTGCATAGTGAGTTACAGGCCAGCCAGGGCTACACGGTGACACCCTGTCTAAAACATCAAAAAGTTTGTAACTAGCAACAAACAAAACACAAAACCAAAACAAAATCTGACCTTGGAGTAACATACACTAAGGAAATGAAAGAACTCTGTAAGAAAACTAAAAGATTTGGGGTAGAAAGATGGTTCAGTGGTTAAAAGCATGTACCGCTCTTGCAGAAGATGTAAGTTCAATTCCCAGCACCCACTTCCTGTAACTCCAGATATAGGGGGATTCATTGCTTTGGCCTTCCTGGGCAACTGTACACACATGTAATTGTACACACATACATAGATAATTTAAAAAAATCTGATGGCTTAAGAGCACTGGCTGCTCTTCCAGAGTCTGTGAATTTAATTCCCACCAACCACATGGCAGCTCCTCTATAATGAGATCTGGTTCTCTCTTGTGGCACACAGGCATGTGTGCAGGTAGAAAATGGCACATATAACTAAATAAGTAATTTTTTTTACCTTGGTCTACAGAACTAGTTCTGGGACAGCTAGGGCTGTTACATAGAGAAACACTGTCTTGAAAAACAAACAAACAAAAAGGGAAGAAATTGAGAAAGACAATAGAAGATAGAAAGACTACCCATGCTTGTGGATTGGCAGGATAAATATTGTGAGAATAGGTCACTCTACCAAAAGCAATAAAAACGCCTACTTAATTCTTCACAAAGATAGAAAAAACAATTCATATGGAAACACAAAAGAATTCTGAGCAAAAAGAATCTTGCTGGGAGACACACGCCTTTGATCCTAGCACTTTAAAGGCAGAGGCAGTCAGGCAGATTTCTGAGTTCTAGGCCAGCCTGGTCTACAAAGCCAGTTTCAGGATAGCCAGGGATACACAGAAACACCTCTGTCTGGAAAACCAAAACAACCAACCAAACAACCTCCCCACCCGCAAAACAAGACTCCTGTTGGAGGTATCACCATCCCTGATCTTCCTTCCTTTCTTCCCTACCCACTCTGTTTCGTTCCTTGTCTCACTATGTACCCTTGCTGGCCTAGGGCTCACAGAAATCTACCCGCCTCTGCCTCCCGAGTGCTGGGATTAAAGGCGTGCATCACTTTGTCTGATTTCAAGGTACACTAAACCAAGGCACAGAAATAAAATCAGCACAGTATTGACTTAAAGACAGAAAGAACAGTAGAACAGAAAAGAGGGCTCTGACACAAGTTCACTGTAATATATATTATAGATTATAAATTATAAAAGTATATATTTTTACTTTATGTTTTAGTTTGTTAAAAGAGTCGTCAATTAAGATGTTCTCCTTTGTCTTCTCCAAATGTCAGAGGAAAAGCAGGGAGTACACCTCAAAGTATAGAACTAGATAAGGACTTTCTTAATAGCATCGAGTCACTTAAGGCCAGTAACAGATAAATGGCACCTCCAGAAGGGCCCATTACAGGAGGGAGAGAGAACATGCCTTAACTGGAGTAGGGGAATAGCAGAATACATGATATTAAATTTAGGGGAGTGTTGGACATGGTGGTGTGTATTTTTAATCTCAGCACCTAAGAGGTAGAAGCAGGTGAATGTCTGAGTTTAAAGTCAGGTTGGTCTACACAATGAGTTCCAGACAGCCAGGTAGATATAGTGAGACCCTAAACCAAAAAACAAACTAAAAACCACAAAACCCAAAAAAATCCAAATAAAAAGTACTTGGGGTTAAAGATTTAAGCAGAGAGGGGTGGGGGCAATTAGGAGAGGACAGAATGGGCAGTAGGTTAAGCAATAATAAAGAAATATGAAAAATCCTTATGGAAACACACTATTTTGTAAAATGACTAGATAATACAATTTTAACTTATTTTATGCATATAGGTATTTCCTTTGCATGTATGCTAAATTTACCACATATGTACAACACCCAGAAAGGCAAGAAGAGTGTGCAGGAATTCCTTAGGAAATGGAATTACAGATAGTTGTGAGTCACCATGTTGGTGCTGGGAATCAAACCTGGGTCCTTTATAAGGGTAACCAATCTTAACCACTGAGCTAGCTCTAGACCCCTTATTAGAGAATACAAACTTTTCTTTGCTTGTTTTTTGAGACAGGGTTTCTCTGTGTAACAGCCCTGGCTGTCCTCGCTCTGTAGACCAGCCTGACCTCAAATCGGAGATCTGCCTGCCTCTGCCTCCCAGGTGCTGGGAGTAAAGGCGTGCACCACCACTACCCGACTAAATATTTATTTCTATACTCATGGATTAGTGCTGCTTTTAACCTTGGTCAGAAAAGCTTCTTTCAGCAGTGGGCTCAGGCCTAAATAGGACACTCAGTCCAAGGTTCAGGAAGCATCAGGAGTGAGGGGGAAGGGAGAATGTGAGAGCTGAAGGATGGGGAAAAGGGTACTGTCACTGTAAATGGCATCTTTTGAACACAACATGGCTGTTGCACACATGAACTCACAGCAGCTGGTCACCCATACAAGTTCAAGCCAGTCAACATAGGAGGGGCTCATGGACCAGAGCCTTATCCAGGAGATACTGGCAGGAGATAGCATCTGGGTAAGGGAGAACCACAGGTGTGGTCTATGGTAGGCTGCTTATGCTCCAGTGGATGGAACCACACCCAGGCACATGCTGGAAGCACTAACAGACCCAAGCTAATTATAAAGTTAGGAGGGAAAAAAAGGGGAGAAAGGGATGTGTTTGAGTTCATATGATCAAGATACATTTTATACATGTATAGAATTATAAGAGAATAAACTCTAAAAGTCATGTAAAGGGGCTGGAGCGATAGCTAAGCAGTTAAGAGTATTTGCTGCTCTTCCAGATGTCCTGAGTCTTGTTTCTCAGCACCTATGTTGGGTAGCAACAATTGCCTATAATTATATTCTAGGAACTCCAAAATCTGCTCTGGCCTCGGTGGGCACCTGTACTCATGAGCACATGAAACACCTCCTCCCCACATATATATATATATAAATTTTTAAAAAATCATGTGAAAACAAGAACAAAACAAAACCCAACCAGAAACATTTGTGAGAAAACAAATATGGACTAAAAACTATAACGTGGCTAGGAGTGTTGGCGTATACCCATAATCCTAGCACTCGGGATGCAGAAGACAGGTGGATCTCTGTGAGTTTTAGACTAGCAGTGGTCTACAGAGTGGGTTCCAGGACAGGCTCCAACGCAATACAGAGAAACCCTATTTCGCAGAACCAAAATCAAACAAACAAAAACCCCAAACCCCAAACCCAACAACAAAATCCAAACAAAAGAAACAAAAACAAAAACAAAACCAATAAAGTAAGTCTTGGTGTTAGGTAGGGAGGTATAGAGTGGAACCAGCACCAAGAAAAGGGCAGGGTTACTTTCAAAGATCCAATGGACCATGCAGAATGAATCCACATTTAACAACCATGTGCTGGCATGGAAAATAGGCAGAGACTACAGGCGAGCGGTAGGACACTCTCAACATTCTTTCAGTCTGCACGAAAACCAAGAGGGGCTGGTTTTCTCCATGGAAAGCACTGCCTGTTAGAACTCGCAAGATGGAACTTACACAGATGCAAGGGCAACCAACTCATCATTACTCAGAAAAGACTCCTTGTCCCAGGGCAGGGCAGAGCTTTCTGCTGAGTAGTCTCTGGCCCTAACATTCCCTTAACAGATAACCTACCTGTTTTCTTGTCCTTTGCTCTGTAGACTACTCCATAGGTTCCTTCTTCAATTCTGTTCAGGCACTGGAACTCTTCTACACTCCGGCATCCCTGTGGAGGATATCAACAGCCATATTTGACATTCTAGCATGCTTTATCTGCACCTAGTACAAGACAGGAGAACTGGAAAATGAGGCTAAGGGACTTTGGATGAACCAAAGTGTGGCTGGTATGAATAGTTTTCTCTGTTTTGTCCAAGACTACCAACCACTTTTGTATTAATGAATTGGCATGAATAAAAGCATCTTTTACACCTGCATCTTCTGCCTGGTGAACTATGCCACCCTAGAGAGGGTGTGGCCTGCCTGCCCCTGCTGCCGATCTTCTATGCATACCATAGACTGGAATACCACTACTCTGTGTTGGACTTAGCTAGATTCAACTGTTTGGCAACACTAACTAACTGGAGGCCGGGTGACAAGGGCTCAGAATGCTGACATCAAGTACCCAGGAGGACTGTATCCTCTCAATCTTCCAGGCAATGTTATATATTCACTGGCAATTCCCTAAATGAAAGTTTGCAATCCTAAAACACATATTGAAATCACTTGCCATATCCAGAGATCAAGCAAAAAGCAGAATCAACAGCACAAGGCAGGACCATGACTAGCATCACGAGAGACATGTGCCATGACAGCATCTCAGGAGAGACATCAGCACCAGAAGCATGGTTCTGTAGTACCTAGTTAATTTGTAGATTGTCAAAGCAGGGAACGAACCAGCTTTGGGAAGAGCAGGTAGGGGTCTGACCTGCAGGGCCGGCAGGTACTTGGGCAGCTCCTGTTTTAGCTCAATGGGTGACAGGGCTGGAGAGTCAGGTACATAGTCTCCTTCCGTTGGGGCACTGCTCTGTGGGGTCCCTTCACCCACTTCTTCTTCCCCTTCTTCACTGTCCCCAGAATCTCGGTCAAATCGCGACTCTGGAACTGTAAGAGTTAAAAGTTACCTAGAGTGAGGCCTGTAGCCCTGGAGATCTAGACAAAGGAAGAATCTGAGCCTGAACCAGATACTAGGCTCATAGGATGAGGGTAGGTGACACATGAAGTGGTTAGGCCCACACCTCATATCCACCAACCAACAACCCTGTTAGCTGCTTGAGGCCAGGCCAGGTTTCCCACCCCATAAGAGTGAGTGCCTATGTCACCAGACCCAGAAACTGCTCTCCAACAAAACCCGATTTCCTTTGATCACAAAACCCTGGGCTCCCTCAGCATCTAAGTCACAGTGGGCACACAGGAGGATGCCATCCAAATTAAGTAATGCCAGCTATGGTAGGCACAGGCTGCAAAGTGGGCAAAGATGTGTTCTTTGCAAATCACACCATCTCTCAGGCGGCTTCCTCTGTCCCCAGACACTGTCAGGACAACAGCAGTTCTCTACAGTTTCCAGGAAAAGTCTTGAGTTTATGGAGTATTATGTGCTATGGAAGGTTTTTTGTTTTTTTGGTTTTTTTTTTTTTTTGAGAGTGGGAGGGTGGGGTTGGGACCTGGGGCGGGGGAAGGGAATTTGGAGACAGGGGTTTCTCCATGTAGTCTTGGCTGTCCTGGAACTCACTCTGTACCAGGCTGGCGTTGAATCAACCACCGACCAACTCTGGATAGTTTGTATTAACAGAACCAGGCAGTCTCACTCACAGGGACAGGCACTACTACAAAGAGGTCCTTACCAACCAAGATGTGGTTTTCATTTTCTCTTTCTTCATCTTCACTCATTTCTTCATCACTCACTTCTTCTGCAAAAGAAAACAGGTGTGTGCTCACATCAGCGTGGCTGAGAGCTGGACGTGGAATGACCAGGTTGCCCTGCATCAGGCCAACCTAATGGTTAGCAAGACAGTTTTCTTGTCTACCAAGTTTGAGTTTATTTTCCCAGTGGTATCAGGGATTGAACCCAGGGCCTCACATACTCTAGGCAAGTACTTTATCATTGAACCACATTCCCAGGCCCAATTTTGGAGTCAATGTGGATCTCACAAAGTAAGGCAACTTTATTTGGGTATGTGCTTACATTAGACTTTAAACAATGCAATCCATGTGACCTGCCAGCTCCTCACCTGCAGACTGTTCTGAGGCTTCCTCTGAGTTGCTCCCAGTCTCCTCTTCCTCTTCCTCTTCTTCCTCCTCCTCCTCCTCCTCTGATTCTTCACTGGTGCTCCCTTCTTCCTCTTCTTCCTCTTCCTCTTCTTCCTCCTCCTCCTCCTCAGAACCTGAGCCTGATTCTGCTACAGAACAAAACAGTCACAAGGTAAATCTTTGCTTGCCTCTGGCAGCAGCATCCAAGTCTCAGCCAGGTGACCTCAGATACCTGATGAAGACTCGGCTGAGCTAGTTTTCCTCTCACTGTCACTGATGTCCTGTAGGTCTGACAGAAGGTCTCGTTCTTCCATTTTCTCTTCTTTTACTTTGAAATAAACCATACAGAGCTGAATTTGGGGAGATGTTTGAAAAATTATTGTTGCTTTCTACAATTACTTCACTTACTGATTTTTAACTATGAGTATTTGCCTGCATGTATGTACATCATGTGTGTCTCTGGTGCCTCCTGAGACCAGAAGAGGACGGGTGGTGGACCCCTGGAACTGGAATCACGAATAGTTGTGAGCTGCCATGTGAGTGCTGGGATCGGAATTCAGGTCCTCTACAAGAGCAGAAAGTGTTCGTAACTGCTGATCCAGCTTAGTTTTTCTTTTCCAGTTCTTATTTTTTCTTTTTTGAGATGGGGTTTCACATAACCCAGGCTGGCCTAAAGCTTACTATGTAGCAGACAATGACATTGAACTTCTGATCCTCCTGTTTCTAACTCATGAAGACTGGGACTCTAGACCTACTCTAATATATGTATAACATACATTTAATGTGGTGCTTGGGATCAAACATTGAGCAGGCAATCTATTCTCAACCATGGGAAAATGTTCTTAAACAAACAAGACAAAACCACCCAAAAGTTAACATGCAGCTTACACAATGATCAGTTTCACTGTGTATGTCAAACAGTCCATCCACAAATATTTTGTTTGTTTGTTTTTGTTTTTTTGAGACAGAGTTTCTTTGTGGGACAGTCTTGGCTGCCCTGGAACTCACTCTGTAGACCACGCTGGCCTTGAACTCACAGAGATCTGCCAGCCTCTGCCTCCCAAGTGTTGGGGTTAAAGGCATGCACACCACCGCCTGGCCATCCACACTTATTTTAACTGAAAGAGTTCCTCCCCCCCCCAAAAAAAAATCAGCAACAAGTATCTTAGTTAAGAAACACATGCCTTAATGGGAGCTTGTGAGGAAGTCAGAGGACAATCTGTGTAATTGAGTTTCTCCTTCTGTCATTTGGGTCCCAGGCATCAAACTTAGGTCAGCACATTTTGCATTTTGGCAATCTTCAGGCTCACCAGATTTTATTATGGAAAAGAGATTGCTTGGGAAGGTTTTCCTTAATTTCATAAACTGTTTTCCCCCTCAACACATTTTAAAAATAAACTTTAGGCTAGCATATAATACAAAATAACAGGTTGCATTATGACACTTTCGTTCGTGTGTGTGTGTGTGTGTGTGTGTGTGTGTGTGTGTGTGTGTGTGTTTTCCAGGAAAGATACTCCAACCTTCCCTGGCCTCACCTGGCTTACGGTTGTCTCCCAGCTCAAAGCGCTCCCGTGGTGGCCGTAGAGGGCTGCGGCTCCAGTGGCCAACCTTTCCCTTATCACTGTAGTCCTCCCTCATGGTACGGTGATGTGCAGAGACTGTACACACAAAACAGAGCAGAGAAGTTGCTGGGAGTAGCCTTCCCAACATGGCTCCACCCTATGTATAACTGCCAGGGTGTTACAAACCCACATGGTATTAAAACTTTCAACATCACAGGACAAAAGCTCATTTGGAAAAAGCTCCAAGCTGGAGGTTATCAGCTGGCCAGAGGACCCTCTAGAATGATCTTCACTGGTTGCAGAGGCCAAGGTGTGGAAAAATTCTAGGAAGATGGTGGAAAGAGAAATGCTAGGGAGCACTTCAACATCAACTTGCCCTGTGTTATGCAATTAGTGTGGAACTCTGGAATCAGTTGAGGGTCTTTGAGTTCCAGGGGAGGGTTGGATAACAAACTGGTTAATTCTGGTCAATGTAGCGGTTGGCACAGCATAAGCTGCCTACCCTTGCCTCTAGACAATCAGTTATTATGGATTCCAGAGCAGTTTACAGGTGAAAAGACTTATCCCCCAATCATCAAAGACCTGTGCTCTCGATGCTGTTTGTAGCCCCAGTGGGATACAGCAGCCAAGCCACTGAGATTGAACATCACTCTGGTTAGGGTGTCTTTTAGACAATGTAAGGGCCAGGGCACTTACGCACACTTCTGTTTCTTCTTTTCCTCTCTTAGAAGCTAGATATTTAAGGTTGCAGGCATTCAAGCAATTAAATACATACACGGGGGAAGCTAGAAAGTAACTGCAGGTTCCCAGAGACATGCAGACTTAGATTTGGCCTGGGAGGATGTGCCAGGCCAACTGTCAGCATAGACAACACCAACACTCATGACACAGTCACAGTAAGCCCTGCAGAAGGGTCTGATCTCAGAATCATGACAAACATTCAAGTTAAACATAATCAAGACCAGGGGGAGCACATTGACCCCAGATGGTATCTGGGAGGCCAATACAGGACTGATCCAGACCCCTGAACATGGATGTCAATAAGGAGGCCTCTGCTCTACAGGGGGCCCCTGGTAGTGGATTAGTATTTTTCCCTGGTGTAAGAAAGGACTTTGAGAGCCCATCCCACGTGAAGGGATGCACTCTTGCCCTAGACACATGGGGAAGGGCCCAGGCCTAGCCCAGGATGATGTGGTGGACTTTTCGAAGCCCCCGTTGAGCGCCCTACCCTGCCTGGGGAGTGGAGGGTAGATGAGGAGGGAAGGGGGTGAGGGGAGGGAGTGGGAGAAGGGACTGACATGTGAAATAAGCTTGTTCCTAATTTGAACCAATAAAAATAAATAAATAAATAAACAAGACCAAGCAAGGTGGCACAAGCCTTTAATACCAGAACATGGAGGCAGAGGCAGAGGCAGAGGGAGACCCTGTCTAAGAAAAAGCAACCAACCAACAGTGCTGGATAGTTTTATGTCAACATGGCACAAGCTAAAATCATCTGAGAGGAGGGAATCTCAAATAAGGAAATGATTCCATAAGATGGCAGCTGTAAGCAAGACTGTAGAGCATTTTCTTAATTAGTGACTGATGGAGGGAGGGTCCAGCCCATGTGGAGGCTGAAATATCCAAACATAGGGCCTGAGAAAGCTAAGGAAAGTTCTGGACAAGTAGCCAGATGTAGCTTCCTATTCTTGCAGTCTCTCAGGTAGGCTTGTGCTCAGTGTCATACAGAGGTGTGAATACTGGCTGCTGCTTTCTTTGGAGTGGGGGATAGGGACGGGGGACTGTCACACGACACACATAACATGACCAGCCACCAGTGCCATGAGCTAAGCTGAGTCTTGCAGAGGCTAACATAACAGTTTAAGATTTGTCTCACTTGATCAGAGAATGCTTAGTAAAGCCAGGTCCAGACACATAAAACCTCTGATAAGGTATGAAAAGAATATATGAATTGAGAGACATAAAAATTAGTTTAAAAACAATAAAAGTCTTTAAACAGAGAATAAAATAATTCAATGAATGGGACCTCCTGAAACTAGAAGCTTCTATAAAGCAAAGGACACTGTAAATAAAAGAAAAACTGCTGCCTATAGAATGAGAAAAGATCTTCACCAACCCAACATCTGCTATAGGGCTGATCACCAAAATACACAAAGAATGCAAGAAATTAGACATCAAACTACCAAATAATCCAATTAAAAAATGGGGTACAGATCTAAACAGAGAATTGTTACAGAACAATCTCAAATGGCGGAAAGACACTTAAATGCTCAGCATCCTTAGTCATCAGGGAAATGCAAATCAAAATATCTCTGAGATAATATTTTACACAGATTAGAAAGGCTAAGATCAAAAACACTGATGATAGCTTATGTTGGAGAGGAATGTGGAGTAAGGGAAACACTCTTCCACTGCTGGTGCAAACTTGTACAGCTGATTTGGAAATCAGTATGGCGATTTCTCAGAAAATTGGGACTCAACCTACCTCAAAACCCTGCAATACCACTTTTGGGCATATACCCAAAGAAGTTACACTCAAGACTACAAGGACATTTGTTCAACTATGTTCATATCAAGGTTATTCATAATAGTTAGAACTTAGAAACAACCTTGATGCCCCTCAACTGAAGAATGGATAAAGAAATGAGGTACATTTACACAATGGAGTACTACTCAACACTAAGAAACAATGACATCCTGAAATTTGCAGGCAATGGACAGAACTAGAAAAAAACATCCTGAGTGAGGTAACCCAGACCCAGAAAGACAAATATAGTATTGTACTCACTCATAAGTGGATACCAGACATAAAGCAAAAGATACCCAGCCTACAATCCACAACTCCAGGGAAGCCAGAACCCTCTTCCAGAAACAGATGTAAGGAGATGCAGAAATTCACAACTAACCACTGGGCTGACCTCCTGGAGTACAATCAAACTGAGGGAGAATGGATAATATGAACCAAGAAGTCAAGACCAATAAGGGGAAACCCACAGAATCAGCTGACTCAAGCTGGTGAGGAATCAATGACTCTGACAACTCAGGAACCTGCAGAACACTGAAGTGGACTCCCTGAATATAGGTGACAATGGTGTGGCTGGGGCAATATATGAGGCCACTGGCAATGGTCCAAGATCTAACTCTAATGCACAAACTAACCCTGTAGAGCCCATTCTACATGGACAGATACCTTGCTTAGCCTAGGGAAAGGGTGGAGTGGTATCTTGAGTAAACTTCCTGGGGGAGGCCTTACCTTCTCCAAGGAGCAAATGGAATGAGGGGTGGGGGGAGTGGAAGAAGAGGGAGGGAGAGTGAACTGGATTGGAATGTAAAAAATAAATCAATAGCTGGGTCGTGGTGGCAGCGCATGCCTTTAATCCCAGCACTTGGGAGCCAGAGGCAGGCGGATCTCTGAGTTTGAGACCAGCCTGGTCTACAAGAGTTAGTTCCAGGACAGCCTCCGAACACACAGAGAAACCCTGTCCCCCCATTAATTAATTAATAAAAATTTAAGAAATGATAAGCCACATAAAGATGGAAAATAGAATCTGGATCCTACATGGTGTCGTGTTGCCTTTGAAGTTTTTGATTGCTGACAATGATAGCTGCTGAGAGACACTGGGTTAAGTAAACTGATAAATTAAATCAACGTATGTATTTTTAAAATTTCTTCAATAAGGAAATCGAAAAATATACTGCGTTGGAGAAGAGGTTATGCTTTTGTTTCTATAGGAAATTGAAGACTGTGGATTCACTGAAGTTTGATAGTGATCAGAGTTTCTTTTTGTCTGTAGCCAGAATCAAAACAAACAAACAAAGAAAACTAAAAAAATGCCAGGCAGTGGTGGCGATCACCTTTAATCCCAGCACTCGGGAGGTAGAGGCAGGCAGATCTCTGTGAGTTCAAGACCAGCCTGGTCTACAAGAGCGAGTTCCAGGACAGCCTCCAAAGCCACAGAGAAACCCTGTCTCGACCCCCTCCCCCCAAAAACCCAAAACACCCGGGGGACGGGACAAAAAACAAAAAACTAAAAAAGAAAAAATCTACAGGGCAGGTGATATATATATTTTGTCTGCTTAAGCATAAAACAAAACATCATCTTTGGCTGGCTTGTATACAAGGAATAATCCATACTTGTGTTAATATAGATATGTATGTTGCTTTTGAAAGTTTGTGTTTTCAGTGCAAGGGGAACACAACAATGAAAACAGGTGGCCCAGGTGATCCAGCCTCATAGAGTGCCTCTGTTGCAGTTTCCTCAGAGTTCTACATTCAAACAGCTTCAAGGATGCTGGCTGAGATGGTTCAGCTTCACAGGTTATTCCAGCCAGGACTTCAGATAAGCCTTGCATTATCCCATCACACCAAGACTGGACAACAGCTAGCTCTCCCAGGACTTAACTATTAACCAGTTTTCTCAGGGTCCCCTAAAGATGTCATCACCTCCAGCTTGGGGGTTTGGTGTGGTGGTCACAAGTTGACACTGGTCACCATAAGGGAAAAAGCTAAACAAAGGAGATTAGATTCAGGGATCTCTTTCTGAAGGAAAGAGATCAAAATTTTAGGAAATGTATAGAAAGTATAGCATAGAAATGATGGGATAAAAGAGTAGATTTTTTAGTTTACTTTTTAAAAGCCACTAGTCTTTTTTTTTTCTCCCTTTTTTGGGTTTTCGAGATAGGGTTTCTCTGTGGCTTTGGAGGCTGTCCTGGATTTAGCTCTTGTAGACTAGGCTGGTCTTGAGCTCACAGAGGTCCACCTGCCTCTGCCTCCCAATATGCTAGGACTAAATAAAGGTGTATGCTACCAATGCTTGGCTTAGTCTTAAATATCTTACATTGGTATGGAATTTTATATATTCAGACAAAGTTAAGTATTTTTTTTAGAACATGCTCTACATATGTTTATACTCATTCAAAGTATTGTACCTATGCAGCTCATTTAACAATGTAACATAAATTTCTAGTCCTTGAAAGTCATAATTACAAATTATTTAGGGAAAAAATGCAGGTTAGTAGTAAATCACCTATAACAATCAAATCTGTAGCATGTTAAATATGTTTTCAAGGTCAAACTGAGATATATTTCAGATACACAGTTGGTCTTCTGATACCTACAGAATAGTCAGTTATATATATATTTTTTTTCTTGGTTTTTTGAGACAGGGTTTCTCTGTGTAGCTTTGGAGCCTTTCCTGACACTCGCTCTGGAGACCAGGCTGGCCTTGAACTCATAGAGATCCGCCTGCCTCTGCCTCCCGAGTGCAGGGATTAAAGGTGTGTGCCACCAACGCCTGGCTTATAAAATGTTTTAATAACATAAGGCTTTCAGGACAGTGAGACATATCTGCTCCTGGCAGCACCAATTTACTTCAAAAAGGATGATGGGCATCAAAGAACCTCCATATGGAGCTTGTTTTCATCGTAGCAATGTTAGCCACTGTGCAAGAAACTGCCCTTGCCTTAACTGCTAACAGTATGCTGTCTAAATTGGACAACAGGACATGAAACAAGGCAACTGCTGAACTTTGTCAAGACAAGGTAGGACAGTCCTTCAAAATTCCTGCTTCACAGAAAAGTCTGTCAGATGTTTTAGGCCATAGACTGAAGATAGATGCCCCCCAATGTTACAGAAGAAACCTGGGCGTGACTATTCAAGCAGGCACGTACGTATCTCTGTCATTTCTTAGTTTTGGAAGTTACTTGCTCTGCACTTCCTGTTTACTTAGGTAATATTATACCCTTCTGGGGTCTTCGATGGGGTTGAAGACTAGGTAATCATAGTTACAGTTCTCATTAGTTGTGATAGAAGGTAAATTAGGTACAAAACTTTAGACTCGCCAAGATAGCATTTATAATGGAGTATTTACTCTGAATTTGTCAAATGCAAATGGATTGAACATTGTAAATATAATTCTCACCTGAGAATTGTCCTTATTGCATATAGTTCTACTATGTTAGAGTTAAAACCCTTTCCTTTTTATTTACACAAAAGGGGGAAATGTTGTGGGATATAGGATTACACTATGTAGGGATACGTCACTGTGACTGGTTCAATAAAAACCTAAATGGCCAATAGCTAGGCAGGAGGTATAGCAGGGACTTCGTGACAAAGAGCTCTGGGAAGAAGAAAGGTAGAGTTGCCAGGTGGAGTTGTGAGCTGGACATAGAGGGAGCAAGACATAAAGGAGGTCAAGTAAAAGCAGTAACACACATGGCAACACATAGATGAAAAAGTGTGTTAATGTAAGTTATAGGAGCTAGTGGGACAAGCCTAAGCTACAGTCCAATCTTTTATAATTAATAATAAGTCTCCATTATGTTTTTTTTGTGAACTGGCAGTACAGAGGAAGATTCACTATAGGTGGTGACATCCCTGGTCTGGTGGCCCTGGGTTCTATAAGAAAGCAGAATGAGAAAGTCATGGAAAGCAAGCCATAAAGCAGCATTCCTCTTGGTCTCTGCATTAGCTCCTGTCTTCAGGTTCTTGCCCCGAGTTCCTATGATGATGAACTCTGATATGAAGTATAACCCAAATAAACCCTTTCCTCCCCAAGTTGCTTTGGTCATGGTGTTTCATCATAGCAATAGTAACCCTAAGACACCAACCAACAACCAACCAACTAAATAACCAACCATATAAACAAACAAACATAAGCAAACAACTTTTAGCACTTGAAAAGCAGAGACAGATGGATCTCTGAGTTGGAGGCCAGCCTGGTTTACATAGTGAGTTCTGGAACATTGAAAGAAACAGCAATATTTGTCTCAGTCAAAGGTAAAGAAATAAACTATACCAGTATAGGTGTGATGGCAGATGGCAACAAAGAGGAGTCTGAAGATAAACCTATAGAAATGGCCTCGGGAAAATAGAACAGAGATAAGTCACCAGCCTGAATACAACCTCAGAGAAAGTACATGATTGGTGTCTATGTAGTGATACCATGGCCTGTATGCATGAATCTACCTGCTGCTTGGCCTGGGATAGCAGGGCTCATGGAGGTAAGTCCAAGGCTCATGCTCTTCTGCTGGTTGCCCAGGGCATGGAACAGAAGTATAAAGGAGCTGTGCTGTCTGACCTATCATAATCTGGACCACAGGAGGAAAGTGGACTCCTGGACCCGGGGTTCAACTAGCCTTCAGAGCCCTGCCCATCAAGGTATGAAGTCAAAGCAAGACTGAGGGTATTATCCTATGTGTCTACTAGTATCATGAAGAGGACTCCTTATGTCATTGTTTACTATGTAAACGCCTTCACAGAAACAAACAAACAAAAAACAGAGACTTTAAGACAACTATTTTAAGGATGCACTAAGAACTAAAGATGCAGCAAAATCAAGGAAATGGTACTATCATCAGGAAAATACCAATAAACAAATAGGAAACTCAGCTGGGCCTACTGGTGATACCCACAATCCCAGCTCATGCTAGCCTGACAAAAGATGACTGTCGAGAGGTCAATGGCATATCAAGATATCCAGTGAGTTCTAGGCCACCCAGACTAATTTGAGATCATGGCTCAAAACAAGAAAACAGATAGGTACTCTAACTGCTGAAACTCACATTTTCCAGAAGATATGAATATAAGCATTCATTCTGCTCAACATAGTCCAACATGGATGAACTAATAAACCCCACTGTACTATGTACAATGAAACTACTTTCTAGTGTAAGAAAACAACTAATGCATTTTTAAATGTACTAGTTTTAAACATACAACACACAAAGATACTTTTTTTTTTTTTTTTTTGGTGTCAGGGACAAATAAAATGGCTTCAGAGGCATAAAAGGAACATAATTTGCAGGCTGCTGAAGTGAAACTGGAATCAATTCAAATCTGTCACAACTTTGGAATGTTGTATGTGACCCCATGGTAACCACACCACTAACAAACAATTAAGACAGATATAGAATACATACAAGAGAAAGTGAGACAGGAACTCAAATATTTGGCTTAAAAATAGAGTAAGGAACTAGTGAGTTGGCTTGGTGAATAAGAGCACTTGTTTTTGCAAATGACCCAGGTTCAATTTCCAGTTCCCACATGAGAGGCTCATCTCATACATGTGGTATACAGACATACATGCAGACAAAACACACATCCACATAAAATAGTAAAAATAAAATTAAAATAGAAGGAAATAGATCAATGATACAAAAGATTATGATAAAGCAGAAATGAAGGGGATTTGTAATAGGACACACAGAATATAATGACAAAAGCAAGCCTATCCTGTCAGCTAGCCTTCAAAAGCAAAGTCTGACACAAATTTGAGTCCTAGCACCTACAACAGAGGCTTACAACATTCTGTCACTCTGGTCCTAGGGGATCTGATGCTCTCTTCAGACCTCTAAGGACACCAGACATGCATATGTTACACAGACACACAAGTAAAACACTCATAAACACAGAAGAAAAATAAATAAATCTTTCTTTAAAGAGGTAAAATGGATATTATAACATATGTTGAAATGGGAAGAAAAGGAGGGGTTTAGTAAAGCAAGCACAGGAGCCAAGAATGGCCTCTTTCTGCCTCCCTTCAGGGTCTCTCCCAAGGCCCAGTCAAGGTTGTCACATGACAAGCACTCTGGCAGAGCAAGCCATGTGTGTAAATCTATGACACCCCAGTCAATCCCCCAGAGGAGCCCAAGTAGAGGCCCCAAAGAGGGCAGTCCCTCCCTCCTACCTTCCCTACGTGCTTCTCTCTCTTTGCGGCGCTCTTCTGCCCTCCGTTCCCGCTCCTTCTGTTCCCGCTGTTCCTTCTGTTGCTCCCTCATCTTGCGCTCCCGCTCCCTCTTCCTTTCTAACTGCTCCAGGCGGTCCCTGGAAAAAGCACACCAGGTCATCCATCATGCACCTACCCCACAGGAAGTTTCTTTCTCAGCCAGGTTGTTTGATTTCTGCTCAACTTATGTAGTGTATTTGCAGACTGTAAATCCATAAATGGCTACTAAAGTGTGGAAACTGTATGTGCATATCATCAAGCAGTTCCTGGTGAGCCACAGCAGGAAAAGAAAAGTATAAGAGGAGACTACCATCTGTCAGGTTCCAAACACATTGGTTCTATTGCCTTGGTTGGCAGCTCTAGGAAAACCCAGCATGTAGATCCCTACATATACCAGAGAACCCAGGTTAGATCCAGTAGATCAGGAGTACACAAAGAAGTAGTAGAGAGGCCTTCTGGGAAACATCACTGGAGTTGGGAAGATGGACCTTGGGCCACTTCCTGTCCCAGACTGAGACAGTGTGGGCTTGAACATGATGGAGACAGCAGAGGAGCTAGTTGCTTGAAAACAAGGCAGGTATCACCTGAAGTGCAGTAAACTTACTAGGCACTGAAACATGACCAAGTGGTTAAATTCGTCATTTTTCATGTTCCTATGAATACACAAAAGGTTCTGTGTTTCTAGAGTTTTGTGTTTTAATTTCTTCTTTGATTTTAATATGTACACTTGATATATAATTTAAATTCATGGTTTGTTTGTTAGGGTTTCACTAAGTCTCCTGGCCTGGTTGTAATCTTTCAGTAATCCTTTTGCCTAAGTCCCCAAGAGCAGGGAATATAAGAGTGCACTTCAAGGCCTGGCTGGTTTCACTATTTACGGGGGAAGTAGGAAGTTGAGAGAGGGTCTCACAATGTAACTGAGGCTGGCCTGTAACTCATTATGTAAACCAGGCTGGTCTCAAACTTATAAAGATCCACGTGCCTCTGCCTTGCGAGTGACATTTGCACAAATTCTGCTGTTGACCTGAACATTCATCATTTCCAGTCTACAGCTCATCATGAAGGTCTGCCTGCCTGCCTGCCTGCCTGCCTGCCTGCCTGCCTCCCTCCCTCCTTCCTTCCTCCCTTCCTAGGCTTGTTAGCTATGAAGTCCACAAGGCCTGTTTACCATGGATTGTCTTTTTCTTTCACTTTTGTAGAAAAGTTGTGCCAGACACAGAATTCCTAGTTGAGATTTTTCCTAAACGGTGTAGAGTTAAATAACATCCTGACAGGAAGTGCAGATACTTCTGGCAACTCTGTGTTCCCCCTGCTCGGGGCTTACTGACTTATTTAGATATGGATGTCGGGTTTGTAAGCAAATCTGGGAAGCGCTCAACCACTATTTAGGAACCTAACCTTCTGACTTTCTCTGATTCTATGACTGTTGTTACAGAAGGATGGTACAGGGATGCTGCCCCCCACACAGGCCACTGGGAATTCCCTCTCTCTTCCTGTTCTTCAAAGAAGGTGACTCCTACTACTCTATTAAGTCTGTGTGCCATGTGCATGCCTAGTTGCTGTGGAGATCAGAGAGGGTATCAGATCCTCTGTAGTTGAACTGTAGTTATAGCCAGTTGTGAGCCATCATGTGTGTGCTGGGATATGAACCCTGGTCATTTGCAAGATCAACAAAGTGCTCTTAACTTTGAACCATCTTTCCAGCCCCATTACCCCTCAACCCTAGAAGGCTGGAAAAAGGCTCAGTGGTTAAGGGCACTGGCTGCTCTTCCAGAAGTCCAGAGTTCAACTCCCAGCAGCCACAGATCTCCAGTGGGATCTGATGCCCTCTTCTAGCATAATGTGTGCACATGTACGTATACGTATACGAATATAAAATAAATCTTTGAGGGGGCTGGAGAGATGGCTCAGCGGTTAAGAACACTGACTATTCTTCCAGAGGTCCTGAGTTCAATTCCCCGCAACCACATGGTGGCTCATAACCACCTTGAATGAGATCTGGTGCCCTCTGCTGGCATGCGGGCAGAAGACTGTATACTAAATAAATAAAATCTTTCAAATAAATAAATAAATAAATCTTTGAAAGAAAGAAAAAAGAAAGACAAAAAAAACAGGTTCTCATGGATTCCAAAATGGCTTCAAACTTACTATGTTGCCAAGAATGACCCTGAACTTATGATCTTCCTTTAAGTCAGTTTCTGTTGCTCTCACCTTCAGTCTCAGATTATTCTTTAATGGATTTCTGAAGCACAATCACGGTGAATTTACTCAATTACAACCAGCTTTAAAATTGGTTTGGGAGAGAAGACAGGTAGACTTTGCTTAGTCTTATCCAGAAATGGGTCCCCATGATTTCTCCTATTTTCTTCTCCTGCTTTATCTTACCAAAAAAACTACACAGATGCTCAAATTTCATTTTCAAAGTTCTACTTCTATCCCAGCCCTCTTGGTTGGACAAGGCACCAAGTATCTAGAAAAGAAATAATGGGTACAGGCATTCCACATACTGTGAGTTTATACCAGGCCCTACTGGGCTCAGACTGACTGCTGAATACATCAAGTGCTTTATTCAGAACCAACAACTTTTCCATTCTTTTCTTTCTTTCTTTCTTTTCTTTCTTTTTTTTTTTTTTTTTTTTTGGTTTTTCGAGACAGGGTTTCTCTGTGTAGCTTTGGAGCCTATCCTGGTACTCACTCTGGCCTCGAACTCACAGAAATCTGCCCACCTCTGCCTCCCGAGTGCTGGGATTAAAGGAGTGTGCCACCACCACCTGGCTAACTTTTCCATTCTTACCTTATGGTATGGGTTTAGTGCGACCTGCTAGAATGGTCAGTATTACCATTCTCCTTCCCACTCAACAGGCCAATTCCCAAAATCTCCCTGAACTCAGTCTAACCTAGTCCAGATCAGAGGATATGTATGGAGCTGAACAAACACTGCTCCTGGGGAGGAAGCTGATAGAGACTGCTGCAGAACAATGTCTTGAGCCTGGTGTTCTAGTTGCTAGACTATCAGGTCCTTGGGAGCTCTTTCTTATTACGTAGCCCCTTTTTGTTGGGAAGATCCAGAGTCTATTCCCAATATGATGCAGAAAACCACAAGCAATCTGTTTTCCTAGTTATTGTAGACTAGATCATCCACTCTAAGCAATTTCCTTAGCTGTCCTAAGCTAGAGCAGTCAGAGCTGAGTTTGGCATAAAACACATCTGTAGGAAGCTCCTGTTTAGTGAATAAACCACGGACCATGTAATGGTTAGTTTTGAAGGTTGACTTTTCACAATGAAGAATCATCTGATAAAGCAGTCTTGGTGAGGGATTGTTTAGATTAGGTTGGCCTGTGCGTATGTCTTTGGAAGATTACAATGAATTTTTTGATTTTTCAATACAGGGCTTCTCTGTGTAGCCTTGGCTGTCCTGGAACTCACTCTGTAGACCAGGCTTGCCTTGAATTCATAGAGATCTGCCTGCCACTGCCTCCCAAGTGCTGAGATGAAAGGTGTGAGCCACCACTGCCACCCAGCTTTATCATGAGTATGTTAGTCAAGGTAAGATGATACACCTACTGTGGGTAGCACCATTTGTGAGGCAGAGAATTTTTAGCTATGTAAGAGTGGAGAAGGTAGGGCCAGAAATGGTTCAGTGGGTAAGAATGCCTACTGTTCTTGTAGATGATCTGAGTCTGTACCCACACAGGCAGTTTCACAAACACCTATCACTCCAGCCCTAGAAGATCTGAAACCTCTGATCTCTCAGAAAACCCACATTCACACACAAAAATAAACATACACACATGTACACACAATCAAGCAAACACAAGCTATAAAAGGAGCATCGTTAGGAGGGGAGGAAATGAGCTGAGTGCTAATGTGCTTGCATTAATTTATCATTTTCTGCTGTTGACTGTGGATGTAGTATGTCTAGTTGCTTCAATTTCGAGGCACTCTGACTGCCCTGCAACAATGAATTGCAACCTGGAACTGTGAAAAAAATAAGCCCTTTCTCCCTTAGAAAATCTGCTTTTGTCACAGTATTTTACTGCAATAGGAAAGGAAATTTAAAAAAAAAAAAAAACATCAACACCAACCTCTCCTAAGTACTGACTTGTGACAGGATTTAGAACATGTGGCTTGAGTGTCTTCTAGAATGCTGCACCTTTTTTGCCTTCTTATTTTAAAGACAAGGTCTCACTATGTAGCCCTGGCTGCCTTGGATTTGCTATGTGACCAAGCTGGCTCAAATTCAAAAAGGTCTCCCTGCCTCTACCTTCTCAATACTGAGATTTAAGGTGTGTATCACCAGGCTCAGATTCCACCTCACTCTGCCAAAGCTTAAAAATAACCCACGACTGCTGGGTAATAGTGGCACAAGCCTTTAATCTTAGCACTCAGGAGGCAGAGACAGACAGATCTTTCTGATTTTGAGGCCAGTCTGCTCTAAAGCACAAATTCCAGGATAGTAACACAGACAATATGAAAAAGTGCCAGACTCCAGACTCTTTTTTTGTCTTGTGAGACAGGGTTTATCTGTGTAGCCCTGGCTGTCCTGGAACTCACTATGTACTACAGGATGGATTTGAATTCAGCCATCCACCTGCCTCTGCCTCCCAAGTCCAGGGATTAAAGGCATGTACCGGCCAGGCGTTAGTGGCACACCTCTTTAGTCCCAGCACTCAGGAGGGAAACGCAGGCGGATCTCTGTGAGATTGAGGCCAGCCTGGTCCAGAGCGAGTGCCAGGATGAGCTCCAAAGCTACACAGAGAAACCCTGTCTCAAAAAACAAAACAAAACAAAAAACAAAAGGTATGTACCACCACCCACTGGCCTGACTCCATGTTCTTACAAGATGGAATCTGCCTCACTCTCCAATGCTATAGGTTAGAATATTCATAAAACACCAATATTCCCACAGTACCTCAGTTTCCAATTCCACTGATTCACACATGGCTGAACTCTTTTTTTAAAATGATTTTTAAAAAAGATTTTTATTTATTTATTATGTATAAAGCCTTCTGCCTGCATGCCAGCAGAGGGAACCAGATCTCATTCAAGGTGGTTTTTGAGTCACCATGTGGTTGCCGGGAATTGAACTCAGGACCTCTGGAAGAACTGTCAGTGCTCTTAACCGCTGAGCCATCTCTCCAGCCCCATGGCTGAACTCTTAATACTTACTTATGCCTGAATTCCTATCTGGTAATTCATGTCAGTAAATATTGTCACCTTGATAGCGTCTGAAAATTCCAAGGAGACAAATCTCAGGGCATAACTGTAAGGGAGTTTCTAGACTGTTTTGAGGTGGGAAGACCCACCTTCATGTGGGTATCACCATTCAATGGACTGGGGTTCCAGAATGAATAAAAAGTAGAAAGAAACGGCATTCATTATTTTGTTTCCTGACAGCAGATGTAATATAACTAGCTGTCTCATATTGTTACCATCCTGACATGATGGACTGTACCCTCAAACTGTGACAAAATATAAGTTCTTCCTTTCTTAGGTGGCTTTTATGAGGTATTTTGTCACAATGAACAGAAAGGTCAGTAATATATATCTCAGCATTCCCTTGAAAGATCCTTCCCACAACTGATAACTCTAAACCAAGTCTCTCAGTCACCACAGTCACTGCATTAAAAGTCTTTAATGAGGTCTCACCTCTCTCTCCTGGAATGTTCTCTTGCCATTTCCCTCCTCTTCTGTCTTTCCCATTCTCGGCGAGCTTTATCTTGTTCTTCTCGATGGCGCTTCCGACGTTCATGCTCTCTTTCTTTTTCTTTCACTCTAGCGTGCTTCCCTAACGAGACAGGAGCATCATGTAAAGAAGCTCAATTTATTCCAGGCAGCAGTTGCTCATGCCTTTAATTCCAGCACTCAGGAGGCAGAGGCAGGCTGATCTCTGAGTTTGAGGACAGCCTGGTCTACAGAGTGAGTTCCAGGACAGCCAAGGCTACACAGAGAAACCCTGTCTCAAAACCCCCCAAAAAACAAACAAAAAGAATGGAACCAGAGATGAATCTGCAGCTAAGAATGCTTGCTGTTCTGAGAAGACCTGTGTTTGGTTCCACATCAGGAAGGTCAAAATGACCTGTAGCTTCAGCGGGAAAGACTCCAATGTCCTCTTCTGAACCAAATATGTATGGCATACATGGGTGCTTGAATGAGTTTATGTGCACCACATGCATGCAGGTGCCCTAGGAAGCCTGAGCATATTGCATTCCCTGGAATGAGAGTTACAGGTGGTTGTAGGATGCCCAACATGGGTGCTGGGAACCAAATCCACATCATCTACAAGAGAAGTGAGTGCTCTTATCCACTGAGCTATCTCAATAGTCTTGATTTTCATCTTTCTTAGTGTCATATCATGACATATTATTTTCATAACATAAAAAATTCACCATTCATACGCAAAACAGAACAAAATTCTTCCTTTTAATAGACTCTACTATTGTGTATGTGTGTGTATATATATCTCCATATTAGAAAGTGTTAGAGAACTTCAATTCCCAGCATCCACATGGCTGCTCATTACTGTCTATAACTCTGTTCAGGGCATTCAATACTTTCACACAGACATACACCCAAGCAAAACACAAATGCACATGAAATAAACTTTGAAAGATACACACACACAAAAATAAAACAACAACAACAAAAACATATTAGTAACTGCAGTTATAATAAGATTTAAATAGGTCTCAGGATCTGTTTTCCTCATACTCCTGAGAACCCCTTGAAAGATAAGTATGCAGAAAATGTCTGTAATCCCAGAATTTAGGAGGCTGATGGAGGAGCATCTCCAGTGCTGATGGACAGGCTGGGCTACCCAGCAAGATCTTGCTTAAGAAATAAAAAACCACATCCTGGTATAGGCCCAAGATCAAATCTCTCAAGTCAAATCTCTTAGCTGGACTTGACCCCAACACCCATTATTATTATTATCAATTTTTTTGGTATTTTCACCTATACTCACTAAATGAGAGCAATTGTATATACAGACAAATGACTTCTAAACAACGTGAAAGGAAAGAGAAGAAAACGTACACATATCAGAAATAAAAAGAAAGATATTCCAAAGTCTACAGTGAGTTTATGCTTGTGGCTAACATTTCCATTCATCTTCACTTTTAGATACACACTGAAGAAGGCAGATCACGACAGAAGAAACAAAGAGCTGTGACTATCACATGGAAGAAAAGAAAGCAAAGACTCTCATACCTCCCTCTGCTGAATGGCTACGATGTCTACGCTTCTCTTTTCTCTTCTCATCTTTTCTGTGGTGGGCTTTTTCTTTCCGAGACATTTGCTGGGGTGGTTTAATGGCCAGAGAATCATCTTCCTCTCCTCTGAAACAGATGAGAGACACACCAGGATGGCAGGTGCAGAGAACCAGGGTATACCCAAAGAAAAGAAATATTCCCAACAGAATAAAGTCAACTCCAACCGTCATTTAAGGAAATCTGAAATTGAAGCTATTATAAGATTTAGAAGAAAAATATAAGAAATCAACCTTGTCTGTAGAACAAAATTGTCTGTCTTTAAGGAAGGGGATGTCCATTTGTTCATTTTCTTGATTGTGGTAATGGTTTCATGGCCAAGTAAGAACGTGTGAGATCACACATTATCTGTAATTCATTTAGTCATTTATACTTCAGTTAAGACTGCTAAAAGTCCTGTAATTTTATCAACATTATCAAAGCCAAAAGTTCATTTAACAGTACCTTCAACTAATTTTATAAAACCAAGACCCTGAAAAATTTACTCTGAGCTGCTCAAAAAAAAAAAAAAAAAAAAAAAACATGCCATTTTAACTCTTGATTTTATTTCCCTTACTTATTATGTAAGACAAGGAAAGGAAACAAATGATATAAAATCAAAGTCATCAGACATAAACACAAAAACCAAACATACAAAATTTTATACATTCATTTATGAGTATGAATGTTTTCCTGCATATATGTATGTGTACTATATGTGCACATGGAGGTCAGAAGGGGGCATTAGATCTTCTGAAACTAGACTGACAGATGGTTGTTTTCCATAATGAGCATATGGTGCTAAGAATCAAACCTGGATGCACTGTAAGAGCAACAAATGCTCTTCACCACAAAATCCTCTCTCCAGCCTCTAAACTTTTTCAAAGTATTACTGAAAGAGACTGGCTAGAAGGCTAAGTGATTAAGAGCTTTTGTTCTTCTTGAAAAAGACCAAAATTCACTGCCAAGGAGACACACTCTCTCTCTCTCTCTCTCTCTCTCTCTGTATGTGTGTATGTGTGTGTGTGTGTGTGTGTGTGTGTGTGTGTGTATATATATATATATATATATATATTCAAACACAAAAACAGAAACAAAACTCATGTTTTCAGTATTTTACAATTCTGCATGGAATGTATTCACAGCTAATATGGAGCACACATGGCCTTGGCCTGCAGGTTAAAGATGCCTACTACACCACCTTACATTCTCTCACCTGTCTTCCATAGAATCCTCTCTTCTATATGGTGAGTTCCTGATGGTGATTTCCATTCGGTGATCTCTCAGCTCCCCCTCCTCAAGGGAATCCCTTTTGGAATCCCGGTCATCTGACTAAGAAAAGAAAAAAGGAATCATTAAGACATTTTCTTATATATAGCCTTTCTAATTATTGAAACCTATCCTGTTACGTAGCTCAGGTTGGCTTTCAACTTGAAAACTTCTGCCTCAGCTCCAAAATGCTGAGATGGCCTTACCCTACTAAACATACATACATACACACATATATGTATGTTTGAGAAATGGTCTCACTATATAGCACTGGCCTGGCAAGTTCCTGAGTGTTGGGATTAAAACTGAAGTTTGCTGAACAACTTTTCTTCTTTTCTTTTCTTTCTTCTTTTTTAGAGACAGGGTTTCTATGTGGATTTGAGGCTGCCCTGGAACTACTTCTTGAAGACCAGGCTGGTCTGGAACTCAAAGAAACTATGCTACAATTTATTTATTTTTTTTTAATTTTTTTTTTTTTTTTTAGCTTTGGAGCCTGTCTGGAAATTCACTCTGTAGACCAGGGTGGCCTCGAACTCACAGAGATCCACCTGCCTCTGCCTCCTGAGTACTGGGATTAAAGGCTTGGGCCACCAAGGCCCCGGCAAATGTTAGTTTTTTAATAAGTCAAAATTAACACCTAAGTTGGATTTTACACACCTAATACATCATTTGTATTTACATACACATTTCAAAATGGTCTCTTTCTAATCTTATTAAAAGAAGTACTTATATCTAATTACCCAAAACCTGTGACTATGTTATCATTCAAACCAAGGAAGTTACAAAGCACTCTACAAACACACTAATAACCAACTTGAGAAAAATTAGTCTCGTTGCAATAGTGATTCTAGGTTCGGAGCATTTTATTTTTTAAGGAGATATTCTCATTTAGAGACAGCTTCAGGGAGCTAGAGATGACTCAGTGAATAAGAGCACTGGCTGCTCTTCCTGAGGATCTGGGTTCAATTCCCAGCACCCATAGGGCAGCTCACAATCGTCTGTAACTCCTATTCCAGGGGATCTGACACCCTGACACACATGCAGGCTAAAACACCAATGCACATTTAAAAAACAAAAAAACTAGATACAGCTTCAGTGTGTTATCAATGTACCTTCAATGTCAACTGAGTAAATGAAAGTTTTTGTGAGTTTTAAAATAGATTTTGGGCTCACCTGTGACATTTGGAAGTACAAAAGAACTTCACCGAAGAAGCGTTGTTCTAATGGAAAAATGAGGGCAAAGAAATTAAATCTCCTTTAAGAAAACCACTTACTTAAAAAACATAGCTTACATTTTTTAAGCGTTTTATCTCTGCTTTCTCTTCTTGTTCTTTCCTTCGTTTCTTTTCCTGGAGAATTTCATCTAACGTTTTCACTTTCCAAGAGTCCTTTTCATCACCCATTTGAGTTAAAACACTGCAAAAAGAAAAATAATTCAAGCAACCTCGGGACAACAGAAAGCTACGGTCTGTTGCTCTGTCTTTTCTGAACCCTTCAGTCCAATCCTTGGTGTTTCAGAACAAGTCCGGGAAGTCCAGGAAGGCAGGAAGGATTCTGCCTCAATGTGATTTTCTCCGTCAGTCCTGTCAGGTTTTGGGCAACTCAGTTTACCTCGGATCACTTTTCCGTAACACGCAATCATCACCATCCACGGAATGGTGCTGCTGTTCTAGGATGAAAGACCATCCGGGTCAAAGCTCTTATTTCAGTGCCTCGCACCCAACACACTCTGCCTGAGGTGTCAAAGGGTTGTGTGAGAGAGAAAGCTCCGGGATGCGGGGAGGCCTGGGCAACAGGTAGGATCGAGGCGCGCCGTCAACCGCGGGGCCCCGGGACGGGTCCCTCTGAGGGTTCCGTCCCGCAGACCTGAGGCGGCCAGGGGCTGGCACCGGGAGCGCCAGGGCCTGCCGCCTCTACGGCCCTCAGTTCTGAGTGGAGAAAGGCTGGACGCCGCAGCAACGTGTCGCCAGCCCCGACTCTTCAGGCGCACCAGTCAACCTACATCCGCCCTCCCGCCGCCACTCACCCCTGCGCCGCTGCCGCCGCTGCCGCCGCCGGTCCTGAAGTCGGAGAAGAAACAGCGCCCGGCGCGCGCCAGGATTGTCGTCACTTCCTTCGAGGACGCGCGCTGATTACGTAGGCACAGGGGCTGGGCGAGTCGTGCGTGGGCTCTCTTGCGTACGACCCCCTCCCCCGTACCCTGCGCCCACCGGAAGTGTCCCTACTTCCGGATTTGATTCCGGCTGAGGACCGCCTCGCGTCTGACACCGCCCTCGGGCGTCTCTAGGAGATGACGTAATGGAGACGAGCCGCCCCGGATGAGGTGTTTGTGGATGTGCGCTGGGTTGTACCGCTGCCGGGAAACTGCACGGCCCTGCTAGCAGCGGGACTGATACCTTCAGGCACTAGGCAGCATCGGCCGCAGGCTGAACCGCCTTTCCGCTCGCCACGTGCCACAACCAGACACTTGTTTCTACCTGTGTAACTTATAGATATGAGGGGTTTGGGTCGGGCTCAGCGGCGCCAGGCGACACACAGTGCAGTCACGCTAGAGGCTCTCAGTTGGCCGGATTCCCCGATAGGTGCCCGGTAGTTACATCTGTCCTGACGAAGAAGTAAGTCCCTTATTAATGAAAATAACACGGAGACGAATCCAGATTTCCCAGCCTTTTTGTCTTTAAAAAGAACCCTCGTCTGAGTGGCTGTTGAACCGAATGGGTGTTTTGTTGTTTTCCTCTGCGACTGAGTTAAGCATGTAGATCCTCTTGTGTGAACCAACACTGGTTCGGGGATGTCCTGAGCGGGTTGTGCCTTCTCTCCGCGCTGGTGTTGCTTGAGTGGCCTTGGGCGCCTGCAGAGAATGCCTGGAGTGCAGCGGTGAGCAGTCAAGGGGGCCGGGCGCGGGGAGCTTGTCTGCATCTGAGGGTCTATCTATCAGTGGGCCCATATGTGAGTGGGGTGATTGGGACTGATCCTGAGTCAGTCAGTGTGTCCAGTGGTCGCTGGTGGGAGCCAACATCCAACTCCAGCTCGGTCACTCTCATTGGCTATTTCTATTTTTTGACTTGCCGAGACAGGATTTCTCTGTGTAGTTCTAGCTGTCCTGGAACTCGCTCTGTAGACCACCTCCAGAGATTAAAGGCATGCTCCACCAAGCCTGCCTCATTCCTACGGGCTCTTAACACTCCCTGTGCCTGGCTCGGGTGGGGGTAAAAGCAACTCATTAAGGGAGGGGTTCATCCACAACCTCCTGCAGTCCATTGTCTAACAGTCAGCTTTCTGCAACAATTCCGGGAACGACAGACTGCTTCTCCCGCCCCCTCACAACCACTTTTTTCCCCATGAAGAGGAATGTGGCTGCACCAAACCCTCCAGGGGTGTCCACTGCCCAGGCCCCCAGCACACTGACCATACTGGTGCCCCGAAGACGCCGATACACGCTGACACCAGCCAGGCTGCGCTGGAACCACTTCAACCTCACATACAGGTGCCACCTGAACCCGAGGACAGGTGGGTCAGGCCACAACTCAGACACTGCCTGGGACATTAAGTCTCACAATCCCCACCCGCAGGATTCTCTCCTTTCCCCGGAACCTTTTAAACCCGGAAGAGACAAGGCAGGGACTGGCTGCCGCCTTTCGCATGTGGAGTGATGTTTCCCCATTCCGCTTCCGTGAAGTGGCCCCTGATCTTCCCAGTGACCTCCAGATAGGTGGGTGACAGAAGTGCTCCTGACCCCACCCAGCCCCCACAGGTGTTACTGCAGCCTTGTTTCCCTAGGTTTCTACCCAACCAACCACACCGACTGCTTGGTCTCTGCTCTGCACCACTGCTTTGATGGTCCCACAGGGGAACTGGCCCATGCTTTCTTCCCACCCCATGGTGGCATTCACTTTGATGACAGCGAGTACTGGGTCTTAGGCCCCACACGCTACAGCTGGAAGAAAGGTGATCCAACTCCTTGGTCTGGCCTCCTCCTGGGGGCCCCCATTCTCTCCACCACGTGGGCTACAGAGGGCTCTGGGGCAGTAAGAATTTCCTGGGGCTGAATACTTGAGTGAATATTTGAAAGGAATTATGGTTCTCACAGGCCTCAGCCCCCCCCACCCCCCAAGTCAGGAGAGGGAGCTGGAGTTGCATTCCTGAGGGCCAAGCTCACAGCCTAGGCTGGGAACAAACTTATCTTCCTTGGCTGTGGGTTAAGGGTGGTTTGCAGCTGGGCTCCCCAATCAGTGCTGGGCCTCCTGGAACAAGACTGGGAGTGGAAGGGCTGAGTGCTCCCAAGTACTAAGCCAAGGGGCCCACAGGCGTATGGCTCACAGACCTGGTGCACGTGGCGGCCCATGAGATTGGCCATGCACTGGGGCTGATGCACTCACAGCAACACGAAGCACTCATGCACATCAATGCCACACTGCGAGGCTGGAAGGCACTGTCCCAGGATGAGCTGTGGGGATTACACCGACTCTACGGTGGGTACAACGGGGCAGGTGGGTGGGCCGATAGATAGTAGGGCTCTAAGCAAGCCCTGAGCCATGTTGCTCTCTGTTAGGCTGCCTGGACCGGCTATTTAGATGTACATCCTGGGCACGAAAGGGATTTTGTGACACCCACCAGAGGCTCATGAAGAGGCTCTGTCCCAGAAGCTGTGACTTCTGCTATGGTGATGAAGGCTCAGTGGGGTTAGGGTGGGGGTGAGGTCTCTTAGCCAAAGTCTCCCTCCACTTGGGCCTGGTTTGATGGGGAAGAAGTACTGACATGGCATTTCACCATTCTCTGAGCAGAATTCCCATTCCCTACTGTGGCCACCACCACACCACCCACCAGAATGAAAACAAGGTTAGTGAAAGAAGGGAGGAACATGACCTTCCACTGTGGGCAGAAGATCCTACATAAGAAAGGCAAAGTATAGTAAGTAACCAGGAGGGGGCAGGCATTTCTAGAGGGGCTGGGGCTGCCTGGGTATGCTGGCGGGTATATCCTGGGGGCTTGGCATAGGTAGGGGTGAAGGACCTCCCCGCCCCCCTGCAGCTGGTACAAGGACCAGGAGCCCCTGGAATTCTCCTACCCTGGCTATCTGGACCTGGGTGAGGCACAGCTGAGCATCATTGCCAACGCAATCAATGAAGGCACCTACACCTGTGTGGTGCGCCGGCACCAGCGAGTTCTCACTACCTACTCCTGGCGGGTCCGAGTGCGGAGCTGAGCCTGCCAACAGCCTCTGTGCTGGAAGTCAGCAGATAAAGCGCTTTTCCTCTGATGTCTCTGTGCTGTTTCATGGGAAGAAGGAAGGCCACCTCTGCCTACCTGTCAGTCAGTACTCCCCAGAGCAGTGGGGTCACAGCACCACCTAGGGTGTGCTGAGGGAAGAATGTGCACGGGCCCTAGGTGAGGCTTCAGTGTGAATAAGGAAGAGGCCGAGGACCAGCTGAGGCATAAAATAGAGGCCCCAAGTAGTCACAGAACTTTTTTTTTTCTTTCCTTCAGGCCAACACCTTTCTTAGACACATTGGAGGTGATGTGGGATGCGTGAAGGGAGGAAAGAGCTAGGAGGTCAGGAAAGGCTTGGCATGTGTGAGTCAGAGCAAGAGAGTACCCAATCCTATAATCTCAGTCTGCTCCCCAAAGTCTGCAGCTAGCCTCTCCCCATCCCAGAGACACTTACAGGGTTCAGCTGGGAGCCAGCAGGCTGAAAAAAAAGAAAAAAGAAAAGGACACAGAGAAGCTTCCTCCAAGAATATTTTACTACTTAGACACCCAACAACCTCATGTATAAAATCCACTGTGGGTGAAGGTGTCACATACCTGGTTCTGAGGGCCAAGGTCTGTGTGGATGGGGCTTGTTTAGATACCCCAGTGAGAAGCAGGCTGCCTCACCCATCACACACAGCCAGTGTGATATTTTATGATTCGTTAGATCATAAACAAAACAATTACCACACCAACCTCCAGGACTGAGAAGCAGACAACTCAGTTCTGCTCCAGCCTGGGTCCTACTGTGCCCAGGGTCCTATTCTGGCACCTACAGATGCCCACCCCACCTCACCAGGCAAGTTAGACACCTCTGAAAACTCTTTCCTTTCCAGAAGGAAAAATGTGATTTAATTCTACAAATTTATAACCTGACCCAAAACAAACTTCACGGAGAAAACGAAGCAAAACAAGGTTGTCCTGAATCAGCAGATCTGCCTGTCACCAGCTAGCTGGCCAGGGTCAGTCAATCTGACCTCAGAACTTGAGGCTGAAGCCAGGGCCAGCAGCTGAGGCTCCCTGGTTGGTGGTGGTGAGGTGGAAGCCCGTCTCCTTCAGGTCATCATCACCCTGCAAAGCAGCAAAATAGCCATGAGGATTGTGTCCCTACCGAGTCTCCCCCATGGGAACCCCTACTAGTCATGCCCCTCACCAGCTGGCTGTAGCCCAGGCCGCCCTCGGGGGGGCGTGGGCTCGTGCCTCGCTTCACCCTCTGCTGCTCACTCTTGGCGGGCCACGTGGGAAACATGGACGGGTCAATGGGGAGGGGAGTCTCTCGGAAATACTCGTGCTTCAGGCCGTCTTCTGCGCTGATCCTCCTCCCAGGGTAATATGTCAGGAACCTGAAGAGAATGGCACAGGACAGTGGGGACCTGCTGTGTGCATCAGGGCACACGTGGCCAACACAGACAGAGACCAGCCTGTTGGTTGAGATGGAAGATGAGAACCTCTGGGACTCAGCATCTCCTAAAACCTGCTATTTATTCGGGGGCTTCCAGACCCCAGGGCAGTTCTGCAGGAGAATCAGCACAGAACCCAGTGGCTGCACACTGTGCCATCCTTAGACTTACTTGTTCATGAGATCAAAGCCCTGATCTGATAACAAAGCCCCAAATCGCTTGCGGAGGTTGTTATAGGGATACTCGCTGAAGGTCATCTTCTTGACTGCTGGGAGGTCATTATAGCCAGGCCAGATCTTCTCACTGGGAGTCCCCAGGTCCTGAAAAACAAGGATGTCTGAATTCAACATGCCCTCCATGGTACCCATGTCACTTTTATCAGAAAGGCCACCAAAAGCCACAGTGTGGCCTGGATCCCAGTTCTGCAGACACATTGCAGGTCATTTTCTAGAAAGATAGGCCAGCCTTAATGTTCACCTTGAAAATCTTGTTGATCTGATCGATGTCTGACTTCCCAGGGAAGAGAGGTTTCTGTGTCAGCAGCTCTCCAAAGATACAGCCCACTGACCACATGTCCACTGCTGTAGAGTATTCCTAAGAGACGACATGGTTCAGATGCCTGAAGGCCCACATCAGTGTCAGCCACAGGTTTGACTGAGGACACTATGGGGCAAGGGAGGTTCTCAGACCCCTCTTCAAACTCACCTTAGCACCAAGCAGCAGTTCTGGGGCACGATACCATTTGGTTACAACAACAGGAGTGTAAGCCTTCAGGGGTGAGCCATACTCCCTAGCCAGCCCAAAGTCACCCACCTATAACAACAAGGTAAACAGTGTGGCCTGTAAGACCAGGCTGTGGAGGGGTTTCCAGGGATGAGGTGGGAAAGTACAGGGGCTCACCTTGAGAATGCCAGCGTGGCTCAGCAGAAGGTTAGAGGTCTTAAGGTCACGGTGCAGTATCCAATTGTCATGGAGGTGCTTTACCCCACTCAGCAGCTGGATCATCAGGGTCTTTACCTCCCCTGTGAGAGTAATGAGATCACACACATGCTTCCTTTACCTCATGAGTTCCCAACACCCCTGCAAAAGGGCCCAGAGACTTGGGGTTATTTATGTAATCTAGTAGCAACTAGACTTTTGGGGCAAGTTCATCCAGGAACATTTCCAGCCCAGGGTGGCTCTGAGCTCACTATGGCCACCACTCATACAGACAGGATCACTAGAAAGGCACTATTCCTCCCCTTGCTCAGAGATCCCCCACAACATACCAGAGAACAGGGTGCTCTACCCTCATCTCATGACTGAACAGCACTGGCCGCCTCGGGTGGCATGCAGCCATACCTGGCAGGAAGGGCTGCTTCATGGTCTCCATCAGGCTCTTGAGGTCATGCTCAACATAGTTCATCACAATGTAGATCTTGTCCATGTTACTTCCCACCACGATTTCCTAGGAATCAACAGCGACCTATGGGTTTGGGCATGGCTCCTCCCTGCAACCCCACCCTGACAAGCACTGGTTCTCGGAAAACTGAAATTGAAGATACATGCTGTGTATCATAGGTAGCAAAGACCTACTAAGCCTTCTTGGGAAGCTGTTATCTTTGGAAGTGCTAACACTTGACCCTATGATGTCATAGACCCTTCTCCCTTGTCCCTAAAAGAGGTAGACTCCCACACAGGCAGGACATGCCAAGTGAGGAGACTGAGCCTTACTCGGACAGTGACGATATTGGGGTGCTGGGCCTTGAGAATGGTGCTGATCTCCCTCAGTGAGGTGATGGGGAAGCCTTCCTTCTCCTTCTCCATCTTTAGCCGTTTCAGAGCCACAATTTCATCTGTAAAGAAAATACTGTAGTGGGGGCTGGATTGATTGCTCAGAGGTTAAGAGCACTCCCTGTCTTCCAGATGTCCTGAGTTAGATTCCCAGCAACTACATGGTGGCTCACAACCACCTGTAATGAGACTGGTGCCCTCATCTGACATGCAGGAATGTATGCAGACAGAACACTGTATACATAATAAATAAATAAATGAATGAATGGATAAATAAATAAAATCTTTTTAAAAGAAAATACTGTAGCTGGGCATATTGGCAAATGCGCGGAATCCCAGCATAGGATTGTCTGAGGCAGGAGGACTGCCATGAATTGGAGGCTAGAGAGTGGGACAATGTCTCAAAACACCCAAATCAGTCAGTCACATGTGGTCACACGGGCCTCTAATCACAACATGTAGGAAACAGAGATAGACAGATCCCTGTTACTTCAAGATCAGTCTGGTCTACATTGTGAGTTCCAGGACATCCAGAGCTACATAGAGAGGGAGGGCCTGCCTCAAACAATGCAACCATGTAAATACAAACTGAATTCAGAAACGCATCAAAAAGATAATAATGCACCATGATCAAATTGACTTTTTTTTCAAATATGCAGGGATGGTTCAATATAAGCAATTAAACATTATAAATCACATAAATTTACAGAGGAACACAAATTACATTATTATATTGTTGGGTACGAAGAAAGGCTATTTGACAAAATCCAACATCTCTCATGTTAAAATTCCTGACGGAATACATCACAACATGATAAAGGATAATAACATTGTATTAAGTGGGGGAAACTCAAAAGCATATGCAGGGGTTAGAGATGGCTCAGTAGGTAAGAGCACTCACTGCTCTCAGGAAACCCAGGTTCAGTTCCCTGTGCCCACATGGCTAATTATAACCATCTTTAACTCTAATTGCAGAAGATCTGATGCCCTATTCTGGCTTCCTCAGGCACCAGGCACACACATGGTGCATAGACAATTATGCAAGTAAAACACCAACACATACATAAAACATAAAAATAAAAAATAAAAGCATTTCCACTAATACAAGGAACAAGATAGGGAGTCCATTATCTCTACTCTTATTCTAAGGTACCGGAAGCCTTTAAGATCAAAATGAATAGAAACAGACCCAAGCTAATTATAAAGTTAGGAGGGAAAAAAAGGGGAGAAAGGGATGTGTTTGAGTGCAATGAACAAGATACATTTTATACATGTATAGAATTATAAGAGAATAAACTCTAAAAATCATGTAAAGGGGCTGGAGCGATGGCTAAGCAGTTAAGAGTATTTGCTGCTCTTCCAGATGTTCTGAGTGTTTTTTCTCAGCACCTATATTGGGTAGCAACAATTGCCTATAATTATATTCTAGGAACTCCAAAATCTGCTCTGGCCTCGGTGGGCACCTGTACTCATGAGCACATGAAACACCTCCTCCCCACATATACATATAAATTTTTAAAAAATCATGTGAAAACAAGAACAAAACAAAACCCAAGCAGAAACATTTGTGAGAAAACAAATATGGACTAAAAACTATAACGTGGCTAGGTGTGTTGGCGTATACCCATAATCCTAGCACTCGGGAGGACTGCAAGTTCAAAGCCAGCCTGGTCAATATAGCAAGTTCCAGGACAACCATGAGTACGCAGATCCTGTCTCAAAAATAGTAAGAGAAGCCAGAATGGTGGTGTATACCTCTAATCCCACCACTTGGGAGACAGCTAGGTTTCTGTGAGCTCAAGGCCAACCAGTTCCAGGACAACCAGGGTACATAATGAAAACCTGTATCAAAAAAGTATTATACCTGAGTGGGAGGTATAATATAGGGGCTGAGTTCCCAGAATCCCAGCACTGCAAAAATGAAAACAAAAGGAAAATGCCCCAACATATGGTCTATAAAAGCAGCCTTCAGTCTTATTGCCACTTTCTTGGTGCTATACCTCACCTCTGAATTTGTTACTCGCTGTCGTGGTGAACAGCAGGACCACAGTCAAGCTGACCTCTGGCTTCTGAAGATACCAATAGTCTGAGTTAAGAGTTGGTGTTAGGCCAGATGGTGGTATCCCACGCCTTTAATCCCAGCACTTGGGAAGCAGAGACAGGTGGATCTCTGTGAGTTTTAGACTAGCAGTGGTCTACAGAGTGGGTTCCAGGACAGGCTCCAAACAGAGAAATCCTGTTTCGCAAAAGCAAAGTCAAACAAACAAAAACCCCAAACCCCAAACCCAACAACAAAATCCAAACAAAAGAAACAAAAACAAAAACAAAACCAATAAAGAAAGTCTTGGTGTTAGGTAGGGAGGTATAGAGTGGAACCAGCACCAAGAAAAGGGCAGGGTTACTTTCAAAGATCCAATGGACCATGCAGAATGAATCCACATTTAACAACCATGTGCTGGCATGGAAAATAGGCAGAGACTACAGGCGAGCGGTAGGACACTCTCAACATTCTTTCAGTCTGCACGAAAACCAAGAGGGGCTGGTTTTCTCCATGGAAAGCACTGCCTGTTAGAACTCGCAAGATGGAACTTACACAGATGCAAGGGCAACCAACTCATCATTACTCAGAAAAGACTCCTTGTCCCAGGGCAGGGCAGAGCTTTCTGCTGAGTAGTCTCTGGCCCTAACATTCCCTTAACAGATAACCTACCTGTTTTCTTGTCCTTTGCTCTGTAGACTACTCCATAGGTTCCTTCTTCAATTCTGTTCAGGCACTGGAACTCTTCTACACTCCGGCATCCCTGTGGAGGATATCAACAGCCATATTTGACATTCTAGCATGCTTTATCTGCACCTAGTACAAGACAGGAGAACTGGAAAATGAGGCTAAGGGACTTTGGATGAACCAAAGTGCGGCTGGTATGAATAGAAACAACTTGGTCTTTTCTCTTCTTTGTCCAAGACTACCTACCACTTTTGTACTAATGAATTGGCATGAATAAAAGCATCTTTTACACCTGCATCTTCTGCCTGGTGAACTATGCCACCCTAGAGAGGGTGTGGCCTGCCTGCCCCTGCTGCCGATCTTCTATGCATACCATAGACTGGAATACCACTACTCTGTGTTGGACTTAGCTAGATTCAACTGTTTGGCAACACTAACTAACTGGAGGCCGGGTGACAAGGGCTCAGAATGCTGACATCAAGTACCCAGGAGGACTGTATCCTCTCAATCTTCAAGGCAATGTTATATATTCACTGGCAATTCCCTAAATGAAAGTTTGCAATCCTAAAACACATATTGAAATCACTTGCCACATCCAAAGATTAAGCAAAAGCAGAATCAACAGCACAAGGCTCTTGGCACCTAGTAAGCCCCACAGTGCTGCCAGGCACAAGGCAGGACCATGACTAGCATCATGAGAGACATGTGCCATGACAGCATCTCAGGAGAGACATCAGCACCAGAAGCATGGTTCTGTAGTACCTAGTTAATTTGTAGATTGTCAAAGCAGGGAACGAACCAGCTTTGGGAAGAGCAGGTAGGGGTCTGACCTGCAGGGCCGGCAGGTACTTGGGCAGCTCCTGTTTTAGCTCAATTGGTGACAGGGCTGGAGAGTCAGGTACATAGTCTCCTTCCGTTGGGGCACTGCTCTGTGGGGTCCCCTCACCCACTTCTTCCCCTTCTTCACTGTCCCCAGAATCTTGGTCAAATCGCGACTCTGGAACTTTAAGAGTTAAATCTAATTATAGACCAGGAGAAAGTAAGTACAATCATCCCTCTTCCTGCTATGGGTCTCTTAGTGCTGTATAGTACTGGCATGTCCTGTTCTCCAAAGAGGAACCAACACAAGGCCCATCCTGGGGGAAAGTTACCTAGAGTGAGGCCTGTAGCCCAGGAGATCTAGACAAAGGAAGAATCGGAGCCTGAACCAAATACTAGGCTCATAGGATGAGGGTAGGTGACACATGAAGTGGTTAGGCCCACACCTCATATCCACCAACCAACAACCCTGTTAGCTGCTTGAGGCCAGGCTAGATTTCCCACCCCATAAGAGTGAGTGCCTATGTCACCAGACCCAGAAACTGCTCTCCAACAAAACCTGATTTCCTTTGATCACAAAAACCTGGGCTCCCTCAGCATCTAAGTCACAGTGGGCACACAGGAGGATGCCATCCAAATTAAGTAATGCCAGCTATGGTAGGCACAGGCTGCAAAGTGAGCAAAGATGTGTTCTTTGCAAATCACACCATCTCTCAGGCGGCTTCCTCTGTCCCCAGACACTGTCAGGACAACAGCAGTTCTCTACAGTTTCCAGGAAAAGTCTTGAGTTTATGGAGTATTATGTGCTATGGAAGGTTTTTTGTTTTTTTGGTTTTTTTTTTTTTGAGGGTGGGAGGGTGGGGTTGGGACCTGGGGCGGGGGAAGGGAATTTGGAGACAGGGGTTTCTCCATGTAGCCTTGGCTGTCCTGGAACTCACTCTGTACCAGGCTGGCGTTGAATCAACCACCGTCCAACTCTGGATAGTTTGTATTAACAGAACCAGGCAGTCTCACTCACAGGGACAGGCACTATCACAAAGAGGTCCTTACCAACCAAGATGTGGTTTTCATTTTCTCTTTCTTCATCTTCACTCATTTCTTCATCACTCACTTCTTCTGCAAAAGAAAACAGGTGTGTGCTCACATCAGCGTGGCTGAGAGCTGGACGTGGAATGGCCAGGTTGCCCTGCATCAGGCCAACCTAATGGTTAGCAAGACAGTTTTCTTGTCTACCAAGTTTGAGTTTATTTTCCCGGTGGTATCAGGGATTGAACCCAGGGCCTCACATACTCTAGGCAAGTACTTTATCATTGAACCACATTCCCAGCCCCAATTTTGGAGTCAATGTGGATCTCACAAAGTAAGGCAACTTTATTTGGGTATGTGCTTACATTAGACTTTAAACAATGCAATCCATGTGACCTGCCAGCTCCTCACCTGCAGACTGTTCTGAGGCTTCCTCTGAGTTGCTCCCAGTCTCCTCTTCCTCTTCCTCTTCTTCCTCCTCCTCCTCCTCCTCTGATTCTTCACTGGTGCTCCCTTCTTCCTCTTCTTCCTCTTCCTCTTCTTCCTCCTCCTCCTCCTCAGAACCTGAGCCTGATTCTGCTACAGAACAAAACAGTCACAAGGTAAATCTTTGCTTGCCTCTGGCAGCAGCATCCAAGTCTCAGCCAGGTGACCTCAGATACCTGATGAAGACTCGGCTGAGCTAGTTTTCCTCTCACTGTCACTGATGTCCTGTAGGTCTGACAGAAGGTCTCGTTCTTCCATTTTCTCTTCTTTTACTTTGAAATAAACCATACAGAGCTGAATTTGGGGAGATGTTTGAAAAATTATTGTTGCTTTCTACAATTACTTCACTTACTGATTTTTAACTATGAGTATTTGCCTGCATGTATGTACATCATGTGTGTCTCTGGTGCCTCCTGAGACCAGAAGAGGACGGGTGGTGGACCCCTGGAACTGGAATCACGAATAGTTGTGAGCTGCCATGTGAGTGCTGGGATCGGAATTCAGGTCCTCTACAAGAGCAGAAAGTGTTCGTAACTGCTGATCCAGCTTAGTTTTTCTTTTCCAGTTCTTATTTTTTCTTTTTTGAGATGGGGTTTCACATAACCCAGGCTGGCCTAAAGCTTACTATGTAGCAGACAATGACATTGAACTTCTGATCCTCCTGTTTCTAACTCATGAAGACTGGGACTCTAGACCTACTCTAATATATGTATAACATACATTTAATGTGGTGCTTGGGATCAAACATTGAGCAGGCAATCTATTCTCAACCATGGGAAAATGTTCTTAAACAAACAAGACAAAACCACCCAAAAGTTAACATGCAGCTTACACAATGATCAGTTTCACTGTGTATGTCAAACAGTCCATCCACAAATATTTTGTTTGTTTGTTTTTGTTTTTTTGAGACAGAGTTTCTTTGTGGGACAGTCTTGGCTGCCCTGGAACTCACTCTGTAGACCACGCTGGCCTTGAACTCACAGAGATCTGCCAGCCTCTGCCTCCCAAGTGTTGGGGTTAAAGGCATGCACACCACCGCCTGGCCATCCACACTTATTTTAACTGAAAGAGTTCCTCCCCCCCCCAAAAAAAAATCAGCAACAAGTATCTTAGTTAAGAAACACATGCCTTAATGGGAGCTTGTGAGGAAGTCAGAGGACAATCTGTGTAATTGAGTTTCTCCTTCTGTCATTTGGGTCCCAGGCATCAAACTTAGGTCAGCACATTTTGCATTTTGGCAATCTTCAGGCTCACCAGATTTTATTATGGAAAAGAGATTGCTTGGGAAGGTTTTCCTTAATTTCATAAACTGTTTTCCCCCTCAACACATTTTAAAAATAAACTTTAGGCTAGCATATAATACAAAATAACAGGTTGCATTATGACACTTTCGTTCGTGTGTGTGTGTGTGTGTGTGTGTGTGTGTGTGTGTGTGTGTGTGTTTTCCAGGAAAGATACTCCAACCTTCCCTGGCCTCACCTGGCTTACGGTTGTCTCCCAGCTCAAAGCGCTCCCGTGGTGGCCGTAGAGGGCTGCGGCTCCAGTGGCCAACCTTTCCCTTATCACTGTAGTCCTCCCTCATGGTACGGTGATGTGCAGAGACTGTACACACAAAACAGAGCAGAGAAGTTGCTGGGAGTAGCCTTCCCAACATGGCTCCACCCTATGTATAACTGCCAGGGTGTTACAAACCCACATGGTATTAAAACTTTCAACATCACAGGACAAAAGCTCATTTGGAAAAAGCTCCAAGCTGGAGGTTATCAGCTGGCCAGAGGACCCTCTAGAATGATCTTCACTGGTTGCAGAGGCCAAGGTGTGGAAAAATTCTAGGAAGATGGTGGAAAGAGAAATGCTAGGGAGCACTTCAACATCAACTTGCCCTGTGTTATGCAATTAGTGTGGAACTCTGGAATCAGTTGAGGGTCTTTGAGTTCCAGGGGAGGGTTGGATAACAAACTGGTTAATTCTGGTCAATGTAGCGGTTGGCACAGCATAAGCTGCCTACCCTTGCCTCTAGACAATCAGTTATTATGGATTCCAGAGCAGTTTACAGGTGAAAAGACTTATCCCCCAATCATCAAAGACCTGTGCTCTCGATGCTGTTTGTAGCCCCAGTGGGATACAGCAGCCAAGCCACTGAGATTGAACATCACTCTGGTTAGGGTGTCTTTTAGACAATGTAAGGGCCAGGGCACTTACGCACACTTCTGTTTCTTCTTTTCCTCTCTTAGAAGCTAGATATTTAAGGTTGCAGGCATTCAAGCAATTAAATACATACACGGGGGAAGCTAGAAAGTAACTGCAGGTTCCCAGAGACATGCAGACTTAGATTTGGCCTGGGAGGATGTGCCAGGCCAACTGTCAGCATAGACAACACCAACACTCATGACACAGTCACAGTAAGCCCTGCAGAAGGGTCTGATCTCAGAATCATGACAAACATTCAAGTTAAAAAAATAAACAAAACCAAACAAGGTGGCACAAGCGTTTAATCTCAGCACATGGAGGCAGAGGCAGAGGCAGAGGCAGGTGTATCTCTGTGAGTTGGAGGCCAGTTTCATTGACATAGTAAGTTCATGGACAACCAGGGTTACATAGAGAGACCCTGTCTAAGAAAAGCAACCAGCCAACAGTGCTGGATAGTTTTATGTCAACATGGCACAAGCTAAAATCTCCCGAGAGGAGGGAATCTCAAATAAGGAAATGATTCCATAAGATGGCAGCTGTAAGCAAGCCTGTAGAGCATTTTCTTAATCAGTGACTGATGGAAGTAGGGTCCAGCCCATTGTGGGGGCTGAAATATCCAAACATAGGGCCTGAGAAAGCTAAGAAAAGTTCTGGACAAGGAGCCGGATGTAGCTTTCTATTCCTGCAGTCTCTCAGGCGGGCTTGTGCTCAGTGTCATACAGTGGTGTGATACTGGCTGCTGCTTTCTTGGGAGTAGACGATGGGGGACTGGGGACAGGGACACACATGACATGAGCAGCTACCAGTGCCATGAGCAAAGCTGAGTCTTGCAGAGGCTGACATGACAGATTAAGATTTGTCTCAAGTGATCAGAGAACGCTTAGTAAAGCCAGGTCCAGACACACAAAAAGTTATAGTATGTCTTAAAATGTCCATAGGCTTAAATAATGAAAAGAATATATAGACAGTCAAAGATTAGTTTATAAATAATATAAAGTCTTTAGATAGAGAATAAAATAATATAAAAATACAAAAAGGATAAGCTTTAAATGGGACCTCCTGAAAGTCAGAATCTTTTGTAAAGCAAAGGACATGGTCAACAACAGAAAATGGCTGCCTACAGAATGGGAAAAGATCTTTATCAACCCCACATCTGACAGAGTGCTCTCCCAAATATACAAAGAAGGAAAGAAGCCAGACATCTAACTACCAAATAATCCACTTTAAAAATGGGGTACAGATCTAAACAGAGAATTTTCAACAAAACAATTTCAAATGGTAGAAAAACACCTAAGGAAATGCTCAACATCCTTAGTCATTAGAGAAATGTAAATCAAAACAACTCTGAGATTCCATCTTACAGAGATCATAAAGTCTAAGATCAAAAGCGTTGATGTCAGATTTGTTGGAGCAAATATTGAGTGGGGGGGAACACTACTTCATTGCTGGTGGGAGTGCAAACTTGTACAGCTGATGTGGAAATCAGTATGGTGATTTCTCAGAAAATTAGGAATCAACCTACATCAATATCCTTTTAGGCATATACCCAAAGGAGGCACATTCACACCACAAGGACAATACAATTTTATTCATAATAGCCAAAACCTGGAAACAATCCAGATGCCCCTCCACAGAAAAATGGATAAAGAAAATGTGGTATATTTACACAATGGAGTACTACTTAGTGATAAGAAACAATGACATACTGAAATTTACAGGCAAATGGACAAAACTAGAAAAAAAAAAAAACATCCTGAGTGAGGTAACCCAAAACCAGAAAGACAAATGTAGTATGTACTCACTCATAAGTGGATACCAGACATAAAGCAAAAGATACCCAGCCTACAATCCAAAATCCCAGAGAAGCTAGAACCCAATTCCAGAAACAGATAGAAGCAGATAACAGATATCCACAAATAACCATTGGGTCGAGCTCCTGGAGTACGAATGAAATGAGGGAGAATGGATAATATGAACAAAGTAGTCAAGACCATGATGGGGAAACCCACAGAATCAGCTGATCCAAGGTAGAGAGAGATCACAACTCAGGAGCCTGCAGAAGACTGAACTGGACTCCCTGAAGGCAGGTACCAATGGTATAGCTAGAGCAATATATGAGGTCACTGGCAGTGGGTCCCAGTCTAACTCTAATACACAAAATGACTTTGTGGAGCCCATTCTATAAGGAGACATCCCTTGCTCAGCCTAGATACATAGATACAGGGTGTGTTTTGGGGTGGGGCCTTGGACCTGCCTCAATGAGATGATGGGATAGACTTAGTAGACTTCCTAGGGGGAGGTCTTATCCTCTCAAGGAGCAGAGGGGAGTCAGGGAGGGGGAAGTTCTGGGAGAAGGAGGAGAAAAGGCGGGGGAACAGGGAATGAAATGTAAAAAAAAAAAAAAAAAGATAAGCCACATGCTGTGAATTCACTCAAGGTTAATAGTGATCAGATTTTTTTTTTAGGTTTACTTCTTTTGTCTGTAGCCAGAATCAAAACAAACAAACAAAACTAAAAAAAGCCGAGCAGTGGTGGTGATCACCTTTAATCCCAGATCTTGGGAGGCAGAGGCAGATGGATCTCTGTGAGTTCAAGACCAGCCTGGTCTACAAGAGCGAGTTCCAGGACAGCCTCCACAGAGAAACCCTGTTCTCGAAAAACCCAAAAAAAGACAAGCAAAAAAAAAAAAAAGTAAAAGCCTAAAAAAGAAAAAAACTACAAGGCTACAAGGCAGGTGATATATATATATTTTGTCTGCTTAAGCATAAAACAAAACATCATCTTTGACTGGCTTGTATACAAGGCATAATCCATACTTGTGTTAATATAGATATGTATGTTGCTTTTGAAAGTTTGTGTTTTCAGTGCAAGGGGAACACAACAATGAAAACAGGTGGCCCAGGTGATCCAGCCTCATAGAGTGCCTCTGTTGCAGTTTCCTCAGAGTTCTACATTCAAACAGCTTCAAGGATGCTGGCTGAGATGGTTCAGCTTCACAGGTTATTCCAGCCAGGACTTCAGATAAGCCTTGCATTATCCCATCACACCAAAACTGGACAACAGCTAGCTCTCCCAGGACTTAACTATTAACCAATTTTCTCAGGGTCCCCTAAAGATGTCATCACCTCCAGCTTGGGGGTTTGGTGTGGTGGTCACAAGTTAACACTGGTCACCATAAGGGAAAAAGCTAAACAAAGGAGATTAGATTCAGGGATCTCTTTCTGAAGGAAAGAGATCAAAATTTTAGGAAATGTATAGAAAGTATAGCATAGAAATAATGAGATAAGCTGGACGTTGGTGGCGCACGCCTTTAATCCCAGCACTCGGGAGGCAGAGGCAGGCAGATCTCTGTGAGTTTGAGGCCAGCCTGGTCTCCAGAGCAAGTGCCAGGATAGGCTCCAAAGCTACACAGAGAAACCATCTCGAAAAACCAAAAAAAAAAAAAAAACCAAAAAAAAAAAAAAAGAAACAATGAGATAAAAGAGTAGAATTTTGAGTTTACTATTGAAAAGCCACTAGTCTCAAACATCTTACATTGGTATGGTGTTGAGCCAAAGGCTCCGATGTGAGGCCTAGTGTAACTTCCTCAGCCTAACTTGGTTGAAGGCTTGGACTCGAGGCCCAGTGTAACCTCCGGAGCCTGGCTAGAGTTTGGAGACCTTCTCTGGCTTGTAACCTCCTTGTGTGGGTGACTCAGCAAGGCCAGATGTAAGACTGCCCCCTTCCTACCCACCTGCCAGCTTGGTAAAATATTATTGGCCCTTATTCCTCATGTTACTTTACGCCATACTAAGATTCCCATCCCCTACCTCAAACATATATAAGTTCCTGACTGTTGGAATAACAGAGATCCTGTTCGTCAAGTCTTCCGACTCAGTATATATTTCTCCCCTGTAACTGGAAGGATAGGAGGGGTCTGAATTCTCAACACTTACCATCTCACTCAGCCCAGGGAAGAGACCTGCTGGACTGGCCCTTCCACAGTGCTACCCGCCAGAGGACCTGACAGTATGGAATTTTGTATATTCATACAAATTTAAAGTTATTTTTGTTAGAACATACTGTACATGAATTTACTAATTAAAGGTATTATACCTATGCAGTTCATTTAACAATGTAATATAAATTTTTAGTCCTTGGATGTTATTATTACAAATTATTTAGGATAATAAAGAAATGCAGGCTAGTAGTACAACAACCAAATTTGTAGTCATGTTAAATAAGTTTTCAAAGTCAAACAGAGATATATTTTAGATAGACAGGTGGCTTTTGGCACTTAAAATGTTTTAATAACATAAGGCATTCATGACAGTGAGATTTGCTGTTCCTGGCAACACCAATTTACTTCGAAAAGGATGGTAGGCATCAAAAAACCTCCATATGGAGTTTGCTTTCTCTGTAGCTAAAGCTAGCCATTTGGGCAAGAAACTGCCCTTGCCTCAACTGCTAACAGTATGCTATCTAAACTGGAATACAGGACGTGAAGCAACTGCCAAGACAAGGTAGAACAATCCTTCAAATTTCCTGCTTCACAAAAAAGTCTGTCAGATATTTTAGGTCATAGACTGAAGAAAGATGTCCCAATGTTACAGAGATACCTTGGCATTACTATCCAGGTACCCATATATCTCTGTCATTTCTTAGTTTTGGAAGTTGCTTGCTCTGCACTTCCTTTTTACTAAGGTAGTACTATATATTTCTGGGGTCTTTGGTGGAGTTGAAGACTATTATTAGTTATGACAGAAGGTAAATTAGGTACAAAATTATAGACTCACCAAGAAAGCATTTATAATAGAGTATTTACTCTGAATTTGTCAAATGCAAATGGATTGGACATTGTAAATATAATTCTTACCTGAGAATTATCCTTATTGTATATAGTTCTACTATGTTAGAATTAAAACCCTTTCCTTTTTATTGAGACAAAAGGGGAAATGTTGGGAGAAATTGGATTGCACTGTGTAGAGATCCATCACTGTGACTGGTTCAATAAAAACCTAAAAGGACAATATCTAGGCAGGAGGTATAGCAGGGACTTTGGGACAGAGAGCTCTGGGAAGATGAAAGGTAGAGTTGCCAGCTGGACATAGAGGGAGCAAGACATAAAGGAGGACAAGTAAAAGCAGTAACACACATGGCAACACATAGATGAAAAAGTGTGTTAATTTAAGTTATAGGAGCTAGTGGGGCAAGCCTAAGTTACAGTCCAATCTTTTATAATTAATAATAAGTCTCCATTATGTTTTTTTGTGAACTGGCAGTACAGAGAGATTCACGATAGGTGGTGCCAACCCTGGGCTGGTGGCCCTGGGTTCTATAAGACTGCAGGCTGAGAAAGTCATGGAAAGCAAGCCACAAAGCAGCATTCCTCTATGGTCTTTGCATTAGCTCCTGTCTCTACATTCCTGGCTTGATTTTGTTCAAGTAACAGTCCTGACTTCCTTTGATGATGAGCTGTGATGTGGAAGTGTATCCCAAATAAACCCTTTCTTCCCCAAGTTGCTTTGGTCATGGTGATTCATCACAGCAATAGTAACCCTAAGACACCAACCAACCAACCAACTAAATAACCCAACCATGCAAACAAACAAACATTAGCAAACAACTTTTAGCACTTGAAAAGCAGAGACAGATGGATCTCTGAGTTGGAGGCCAGCCTGGCCTGCATAGTGAATTCTGAAACAACCTAGGCTATGTAGAAACCCAGCTTAACAAAACAAAACAACAAAACCCACACCCACAATAAATTCGAAGAAACAGAAATAATTGTCCTGCTCAAAAGTAAGAAAATGAACCATCCCAATGTAGGTGTGATGGCAGATGCCAACAAAGAGGAGTCTGAAGATGACTTTTAGAAATGGTCTGAGGAAAATGGAAAACAGATAAGTCACCAGCCTGAATACAACCTCAGAGAAAGTACATGATTGGAGTCTATGTAGTGATACCATGGACTGTATGCATGAACCCACCTCCTGCTTGGCCTGGGATAGCAGGGCTGATAGAGGTAAGTCCAAGGCTCATGCTCCTCTGCTGGTTGCCCAGTGCATGGAACAGAAGTATAAAGGAGCTGTGCTGTCTGACCTATCATAATCTGGACCACAGGAGGAAAGTGGACTCCTGGACCCGGGTTCAACTAGCCTTCAGAGCCCTGCCCATCAAGGTATGAAGTCAAAGCAAGACTGAGGGTATTATCCTATATGTCCACTAGTATCATGAAGAGGACTCCTTATGTCATTGTTTACTATGTAAACGCCTTCACGGAAACAAACAAACAAACAAAAAACCGAGACGTTAAGACAACTATTTTAAGGATGCACTAAGAACTAAGGATGCACTAAGAACTAAAGATGCAGCAAAATCAAGAAAATGGTACTAACAACAGAAAAATAACAATAAACAAATAGGACACTCAGCTGGGCCTCCTGGTGACACCCACAATCCCAGCTCATGCTAGCATGACAAAAGATGACTGTCGAGAGGTCAATGGCATATTAAGATACCCAGTGAGTTTTGGCCACCCAGACTAATTTGAGACCATGGCTCAAAACAAGAAAACAGAGAAATCCTCTAAATGTTGAAACACACATTTTTCAGAAGACATGAATATAAGCATTCATTCTGCTCTACATAGTACAAGATGGATGAATTAAAAAACCCCATTGTACTATGGACAATGAAACTACTTTCTAGTGTAAGGTAACAGCTGTTTACCACGCTTTATTAGGCTAATGCATTTCTAAATGTATTAGTTTAAGCAGACAACACAAAAGATGTATTTTTTTTGTGACTGGAACAACTAAAATGGCTTCAGAGGAATAAAAGGCACAGAATTTGCAAGCTACTGAAGTGAAAGGAATCAATTCAAATGTCACAACTTTGGAATGTTGTATGTGACCCCATGGTAAGCACACAAACTAACAAACAAAAACCAGATATAGAATATATACAAGAGAAACTGAGACAGGAACTCAAACATTTGGCTTAAAAATAGAAACAGCAGTCGGGTGTTTGGTGGCACACGCCTTTAATCCCAGAACTTGGGAGACAGAGGAAGGCAGATCTCTGTGAGTTCGAGGCCAGCCTGGTCCCCAGAGTGAGTGCCAGGATAGGCTCCACAGTTACACAGAGAAACCCTGTCTTGGAAAAAAAAAAAAAAAAAAAAAAAAAAAAAAAATAGAGAAAGGAACTAGTGAGTTGGCTTGGTGAATAAGAGCACTTGTTTTTGCAAATGACCCAGGTTCAATTTCCAGTTCCCACATGAGAGGCTCATCTCATACATGTGGTATACAGACATACATGCAGACAAAACACTCATCCACATAAAATGGTAAAAATAAATAAAATTAAAATACAGTGAAATAGATCAATGATACAAAAGATGATGATAAAGCAGAAATGAGGGAGATTTGTAATAGGATACACAGAATATAATGACAAAAGCAAGCCTATCCTGTCAGCTAGCCTTCAAAAGCAAAGTCTGACACAAATTTGAGTCCTAGCACCTACAACAGAGGCTTACAACATTCTGTCACTCTGGTCCTAGGGGATCTGATGCTCTCTTCAGACCTCTAAGGACACCAGACATGCATATGTTACACAGACACACAAGTAAAACACTCATAAACACAGAAGAAAAATAAATAAATCTTTCTTTAAAGAGGTAAAATGGATATTATAACATATGTTGAAATGGGAAGAAAAGGAGGGGTTTAGTAAAGCAAGCACAGGAGCCAAGAATGGCCTCTTTCTGCCTCCCTTCAGGGTCTCTCCCAAGGCCCAGTCAAGGTTGTCACATGACAAGCACTCTGGCAGAGCAAGCCATGTGTGTAAATCTATGACACCCCAGTCAATCCCCCAGAGGAGCCCAAGTAGAGGCCCCAAAGAGGGCAGTCCCTCCCTCCTACCTTCCCTACGTGCTTCTCTCTCTTTGCGGCGCTCTTCTGCCCTCCGTTCCCGCTCCTTCTGTTCCCGCTGTTCCTTCTGTTGCTCCCTCATCTTGCGCTCCCGCTCCCTCTTCCTTTCTAACTGCTCCAGGCGGTCCCTGGAAAAAGCACACCAGGTCATCCATCATGCACCTACCCCACAGGAAGTTTCTTTCTCAGCCAGGTTGTTTGATTTCTGCTCAACTTATGTAGTGTATTTGCAGACTGTAAATCCATAAATGGCTACTAAAGTGTGGAAACTGTATGTGCATATCATCAAGCAGTTCCTGGTGAGCCACAGCAGGAAAAGAAAAGTATAAGAGGAGACTACCATCTGTCAGGTTCCAAACACATTGGTTCTATTGCCTTGGTTGGCAGCTCTAGGAAAACCCAGCATGTAGATCCCTACATATACCAGAGAACCCAGGTTAGATCCAGTAGATCAGGAGTACACAAAGTAGTAGTAGAGAGGCCTTCTGGGAAACATCACTGGAGTTGGGAAGATGGACCTTGGGCGACTTCCTGTCCCAGACTGAGACAGTGTGGGCTTGAACATGATGGAGACAGCAGAGGAGCTAGTTGCTTGAAAACAAGGCAGGTATCACCTGAAGTGCAGTAAACTTACTAGGCACTGAAACATGACCAAGTGGTTAAATTCATCATTTTTCATGTTCCTATGAATACACAAAAGGTTCTGGTTTCTAGAGTTTTGTGTTTTAATTTCTTCTTTGATTTTAATATGGCTCATATACAAAGAAGTCTCCCTGCCTCTGCCTCCTCAGTACTGAGATTTAAGGTGTGTATCACCAGGCCCAGAATCCACCTCATGCTACCAAAACATTAAAATAACCCACCACTGCTGGGTAGTGGTATACAGGCCTTTAATCCTAGCACTCAGGAGGCAGAGACAGGCAAATCTTTCTGAGATTGAGGCCAGTGTGGTCTAAAGAACAAGTTCTAGAACAGCCAGGATAATAACACTGAGAAACTGAAAGGTGTCAGACTCCAGATTCCTTTTTTTGACTTTGAAGTCAGGGCTTCTCTGTGTAGCCCTGGCTGTCCTGGATCTCACATTTAGACCAGAATGGCTTTGAACTCAGCCTCCCAAGTGAAGGGATTAAAGGCCTCTGCCTCCCACGTGCTGGAATTAAAGGCACGCACCACCACTGACTGGCCTGACTCCATGTTCTTATGAGAAAGAAACTGCCTCACTCCCAAATGCTATAAGGTTAGAGTATGCACAAAGCACCAATATTCCCACCATACACCACAGTCACTGCATTAAAAGTCTTTAATGAGGTCTCACCTCTCTCTCCTGGAATGATCTCTTGCCATTTCCCTCCTCTTCTGTCTTTCCCATTCTCGGCGAGCTTTATCTTGTTCTTCTCGATGGCGCTTCCGACGTTCATGCTCTCTTTCTTTTTCTTTCATTCTAGCGTGCTTCCCTAACGAGACAGGAGCATCATGTAAAGAAGCTCAATTTATTCCAGGCAGCAGTTGCTCATGCCTTTAATTCCAGCACTCAGGAGGCAGAGGCAGGCTGATCTCTGAGTTTGAGGACAGCCTGGTCTACAGAGTGAGTTCCAGGACAGCCAAGGCTACACAGAGAAACCCTGTCTCAAAACCCCCCAAAAAACAAACAAAAAGAATGGAACCAGAGATGAATCTGCAGCTAAGAATGCTTGCTGTTCTGAGAAGACCTGTGTTTGGTTCCACATCAGGAAGGTCAAAATGACCTGTAGCTTCAGCGGGAAAGACTCCAATGTCCTCTTCTGAACCAAATATGTATGGCATACATGGGTGCTTGAATGAGTTTATGTGCACCACATGCATGCAGGTGCCCTAGGAAGCCTGAGCATATTGCATTCCCTGGAATGAGAGTTACAGGTGGTTGTAGGATGCCCAACATGGGTGCTGGGAACCAAATCCACATCATCTACAAGAGAAGTGAGTGCTCTTATCCACTGAGCTATCTCAATAGTCTTGATTTTCATCTTTCTTAGTGTCATATCATGACATATTATTTTCATAACATAAAAAATTCACCATTCATACGCAAAACAGAACAAAATTCTTCCTTTTAATAGACTCTACTATTGTGTATGTGTGTGTATATATATCTCCATATTAGAAAGTGTTAGAGAACTTCAATTCCCAGCATCCACATGGCTGCTCATTACTGTCTATAACTCTGTTCAGGGCATTCAATACTTTCACACAGACATACACCCAAGCAAAACACAAATGCACATGAAATAAACTTTGAAAGATACACACACACAAAAATAAAACAACAACAACAACAACAAAAACATATTAGTAACTGCAGTTATAATAAGATTTAAATAGGTCTCAGGATCTGTTTTCCTCATACTCCTGAGAACCCCTTGAAAGATAAGTATGCAGAAAATGTCTGTAATCCCAGAATTTAGAAGGCTGATGGAGGAGCATCTCCAGTGCTGATGGACAGGCTGGGCTACCCAGCAAGATCTTGCTTAAGAAATAAAAAACCACATCCTGGTATAGGCCCAAGATCAAATCTCTCAAGTCAAATCTCTTAGCTGGACTTGACCCCAACACCCATTATTATTATTATCAATTTTTTTGGTATTTTCACCTATACTCACTAAATGAGAGCAATTGTATATACAGACAAATGACTTCTAAACAACGTGAAAGGAAAGAGAAGAAAACGTACACATATCAGAAATAAAAAGAAAGATATTCCAAAGTCTACAGTGAGTTTATGCTTGTGGCTAACATTTCCATTCATCTTCACTTTTAGATACACACTGAAGAAGGCAGATCACGACAGAAGAAACAAAGAGCTGTGACTATCACATGGAAGAAAAGAAAGCAAAGACTCTCATACCTCCCTCTGCTGAATGGCTACGATGTCTACGCTTCTCTTTTCTCTTCTCATCTTTTCTGTGGTGGGCTTTTTCTTTCCGAGACATTTGCTGGGGTGGTTTAATGGCCAGAGAATCATCTTCCTCTCCTCTGAAACAGATGAGAGACACACCAGGATGGCAGGTGCAGAGAACCAGGGTATACCCAAAGAAAAGAAATATTCCCAACAGAATAAAGTCAACTCCAACCGTCATTTAAGGAAATCTGAAATTGAAGCTATTATAAGATTTAGAAGAAAAATATAAGAAATCAACCTTGTCTGTAGAACAAAATTGTCTGTCTTTAAGGAAGGGGATGTCCATTTGTTCATTTTCTTGATTGTGGTAATGGTTTCATGGCCAAGTAAGAACGTGTGAGATCACACATTATCTGTAATTCATTTAGTCATTTATACTTCAGTTAAGACTGCTAAAAGTCCTGTAATTTTATCAACATTATCAAAGCCAAAAGTTCATTTAACAGTACCTTCAACTAATTTTATAAAACCAAGACCCTGAAAAATTTACTCTGAGCTGCTCAAAAAAAAAAAAAAAAAAAAAATGCCATTTTAACTCTTGATTTTATTTCCCTTACTTATTATGTAAGACAAGGAAAGGAAACAAATGATAAGATATCACAACAAAGTCATCAGACAAAATACTGGCATGATACTGCTAATAGTGGCTCTTCTGAATTTGAGTTACTCTCAAACTGTAGGCTTGTGATACACAACAAATATTTAAATGTAGTATCTAATTGGTGCTGGCCTGACTGAGGAATTATCATAAAGAATGAAATACATGTTCATTTTGTCTCCACATAAAAGCAGCGGTAGGTGGATTTCTGAGTGAAAGGGTCTCTATATAGTGAGCTCCAGCATAGCCAGGACTAAAGGAAGACCCTGTCTCAAATAAACACAAAAACCAAACATACAAAAATTCAATCTTTTATACATTCATTTATGAGTCTGAATGTTTTCCTGCATATATGTATGTGTACTATATGTGCACATGGAGGTCAGAAGGGGGCATTAGACCTTCTGAAACTGTACTGACAGATGGTTGTTTGCCACCATGACGATATGGTGCTGAGAACCAAACCTGGGTGCACTGTAAGAGCAACAAATGCTCTTCACCACAAAATCCTCTCTCCAGCCTCTAAACTTTTTCAAAGTATTACTGAAAGAGACTGGCTAGAAGGCTAACTGGTTAAGAGCTTTTGTTGTTCTTGAAGGAGACCAAAGTTCAATGCCCAGGACCCATATTGGGTATCTCACAACTACCTGTTACTCCAGCTTCAGGATAATGGATGCCCTCCCCTTCTGGCTAATGTTGAAGAATACACACACACACACACACACACACACACACACACACACACACACACACACACAAAATCAATCTCTCCCTCTCCCTCTCTCTTCAAATCACCAAAACAGAAACAAAACTCATGTTTTCAGTATTTTACAATTCTGCATGGAATGTATTCACAGCTAATCTGGGACACACGTGGCCCATGGACTGCAGGTTAAAGATGCCTACTACAACACCTTACATTCTCTCACCTGTCTTCCATAGAATCTTCTCTCCTATACGGTGAGTTCCTGATGGTGATTTCCATTTGGTGATCTCTCAGCTCCCCCTCCTCAAGGGAATCCCTTCTGGAATCCTGGTCATCAGACTAAGAAGAAAAGAAAAAAGGAATCATGAAGACATTTTCTTATATATAGCCTTTCTAATTATTGAAAACTATTTTGTTATGTAGCTCAGGTTAGCTTTCAACTTGAAACCTGCCTCAGCTCCAAAATGCTGAGGTGGCCTTACCCTACTAAACATACATACATACATACATACATACATACATACATACATACATACATGTTTGAGAGAGGGTGTCACTATAAAGCACTGGCCTGCAAGTTCCTGAGTGTTGGGATTAAAACTGAATTTTGCTGAACAACTTTAAATACATATATTCAATTTCTTTCTTTTTTTTCCTTCTTTTCCTTTTTTTTAGAGACAGGGTTTCTATGTGACTTTGAGGCTGTCCTGGAACTAGGTCTTGTAGACCAGGCTGGTCTGGAACTCTCAGAGATCTGCCTGCCTCTGCCTCCCAAGTGGTGGGACTAAAGACATGCATCACTACCACCAGGCTCAAATTTATATACTTAACACCATCTTTTATTTTTGTAACCCAAAACCCAGGAACAGTTAGTTAAAAACACAGTGTATGATACAAGACATGAGACTATGCAATGATTTTTTTTTTTTTTTTTTTTTTTTTTTTTTTTTTTTTTTTTTTAGCTTTGGAGCCTGTCTGGAAATTCACTCTGTAGACCAGGGTGGCCTCGAACTCACAGAGATCCACCTGCCTCTGCCTCCTGAGTACTGGGATTAAAGGCTTGGGCCACCAAGGCCCCGGCAAATGTTAGTTTTTTAATAAGTCAAAATTAACACCTAAGTTGGATTTTACACACCTAATACATCATTTGTATTTACATACACATTTCAAAATGGTCTCTTTCTAATCTTATTAAAAGAAGTACTTATATCTAATTACCCAAAACCTGTGACTATGTTATCATTCAAACCAAGGAAGTTACAAAGCACTCTACAAACACACTAATAACCAACTTGAGAAAAATTAGTCTCGTTGCAATAGTGATTCTAGGTTCGGAGCATTTTATTTTTTAAGGAGATATTCTCATTTAGAGACAGCTTCAGGGAGCTAGAGATGACTCAGTGAATAAGAGCACTGGCTGCTCTTCCTGAGGATCTGGGTTCAATTCCCAGCACCCATAGGGCAGCTCACAATCGTCTGCTCCTATTCCAGGGGATCTGACACCCTGACACACATGCAGGCTAAAACACCAATGCACATTTAAAAAACAAAAAAACTAGATACAGCTTCAGTGTGTTATCAATGTACCTTCAATGTCAACTGAGTAAATGAAAGTTTTTGTGAGTTTTAAAATAGATTTTGGGCTCACCTGTGACATTTGGAAGTACAAAAGAACTTCACCGAAGAAGCGTTGTTCTAATGGAAAAATGAGGGCAAAGAAATTAAATCTCCTTTAAGAAAACCACTTACTTAAAAAACATAGCTTACATTTTTTAAGCGTTTTATCTCTGCTTTCTCTTCTTGTTCTTTCCTTCGTTTCTTTTCCTGGAGAATTTCATCTAACGTTTTCACTTTCCAAGAGTCCTTTTCATCACCCATTTGAGTTAAAACACTGCAAAAAGAAAAATAATTCAAGCAACCTCGGGACAACAGAAAGCTACGGTCTGTTGCTCTGTCTTTTCTGAACCCTTCAGTCCAATCCTTGGTGTTTCAGAACAAGTCCGGGAAGTCCAGGAAGGCAGGAAGGATTCTGCCTCAATGTGATTTTCTCCGTCAGTCCTGTCAGGTTTTGGGCAACTCAGTTTACCTCGGATCACTTTTCCGTAACACGCAATCATCACCATCCACGGAATGGTGCTGCTGTTCTAGGATGAAAGACCATCCGGGTCAAAGCTCTTATTTCAGTGCCTCGCACCCAACACACTCTGCCTGAGGTGTCAAAGGGTTGTGTGAGAGAGAAAGCTCCGGGATGCGGGGAGGCCTGGGCAACAGGTAGGATCGAGGCGCGCCGTCAACCGCGGGGCCCCGGGACGGGTCCCTCTGAGGGTTCCGTCCCGCAGACCTGAGGCGGCCAGGGGCTGGCACCGGGAGCGCCAGGGCCTGCCGCCTCTACGGCCCTCAGTTCTGAGTGGAGAAAGGCTGGACGCCGCAGCAACGTGTCGCCAGCCCCGACTCTTCAGGCGCACCAGTCAACCTACATCCGCCCTCCCGCCGCCACTCACCCCTGCGCCGCTGCCGCCGCTGCCGCCGCCGGTCCTGAAGTCGGAGAAGAAACAGCGCCCGGCGCGCGCCAGGATTGTCGTCACTTCCTTCGAGGACGCGCGCTGATTACGTAGGCACAGGGGCTGGGCGAGTCGTGCGTGGGCTCTCTTGCGTACGACCCCCTTCCCCGTACCCTGCGCCCACCGGAAGTGTCCCTACTTCCGGATTTGATTCCGGCTGAGGACCGCCTCGCGTCTGACACCGCCCTCGGGCGTCTCTAGGAGATGACGTAATGGAGACGAGCCGCCCCGGATGAGGTGTTTGTGGATGTGCGCTGGGTTGTACCGCTGCCGGGAAACTGCACGGCCCTGCTAGCAGCGGGACTGATACCTTCAGGCACTAGGCAGCATCGGCCGCAGGCTGAACCGCCTTTCCGCTCGCCACGTGCCACAACCAGACACTTGTTTCTACCTGTGTAACTTATAGATATGAGGGGTTTGGGTCGGGCTCAGCGGCGCCAGGCGACACACAGTGCAGTCACGCTAGAGGCTCTCAGTTGGCCGGATTCCCCGATAGGTGCCCGGTAGTTACATCTGTCCTGACGAAGAAGTAAGTCCCTTATTAATGAAAATAACACGGAGACGAATCCAGTTTTCCCAGCCTTTTTGTCTTTAAAAAGAACCCTCGTCTGAGTGGCTGTTGAACCGATTGGGTGTTTTGTTGTTACTGTTTTCCTCTGAGACCGGGTTAAGCGTGTAGACCTGGCCTTGATCAGAGAGATCCTCTTGTATGACCCACCATCTTCTATGTTCTTTTGTTTTCTATTCATTCTAATTGCAGAATCACAAAGGTAATTAAGATCTACAAAATCTCTGAATTGTAATTGTGATTTGACACAATGAAACAAGGAGATCGAGCTTTTGCTTTTTCAAGACAGGAGTTCTCTGTGTAGCTTTGGAGTCTATCCTCTGGCACTTGCTGTGTACTCCAGGCTAGCCTCGAACTCAGAAATGCCTGCCTCTGCCTCCTGTGCACTAGGATTAAAGGGTTGCTCCACCTCGGCCTGCTCAGGGCAGGTAGAGCTTTACAGTGAGATTTTTAAAGCTGACAACTATGGCAGTACTTCTCCAAAGTGTTTACTTAAACCAACTGAAGATCTTGAAGAGTCCTATTTTTCCACTAAAAGCCTATGAGGGTTTATGGAAGACAGAGAAGCAATGAAAATTCCTTCTGTTAGGTTATTTCTGTAGGTTTTGAAAAAAAATAAGACAGATAGTGCTGGCACTCCGTTTCAGTTCCAACACTGTTGGAGGCAGTTAGGCAAATCTCTGTGAGTTTGAGGACTACAGTGAGTTTCAGGATGATCACACAGAGTGAAACCTTGTCTCGAACTCCCATCCCCGCAAAGAAAACAATGACACATTTCACATTTTCTTTCACAAAACTATTGGTGGCTTAGATAAAAGAAATGACGCTTTCACAGGGTTAAATACACAATATCAATTTATTAGATGACTCACTGATATATTTTACACAATTCTTTTTAGGAGGCATTAATCTAATTACTGAAATACTGAAATAGGTGAAATAGAAAACATTATACATTTTATGATACATTTTAGTTCACTAGTACTGTTTGGTGTAAAACAGTTATGACTTGGCTTTGATGTAGACGATTACCAATATGTTATCAAGTTTTTTTTTTTTTTTTTATGTGGGACTTACCACCTTAAACTCTGGCCTTTTCCAAAGTGCCAACACTACTTGAACAGATACAGATTCACAACTATTTAGTGCAGTTTGAGTTCCAGAAATGGAAACTAAAGACCAAGCAAACAAACAGAAAAACATAAGCACACAATTTGCCAATTGGATTGTTTTCAAACTAAACTTGGACATGTGAGCAAGGGTCCAAAAGCCACCTAACTCAGAGTCAGAGACCCCCAAGAAACGTGGGAAACATACTTAGGAAACACTGAAGTTAAAATCTACTACACTTACCAGGCAGTGGTGGCGCACACCTTTAACCCCAGCACTTGGGAGGCAGAAGCAGGCTGATCTCTGTGAGTTCAAGACCAGCATGGTCTATAAGAGTTAGTTCCAGGACAGCATCCGAAGCCACAGAGAAACCCTGTCTCAAAAACCAACACAAAACAAAAATCTACTACAGTCTGAATTGTGGTTGGTACTGTTTGTCCACAATTAGCATGGCCTCAGGTTTCTGTTCTAGTTCATGGGGAGACCCAAAACATTCATAAAACTAATAAAACAGGCTGGGGGTATAGCTCATAGAAAGAGCAACAGCCTAGCATTCCTGAATCCCTTAATTATATCCCTAACACACACACACAAGAGAGATGAAGAGAACTCTCATAGGTGGGCCATATCTTTCTGTTTTGAGGGGGGAAAATATCAGATTATTACTCAAAGACAATTGAAAAAAACTGGAGAGGTGTGACACATGCTTGTAATCTCAGTACTAAGAAGGCTGAAGTAGAAGGCTGTGGAATTCAAGGACTTCAAGGACATTATGGCTAAATAGGGAAACTCAGAAATAACTGGCATGGTTTCCCTTCCCTAGTAACATCTTTTTCAATGTTAGGAAACTAAATGCTTCAGGTTCTAGAAGATATCACTTGGATAGAATTGAAAGATTGTGCTGAGCATTTACTGTCTCCACTAAGCAAAGTGACCATCAAGAGAGCAGGGTCACAGAGCCACTTTTTTTGTCATGTTTTAAAGGCAGGAAGTGAAGTTTAGTTGACTGATTTCCTTGTATGCTTTATCCTCTTTAATCTCTGGTTCATCATTTTTATTTTTCGCTGATTAAAACACATTTTGGATTGCACAGTAATACTCTCAACTTTTAGGGCAGACAGATTATAGTGCTGATATGCAAGAAATTACAACCATCAGAAAAAGGGTTTTTTTGTTGTTGTTTTTGGTTTTTGTTTGTTTTTTTGAAACAGGGTCTCAATATATAGCCTAAATTGGTGTTGAAATCATATTAGGCATATTCTAATGCCTTCCCAATGCCACCAAGCCCAATTTTAAAAGCAAACAGAACAAGACATCTATGTTCTATGCCTTTTAATAGTGGAAGTTTTGGGGGTTTTGTTGTCTTTCCTTCATCCCTCTATTCCATGTTGCTGCTAGGGCCCAATCCAAGGGCTTCACAATGAATAACAGTGATGTACCACTAAGCTATACCCCAAAGCCATGGATGTTGTTTTAAATGTATTTTTAAATTATGTGTGCACATGTATGTGTGTATACGGGTACAGATACCCACAGAAGCCAGAGGAATCGGAATCACTAAAGTTGGAGTTACATGCAGTTCTGAAGCACTCTACATGAGTTCTGGGAACTGAACATGGGTCCTTAGCAAGAGCACTACTAGTTCTTAACCACTGAGACATTCTCGAGCCCAAGAAGTGTTCTGAAATTATAAATCAGTATATCTCTTAACTATGGGTGTAATGAGTTAGCAGATGGCTGGCTCAGTAGGTCCAGCCAGTGTTTTCTTTACAACAGACCAGACAATGACACAGACTCAGGAAGAAGTAATCCAAGACAAGTAATGACACCTGGTGTCGATATTTCTGCATGTACATCAGCAACAATTGTTGAAGAACATAGTAGTCTATAAAAGTACTGACAAAAGTTAATAAAAAAAATATTGTGATGGTATGGTCATAACAAATGGCCAAGCAGGGCCATTCCAGGACTCTCAACCCATGCCTGTCCTGGAAATGCTGGAAGAAGTGGCTGTGTGTGGAAAGGACATAGATGGAATGTAAAGCAGGACAGGATCATGGTGCTGGCTTTGGAACAGATTCCATGATCTTTCTGTCTACAATGAGGACAAACCTCAAAAGCAGCTTTAAGAAAATCTTTGTTTTTGTTTCTAGTCCACAAACTTAGAAAATCAAAACAGGCTGAGGGGCTGGTAAAGTGGGGGAGGGGTAGCCAAAGCAAGTCACAGTGGGTCATTTCCTAATTCCACATGGGACACAGAGACAGAAATTCCAAACACTACTCAGAATCCACTCATTTGGAGCTCTGAGCATAATTAGACAAGGTCTGTAGGAAGGCCAGAGCGATCTTCCAACCAATGTCCACAACCATGTGCCCTTCTGTGTGTGTCAGCAGCTCCACAGCCAGATTCTTGAGTAGACAGGCCTGATGTACAGATTAATCCAACATCCATCATCTGCCCTCCACTGGGTGTTTATTTTGGGAAAAGCAAAGAGGAAGTAACTAGAAATCTAAGCAAAGTCAAACGAGAAAACCCTTCACAGTGGAGGCGACTTTACTTAGCACAGGGGAGACACACCTAGCCTGTGTCCAGAACACAGGTCAGCTTCTTTTCAAAGGTGGCTTGCAGATTAAAAGGCCTCATTTTGATCCATCATAACAAACTTTTTCAAGTAAATAAAATGTAGACATAATTATTGCTCTTTTTTTTTTTCACCTCAATCTATCTCTTCAAGGGGCTATTTTCATATTTTCCAGGCAAGAAGCTAACTTGAAAACCAGTGAACTGCCATGGGCACTGAAGATGTAGAGCAGGGAGAAGTGAGACTTGGAACTAGATGTGCCTTGACTACAGTTCATAAGTCTCAGAGTTTGGGTTAATGGAGAGAGTCGTAAAGATTGGCTGGTCATGGATTGCACATCAGCACCCATGAAATGATGAACAAGGTAGAATCTCAGCATCTTGTACTTAAGTCCCCACACTGTTCCCCCTTAACTCTGACACTAGTGTCCCTGGGAGGACGGAAAGGCTCTGGGAACCTGGTGGCCCAGGAAGTGCCATATATGATCCCTGGGAAGAGCCAGCTGTATGTGTAGACTTTGATTCACCTTACATGCAGACACTCCAGAAGCTTCCACAGGCATCTGCTTTGTTAAAAATCAGTGTCACTTTAGATGCAGCATAACCTGTAGACACTCAAATGCTCTGCTAAACTTCCCTGTCACCCACCTGGGGTGGTCAACTGTGCCATTTGGAACAGCCTGTTTCACACGCATCATACTCAAGATGGAGAACTCCAGGGTGCCAGTTTCAGTTAGAGATTTGTCCCTAACTTCTCAGAGTTGGAGAAATCACTAAACGAGTAGCAGAAACTTGGGACAGCAAACCTGGAGTGGGGTAGCTTATGTAGCACAGGCCAAAAAAGGAAGACTTTCCCTTCACACAAGCACTGTCCCTCTGTGGAAGGAGACACGTGTCTCTGTTCTGTCTGCCACTCCAGTTTCCCGGCGTTTTGTGGCTCCATGCTAGAGTCATTGGCATCTAGGATTTCTGTTCCACAGACTGTCAGGAACCAGGAGGCTTCAGGGCCTGTGTTGGTGGTGGGCACAGGAAAGTTGAGGTCTCCTGGATGGCATCAAGCAGAGAGCAACTCATGTTGGTCCTGGAACCTATGCTTATTCCACAGTTGGCCCCACTGAGTCATTGGCCCAATTGCAGCCTGGGCAATGTGCCAGAGTAGCTGCAGGCCATTTGCTTCCTCTTGCAGGGTTTTGTCAGGCAGAAGCTGATCCCCAGACTCCCCATCTGATGTCCAGTGAGGAGCAAGAGCCCACATAGTCTGCTTCTCTATTCTAGCATATAGTGCAGGAGGACAGTCTAGGCCTGGTTTCTGGGGGACACAGTATTAGAAGGAACTCAGTGGTGTTGTCTAGAGTCCAGGGGAACCAGTGACTCTGTATCATCCTCTGGGCCCCGGCTAGTGGCTGTGGCCAGACTCTGCATGGTCTCTTGCTGATACTGCCTGGCCTTGTTGTAGAGCAAGACACCCATTGTGACAAGGATAGTGCCGATGGCAGACAGGCTGGTGATTTTGTTGCCAAAAACAATGATGCTGAGCCAGATAGACAAGGCGTGCTTCACAGTGCTGGCGACACTATAGCAACAGAGCAGAGAAAACAGTCAGGCTCTGGGTTCACACCCACACAGACCCACACAGAGTGTAGCCTGCTGTTGGCTGTGACTAACAATTGTTATACAATGAACCACCGCTGTGTTGTCCATCCAGGGTATTGGCCCCAAGGGGGACATGGATGAGGTGCCTAGCACAGGGAGCATTTGGGGGGTTGCCTGAAACATTGTTATTTTATTTCTCAGGTTTATTCTTTTTAATGAAAAAAAAATCTCAAAACAGGGGCTGAAGAAATGACTCAACAGGTCAGAGCAGTGGCTCCTTCAGAGAACCTGGGTTTGGTTCCCAGCACCTAGATGGTGGCTCACAACTGTCTATAACTCCAGTCCCAGGGAATCCAATGCCCTCTTCTGGCTCTAAGCATGCATATGATGTACACACATACATGCAGACAATAAACCCATACATATTAAATAAATAAACTTAAAAGAAAAACCTCAAACAGAAAAGTAGAAAAACGCTGTGGCATATCCCCACCACCTGGACTTGATGAGTGGCATTTTGTCACATTATCTTGAGCTTCCTTCCTTCCTTCTTTCCTCCTTCCTTCGTTCATTCCTTACTTCCTTTGTAGCCCAGGCCAACATCTAACTCTCTAAATAGATGAGGCTGGTTTTGCATTACCAATCCTACCGATGTCTCCTAAGTACTGGGATTGTAAGTGTGCATTATCATACCCAATTTGGCCTTAGTTGTTTTTCCCTTTTTAAAAACATTATTTTTTCACTTTTTTGTGTGAGTGTTTTGCCTGAATGTCTGTATATGTACCACATGAATACTTGTTGCTCACAGAAGACAGAAGAGGGAATTAGATTCCCTGGAAATGGAGTTATGGATGATTGTGAATCATCATGTGGGTGCTGGGAATCAAAAACAAGACTTCTGCAAGAGAAACAAGTGCCAAGTGCTCTTAACCTCTAAGCCATCTCTCTAGCTCCTTGTCTTAGTGTTTTGAGATGCCCTAATCTGGCCTTGAACTTGCAGTGCTCCTCCTGCATTAGCCTCCTGAATGCTGAAATTATGTAAGTGTGCTACAATGCCTGTCTCATTATTTACTTGAGCTAAAATGTTTATTTTATTGTGTATATGTGCCCGAGATATGTATATGCATCATGTATGTGCAGTGCCCACATAGGTCAGAAGAGGTGTTGGATTCCCCTGGAGCTAGAGTTACACAAGGTTGTGAACTGCCATGCAGGTGCTCTGAACTGAACCCTGGTCCTCTTTAAGAGCCAGTAAGCACTCTTAACTACTGGGCCAATTTCCAGCTCCTGGACTGAAATATTTTAAAGCCAACTGGAGATATTGTGGTGTGGGAAGGGACAGTTCTCACCATGGATCTTGCTCTTGCCTCTAACTATTCTCTTTCTGAGGCTGGAGAGATGGCTCAGAGGTTAAGAGTGCCGACTGCTCTTCCAGAGGTCCTGAGTTCAATTCCCAGCAACCACATGGTGGTTCACAACCATCTGGTGCCCTCTTCTGGTGTGCAGATATACACGGAAGCAGAATGTTGTATACATAATAAATAAAATCTTTAAAAAACAACAACAAAAAAACCCATTCTCTTGCTTCAGGCTTCTGAGTACTGTGCCACCACTGCCAGACCACTACTCCCACCAATACTGTGACATTTGCCCCTAAATACTTCATCTTAGCCGGGCATTGGTGGCGCACTTGGGAGGCAGAGGCAAGCGGATCTCTGTGAGTTCGAGGCCAGCCTGGTCTACAGAGCGAGTGTCAGGATAGACTCCAAAGCTACACAGAGAAACCCTGTCTTGGGGCAAAACAAAACAAAACAAAACCCTGTCTCAATAAACAACAAAACAAAACAAAACAAAAACTTCATCTTGCTCTTCTATTAACAGAAGTGCCAAGATCTTTACAGACCTGATGGGAAAAACAACTCTAAGATGCTATAATTTGGTAAGTGAAACTGGCCCCCACACACATTAGTACCCAGTAGAATGCCTGGACTTTTGTTCTGTTGGGTTGGGATTATGGATAACTTAATTTTTATACTTTCTGCCCTTTTGAACTTTCTATGATGAGAACAATTGGGGCTATGGGTTAGACATGCCTGGAGGAAATCAACCATAGACAGAAATATTTGGGGAAAAGCTGAGCCTATATTGAATTTGTACAGACTTTTTCCCCTTTAATCCCAGCACTTGGGAGGCAGAAGCAAGTGGATCTCTGAGTTCAAGGCTAGCCTGGTCTACAGAGTGAGTTCCAGGACAGCCAGGGAGTGAACTGATTAAAATCAACCAGAGAAAGAACTCTTTTGTCATTGTATTCCCACATTCAGAGCTCAGGAACAACATGTGAGCACTAGCTCCTGTTTGGGACACCACAAACAGAACAACCCATTATCTAGACAACTCTGACAGCTCTGTTCTATACAGAAAAAGTACCAAAGAATCTCAGAAAAAAATTCTGCAACAAAGATTTCTAGGAGAAAGTTCCCTGAAAATCTATGTCATGTAGTGAGGTACAAAATATCAAAGGAACCATAATGTGCCATCAGCTATCACTACAGAAGAGAACTTCAAACATCTTCCATGTCTCCTAAAAAAAATGTTCCGTTCACCTGAAAGTCACAGGGGAGATCTTTCCCATGAGGGCATATGCAGTGACACTCTGAAGGTGAAACAAGGCGCCATCTGTCAGCAGCAGCAGCACGATGTCCTGGCTGTAGCTGAAGCTCTTCCCACTCCTGCCAATCACGGGGACATCCTATGGCCAAAACAAAAGGACATTCTTCTGGCTTGTGTCTCCCTGCTGTGTCTGGCCTGTCATCGCTTCTGAGAAGATATGATGTCACGGGGACCCAGTTACTGAAAAGCAGTAACACTTGGAGCACTGAGGGCCTCTTTAACAGACAGCACTGTACCACATTTATTAATACTTCCAGCGTAGGCTAGGCACAGTGCTACATGCCTAGAGTCCCAGCATTTAAGAGGTAGGGACAGGAGGATCTGAACAGTCTGAGATAAACAGCAAATCTGAGGCCAACCTGGGTTACTTGAGATCTTATCTCAAAAGGAGTCAGGAGTGGGGGTGGGGCTGGGGAAATGCCTCAGTAAGTAAAGCACTTGGAATACAAGCATAAAAACTCAACTTCAGGGCTGGAGAGATGGCTCAGAGGTTAAGAGCACTGACTGCTCTTCCAGAGGTCCTGAGTTCAATTCCTAGCAACCACATGGTGGCTCACAACCATCTGTAATGAGCTCTGGTGCCCTCTTCTGGCATGCAGGCATACACGCATGCAGAACATTGTATACATAATAAATAAAAAAAAAAAATTAAAAAAAAAAACTCAACTTCAGATCCCCAGAACATATGTACAGCTAAACATGGTAACGTGGCAGTACATGTCTGTAACCCCACTGCTCCTATTGTAAGATGGGAGGCAGAGACAAGCGAATTCTCAGAAACTTGGAAGATTTGGCTTGCAGATAAGGTACAAAGCAAGGACTGGCTCCCAAAGTTGTCCTCTGACCTCCATGTAGACACTTCAGGTGTTTCACTATCTTATCAAAAATCAGGTAAATAGAAACGTTTTGGGGAGGTGGAGGTAGCTTCAGGTCTGAAATCCTAACCCTTGAAAAACTGAGGCAAGGGGATTGCCAGCAGTTAAAAGCCAGGCTGTGCTGCACTGTGAGTTTTAGGCCAAACTGGGCCTGCAATCTTAGCATTTGAGAGATTGAGGTGACGACTGCCAACAACTTGAGACCAACTGGGATATATAGTGAGTTCTAGGCCAGCCTGAGCTACAAAATGAGATCCTGTTTGTTTGTTTGTAAGAAAAAACAAAGAAACAAAAGCCCTCATTAGTAAGGATCTTAAGACACTGGAAATCCTGTGGATATACTGTTAGTGGGAACATAAACTGTTTCAACAGACCATTCCAGTTCCAAGACTATATTATAAAGACATACCCCTATTTGCCATGGAACTGTGGGGCAAGGTAAAGCTATGACCCACAGCATAATCGCTATAGACTTCCCAGTGCGACATGTTTTAAGGAAAAAGATTTACGCAGACACATACTTCCATAAACTGAGGGGCTCCAGGAAATGTGTCGGGAGTATATCTGTAACCACAAGCTCACTACATGGCAACTCAGAGAAAGGGCTAAAGGTGGGGGGAATCCTCTCAGTTTGGTTTCAAAAATAAAACTGTTGACTTAGGTGGGTGTGGTGAAGCTGAGGCAGGTAGATCTATGTAAGTTTGAGGCTAACCTGGTCTACACAGCAAGTTTCAGGCCAGTCAGGGCTACATAATGAGACCCTGTTTCACAACAACAACTAAAAACTCTATTGACTATTGTATAGCGGGCAAATACCATTTCCACAATAAAAGATCAATTGAGCCTAAAATCCCTAACACAAAACTAAAATTTAGCCACCCACCCTTATCCTGAACTGTCAAAGGGAAGCAGTGGCCCCAGTGTGGTGGGTGCCAGCTGGAAACCCACCATGAAGAAGGTCCATGCTGGAATCAGCAAGGCCACAGCAGCAGCACTGGTATAAAATTGCAGCTCCGGGGCCCTGAAAGGACAGAAAATACTTGACCTTTCCCAAAACTGTCAAGGCTGCCACCCATGCATTTTGAGCAAAGAAAACGCTAAAGAATCAGCAATCTAGAAATGTCTCCTACAATGACAAGGATGAAAGGGTCCCCATGACCTCAACTGGCTGTTTGGTAGTCTGAGGAGTAAGTTAGGAAACAAAGCCACTCAAACCAAGTGAGTTCAGCTCTCAGGGATTATTCAGAGTTGTAAAATGACCAAAGTCCTGCTGGGCCTCATGAAATGATATTCAATGCTGGATGGTAGTGCACACCTTTGATCCCAGACCTTGTGAGGCAGAGGAAGGCTATATAGGGAGTGGTAGAACAGCCAGGACTACATAGAGTTGTCTTAACTCCCCCTAGCCACCCCCTGCCATTACTGCCACCACCACCACTGCAGAAAATAGAAAACATAAACCCTCTTCCTGGAGATACTCACGAGAACCTGTATTTGTCCCCACTGAGAAGCTTTTTCGAGAAAACATTCTGCAAACTAGAACAAAGAGAAGATGTTAAACATTTCAGTTAGTGAATGGGGTGATGACGACAGGGGCTGCAAAGGTGAACAGCCTCAGGCACTGACATGCCTGAGGCCAGTCCTGTACTAGCTGTGTCCAGTCATCATCTCACTGAGAAGTACAACTGTGCCTATTGTCCCTGCCATCTCAAACATCACAGGGCCATGATGGTTTTGCACTGCATGCTTTGAAAGGCCAAACATGGGAAGTGCAGGAAGGAAGATTAGGAGTTAAAAGTCATCTTCAGATACACGAGTTCAAAGACAGCCTGGGCTATGTGGGACCCTGTTCAAAACCTGTAAAGAAGGCTGGAGAGATGGCTCAGTGGTTAAGAGCACTTGTTCTTACAGGAGGACACAGGTTTGGTTCATAGAACTGAAGTGATGGCTCACAACCTTCCAAAGCTCAAGGGCCAGGGGATCCACCATCCTCTTCTGACCTCCATGGCCTCTGAAGGTCTCAGGTACATGTGACACACACACACATGCAGGCAACACTCATACATATATAATGAAGATAAATATAGAGGGTGCTGGTGCCTCTGAAGGCCTCAGGTATACGTGATGCAAGCCTTTAATCCCAGCACTCGGGAGGCAGAGGCAGGCAGATCACTGTTAGTTTGAGACCAGGCTGGTCTACAAGAGCTAGTTCCAGGACAGTTTCCAAAGCCACAGAGAAACCCTGTCTCGAAAAACCAAAAAGAAACAGGACTGGAATATGACATCTGTCCCTCAGCAGAGAGTATGACTAACATACTAACCCAACATTTCCCCCATATGACTGGCATCTGCCTGAGAGACTCAGCCAGGAAGAGAAAAATTGATCCAGTAGCCTGGCTTTATAGCCTTGAAAGATGGTCTCTGGCTTCTTCCTTGGTTTTATTTAGCTTGATCATGTGACATGATTAAGCTTGTATTTTTCATCAGACAACAACATTCTTCTTAAAATTAGCATATTAGTTACCAGGTTTATCCTATAGTTTAACACACACACACACAGAAAGTGGGGGGGCACACAGGAAGGCACACATATATGTGAATGTGTGCATGAATGCCATGGTACATATGTGAAGATCAGAAGATCTCACTGTGGTTGTTGTTGTTGTTTAAGGTAATGTCTCACTCTATAACCCTGAATGGCCTGTTGCTCACAGCAATTCCCCTGCTTCTGCTGAGATTACAGGCTTGTGTACCAGTCTAGTTAGCACACTGATTATCAAATTACCCTGACTCTGTAACCACATCCCTCTAGTTAGTATGTTAAGAATCAGGACTACACATCATCAATTCCCAGCTTTGTTTAGAGAAAATGCATCTGATCTGGAACTTACTGTTGTACTTCTTGAGAAAAGGCAGGACAGTGGAGCCTGGCTCTGAGTCACAGAAGTGAGGCTGAGCTAGTTTGGATTTGAACACCCGTGGATGCAGATGAAGCAAAACATGCACTTCTTAAGTAATGTCTCCATCATTTCCCCTTGTGATCTGTAACTCACCAATCCATGATATTGGTGGATAATGCAGCCGAAAACCCCAGGATGTTGAAGCTTATCTCAGTGGCGGTGCACAACGCTAGTCCTCCCATGACTGGGATAAGAGACAGGTTGACCAACAGCCCTGGCAAGAACAAAATAGGAGTGTGCATACATGTGGGTGCACACAGGCCAGCACACACATGCAGGTCAGAGGAAAACCTGTGGGAGACAGTTCCTCTTTCCACCATTAGGTCCTAGGAATTGAACTTGTTCTGTCAACCTCAGCAGCAGGCTCCTTTACCCACTGCTGGCTCCTACGGTTTATTTCTTTTTGGAAAAGAACAACAACCTGTAGTAAGATATCCACCCCACCCCCACC